>NC_139404.1:193175871-193715871 GCF_905368555.1 Meleagris gallopavo
GAACAAATTGAAAAGCAAGAGCATGCCTGCACTTCCCTGCTAAAAAATTCCTGGTGTAAAGGGGAGAGGGTGTTGTCTCTCTGGAGTACAAAGCTGATGAGCATCTGAAAACTTTCCACTTGGCAGGACTGGATCTGAAGCTGTCTGGTGGGCTGGGATGCAAACTCAGATGGCTGCTGTCTGTCCTGTGGCTGAAAGGCTTCCTTCCCCAAAGCAGAGAAGGAGCATGGAGCTTTTCGTTCAGTTCTGTTGCAGAAACTTGTCTTCAGGAGATTCCTCATTGCCATAACAATGGCTTTGGATAGGAGCTTCTCTTGGAAAGCTCAAATGTATGTGTTGACCTGAAGTGGGGACTTTCTGGAGTGGCAGCTTGCAAAACTGGTTTGTTCTGCCCGAGTGTGGTCCTCTAAAGAAAACATTTCATGCAGTAACATGGGAGATGAGGCTAACTTTTTGGGGAATTTGTTTGTATCTGGCTTGGATCTGACAGCAGGTCTCCATTCCAACACACGTGGTGGAAATTTTCTGGCTTACAAAGGTGTTGAACTGTTTCTAAATCACTTTGATCTCCCAGTAGCCCCCACAGGACCACTGCAGCCAACGAAAAATGGGGGCTGGGAGGAGGAAGTGACTTTCGTTGTTACTGTAAGAATCCACTAAACAACAAATGTGGCTGAGCGGTGGTTTTGTGTGTATGTTAAATCTGCCTTTGTGGAACCATCCATTGTGGCACTGAGGGACATGGTCAGTGAGCATGGTGGGATGGGTTGGGGTTGGACTTGTGGATCTGAGAGGTCTTTTCCAACTTTAAGGATTCCAGGATTCTGATATCTCATAATGATCTTTTCTTGGCAGTTTAAACTAGCTCTTTTATACCTCCTTCCTCCCATGGATAACAGTAGGGGGATCAGCAGTGCTAAGGCACTAATGAGGAATTTGGGTAGTCTGGGTAAGGCAGAACATGACCCAAACTTGACTAGTGTAATTTCTTTAAAGAAGCAAAATGGAAGGTTACGAGGGTGTGAATTTGTTTCCTAGCTTTCATGTGACTTTCCTAATTTTCTATATGGGTGGTGAAGGAGACATCAAAGTACTTCAAGCTACAGAGTTGGATGAGACCATTGTGTGAACTGCTCTGGTTTCCTACCTCTGTTTGCATTCCCTTCTTAAGTCCTAGGCTGTGGCCAAGGTCAGCATCAAGTGCTCAGGTTTTTGGGAATGGTGAGATGTTGCTTGGAGGAGATGCTGATGGAGAAGCACTGCGTGGGATAAGGCTGTGGGGAGGTGATAAAATCTCGAGGTTCTTCTGCATCTGTAGGAATGGAAATTGCCTCCCAGCAGAAATCTCGCCCACAGACATGTTGGTCTAAATCTAAGAATACTGGAGAGAAATCTAACACTTGCTCATGCAAAGATGGACTTTTATTTTTAGTTTTTCCTCTGCTTGCCTGACTGACCATGGATATCCCGGTGTGCCCTCCCACACGTGTGGGAATGGGGGCTGTTTGGTATCTAAAGGACGTAAGGAGAGTGGGAATTGCAAACAATCCTCAGAAATGACTGTTGACTGAGAATCGCTGGGAAATTCCTCCCTGCAGGCATTCAAGGCCAGGCTGGATGTGGCTCTGGGCAGCTTGGTCTGCTGGTTGGTGACCTGCACATAGCAGGGGGGCTGAAACTAGATGATCTTTGAGGTCCTTTTCAACCCAGGCCATTCTATGATTCATTCTGTGATTCTATGAAATGTTTGCTGACTTGACGGATAAAGCCCTGCAGTCTAAGCTGTACCTTAGCATCTGTCCTTGCTGCATCATAGTCGTTGAGGCTGTACCTACATCTGCAGTGGTTGAAAGCCAGATGTATTTTTAGACAGTGTTTAAATAGACCTCGTCAGAAGTGCTTAATGCTGTCTCATGGGGACAAGAGATGGCACAGAGGACTTTTCTCTTGTACTGAGAGCTCACTTGGGCATTGTGGGTAACGCAGAGGGCATGCTGATACAGGGAAACTTAAATACTGTGAAGCAATTGAGCTATGAGGACATTTGCAGGAAATAGAGAGTTGCTCTAAGAATCATGGACTCGTTGAGCTTGGAGGCACCTGTGAGTCCCTATGGCTCAACCCTGACCCATCAGGGATACCCAGGGCAGGGTGCCAGTGCCATGTCCAGGTGGCTTTGGAGCTCCCCACGGAGCTGCCCCCAAGTAGGTTTCCAAGACAAGCTCCCGTGCAATCTGCAGCAGCCCTTACATTGCTAGAGCCTGTTTTGAATCAGAAACGCTTCACAGTTACAGCTGTAGTAATGTTGTTTTTCTGAAGTGCTGATCCACTTCCTTCCTTCCCAGTTCCTCAAAAGAAAACAAGATTCAGGCGCCGGGATGTGCTGACTGTGCACAAGTTGTTTGCTCTTCTCGTGTCCTTTTTTCTTAGCTGAATTGCCTCAGAGTTTGGACCCCAGTTTTGGTACTCCTAGCAAGGCTTCAATGCAGAGCTGATCCACAGACATGGAAAAGAGCAGAGGGACAGAAGTGATGCTGCGGTTGGACTTGATGATCCTTGAGGTCCCTTCCAACCTGAGTAATTCTTTGATTCTATGATTCTTAAGGACATCGTCATCAAATGGACTTGTTGCTTACGGGACCTCCTGTATTAGCTGTGTAATAATTTAAATCCGTGCTTGAATGCTGCTTCTTTCAACAATGCATCTGATTGATTTTTAAAATAATTATTTATTTTTAAGAGCATTCCCCACTTGGAGGTCTAAGCTTGGTCTCCACAGTGTCTCACACAAAGGAGTCGCGCAGGTTGGCTTCATGGCAACCTCTGCTCCTGGTGCAGGACCTGTCACTCTTGGTGGAACCGTGCTTCAAAGGGTCCAGGAGGCTCTTTCCCTCCTGGAATGAGTTTTGGGCTGTGTCTCTATGGCTCCATCCCCTATCCAGTGGCAGCAGCCTCAGCTTTGTGCTGTAGAAAGCATTTGGGACAAGGAGATGGGATGGTATAGACAGGGCAGGCGTGTGCTGCTGCTGCACGGGTGACTTCAACTCCCATTCAATCTGACCTTGGCAGTCTGCATCACCCTTTAATCCCCATACTTACTCAAATTTGGTGTCAGCAGAGCGTCTAAGCAGAGATTAGCGGCGGACGGAATGAGGCTGCCTGCAAAAGCATGGAGGGGAAAAGAGAAGTTTCTCCAGAGCTGAAAATTGCTTTGAAAGCCTTTCAGTATTATTTACAATGATTATTTTAAGATTTGCATTTTGAACTAAATACTGAAGAGCTGCCTCAAGGTCTGTAGTGTGGAGGGTTCCTTCACTGCTGCGCAAAGCCATCCCAGCTCTCCGCAGTGCCTTAGAGGTGACAGCTGCAGCGTGGCCCGGCTGTCGGTGCTGCTTTGGCTGATCTGCACTAATGCACTGTTTGTAGAGTCGAGCCTGTTTTGCTAATAATAGGCAGCTTTGTAGGAGATAAACACCAGACTGCCCTTATCTGTGCCCGTCGTGTTTGGCCTGGGGGGAGTTTATTAGCTTGTTTCACGCTGTGATGTATGCGAGGGGAAGTAAGGAAGGAAATACAAATTTTAAACTGTTGGAGGAGGCTTTGGAAAGGAAGAGCTGGTTAAAGAGGCTTGCTTTGCTGGTTTCAAGGCTCATCCCACGTGCCTTTCCCATCCCTTTGTCATGGTCGGTGGTGGCACGGCCCAGAGCATTTGGGGTATGGACTGCATATGGCATGTACCAGTGGCACAGCTGCCCAGGGAAGGGGGGTCACCATCCCTGGGGGTGTTCCAGAGCTGTGGGGATGTGGCATTGAGGGATGCTGGGGGATGGGTTGGGGATCTCAGAGCTCTTTTCCAGCCTTCATGATTCTGTGGGCCAGGAAAGTTTTCTTATGCAGCTCAAGAGGAAGAGCTGGAGAATAGCATCTGGCACTGCACGTCTAATAGTGAGCTCTCAGAACCAGAGGCTAATGTTGAATTCTCATTAACACCAGCTCACTACATTTATTTAAAGTCTGCAAAGTGTTTATAGTTGCAGGGTGGTTGGAACTGGATGATCTCAAAGCTCCCTTCCAACCCAAACCATGCTATGATTCATGTGCTCTTTCACTGTTTTTGCCTTCTGTTTTAGCACAAAACGTGGCTGTATGAAGGTTCTTAAAATGGCATACACAGTACTGGGAGGACAGCTGACGTGAGGGCAGACTTTCTGGGAGATGGAAGGATGTTTGCTTCCGCCCTTGCTTTGATGCAAAAGCTTGGTGTGTTTGTCTGCTGAGCCACGTGTTGGTTTTACTAACGAGCACTCAGACACCTCCTGGGCTGGTGGGATCAGCTCTCCTCCTCTCTCTGGCATTTGGATAAAAAATGCTCGGGAGGATTACAGCAGAGAAACGTTAATGAATATTTATCAGGGCTGCTTATAACTGCTTTATTCCCGGTTGCACTTGCATTTCTGTTATCTTGTTATGCCTTTGTATATTTCTCTGGAGCAGCAAGAAGGTCACTGTGACATGTATTAAGATGCCAGCCGTTATCTGTCTCTAGTTACACTGTGGCACTCCTTGTTGGCCATCGCTGGGTGAGTTCTTGGTTGCTAAAAGAAACTCCTTTGTGACAGCAGTGGGGCCTTTGTGGCAGAGGAAATCTTGGAAGTGTTAAAATATCTTGTTGAGGTGCTTTTGGTAAGGGTTAACCATTGGTCTGTGTGGATGTCCTGGGCTGTTTTTGGTTCAGGGGTGTCTTGGGAAGTATTAATCAGCCTTTCTTTGGGTGTTCCTTGGATGCTTGGTCTGACGTGAAGCAAAGAATCGTAGAATCATAGAACCGTTCAGGTTGGAAAAGACCTCCAAGATCATCCAGTCTAACTGTCCACCTACCACCATTTCCCCACTAAACCACGTCTCTTAGTACAACATCTAAGCATTTCTTGAACGCTTCCAAGGATGGTGACTCAACCACCTCCCTGGGCAGCCCATTCCAACGCCCCACCACTCTGTGGGAGAAAAAACTTTTCTTAATATCCAGCTTGAAATCATAGAATCATAGAATGGTTTGAGTTGAAAGGGATCCCTAAAGGTCATCTCTGGTCTCACTCCCTGCAATAAACAGGGACACCCACAGCTCCATCAGTGCTCAGAGCCCATCCAGCCTGACCTTGGGTGTCTGCAGGGATGGGGCACCCACCACCTCTCTGGGCAAACTGAAGCCTTGACCTGCTTTGTTCTTCGTGGTAGAAGCTCCATGAGCTCTTAGCATCGCAAGCAAATGCTGGTAGAAATGAAATGCTAAATGCAGTGCTTTGCTCAATGTCATCTGCTTCCCTGAAGTGAGAGGATGGTGGGAAGAGGCCGTACATACTTGGCAGGAGGTGGCACACATACAACCACGCTGTGCAGCTGACCAGGTCCCCAGAGCATTGGCTGAGCCATGAAGGTCTGATGTCAAGTTCTGGGTGAGGTGAGGGCACTGTTTACATCACATCTGTGCGGTTAATTACTGCAACTGGCAGAGCTGGAGACGCTGGTCTGGAGCTGCAGTTGGTTCCCTGTCCCAGAGATGACAGGAGGATAACAAGAAAGATGTGTCAACTTGGACCGTCAGCTAATTCATCCTCCTCCCACTTCCAGCATGAGTTAGCAGCATATAAATCAACATCTTCATGAATCAGTGCTTTAATTTCTTCCTCCTTCTTGGAAGGAAAGTTCTTCTTTTAACACGCAGACGCATGGGGCAGCTTCAACACAACTTGGCAAAGGCAGAGCCTTGAACACAATGTTTTTGTGCTTTGCGGGGTGTTGAAGCTGCTCGTGGGAAGCCAGCCTGAGACCTAGGTGGGTAACACAACAACCTCTTTGACTCGTGGAGACTTGAGGATCTTAATTACAGCTCAGGGTAACTGAAAATCTAATATTTGGCAGATAGCTGTGTTCTGAAAGATGTTAATAGCTTGCAGGAGCAATTAACCTTGCAAAGCAGGAAATGCCTGTTATGCATTGATTTTTCTTTCCTCTCCCTTCCCCCCATCTCTTGGTGAATGTCATTCTTATTAATGCTGCTAACAGAAGACAATTGTAGGCTTTCCTTGGTTTAATGCAAGCTTCAGAGGATGCAATTACTGTCCTTCACAAAAGGATGGGGATAGCTGTAGGAAACCAGGAAATGGGGAGGGTGATCTGAGGTCTCCATGTGTTTCTACCATGGAACGTGGAGCTGAGATTTCCCTGGGCTCCCTTCATCACACAGGAATCCCAGCCATCACTAAATGCAACTGGCTACTCTTCTTGCAGCTGGTCTGTCTTTTCTGCTGTAAAAATGATTTTGCTGTGAAGGTTTAAAACCTGTTTTGTATGACTTGCGTTCTCCTTTTGATTGATTGGTGAGGTGAAAAGGAATCTATATGCTCTCTCTAACCTTGCTCCAAGCTGTGTATAAAGAGCGTTTTAACTCTGAATCTGAAAAGGTGGTGAGGAGCAAAACAGTGCTTTCCTTGTACATGTGTGAGTGACTTGCTCCTTCTTAAGACCCTGGGGTGTTTTGGACTACAAAACCAGCTAGGGCTGTAAGAGCAAAGGTGTCATGAATTGACATTTATCTAAATACCCACCACTTCTGGTTGTGGATAGCTTGTGTTTTTGGGACAGTGCCTCCAAAGTAGCCCATCTGGGGTACGACTGTTTACATGGGTGGACAGTGATAGGAACAAGGGGAATGGTTTAAAGTGGGCCAGGGGAGGTTTAGGTTGGATATGAGGAGGAAGTTTTTCATGCAGAGGGTGGTGAGGCAGTGGAACAGGTTGCCCAAGGAGGCTGTGGATGCCCCATCCCTGCAGGCATCCAAGGCCAGGCTGGATGTGGCTCTGGGCAGCCTGGGCTGCTGGTTGGCGACCTGCACACAGCAGGGGGTTGGAAGTGGATGAGCACTGTGCTCCTTTGCAACCCAGGCCTTTCTATCACTCTGTGATTAACAGTTTTTCAAGAAAAGGTGAAGAGAAGATCGCAGGTCCTTCTTGGAGAAATGGGAAGAAGAGGGAGGATGGCTGAGAAGCTAATTATTTCCATGCTGAGAAGTTATCTGGATTGCTGGACATTGCTGGAAGAAAGGCTGGAGTGATATAGAAAAAGAAGAAACAAGTGTTTGGCCCTGTGAGACTGATGGGGATGGACTAACTTGGATTTGCACCATCTACCCCTCTCCTTTTGAGTTCAGTAGGTGGTGGTGTGGGATTTTCTGAAATCCTCAGTTGGAGATCTGTGGATTTTCTGATCTTCTGCTGAAAACTTTGAATCTTTAATTCCAGGGGGAAAAAAAACAGATTAGACAAGAATAGGGCAAAGTGACCCAGCTCTGCTGTGTTCAGCAAGTGGCACAGCTTGCATGTGTGATTTCCTGCTGGAAAACATTGCCCTGCCTCTCCTAGAGGAACATTTTGTTCCTCCGAGGGTGAGGGAGAATGAGCAGTGGGATCTGCATGGACTCGGGCTTACCTGCCTCACTGGTGGTTTTGAATGGATGTGCTGCTGTGTTCCTGTTTAAGGTACGTTTCTACCACTCTGCAGTGAAGGAATAAACAGATTGTTCCTTTTTGGTGGACGCTCTGCAGACATATGGGATAAGGGAGAGTCCTCCCTGCAGAGTGTGCAGCCAGTAAGTGATGTGGTGGGGGCTGGGAGAGGGTGTGCAGGTGGTCCAGGAGTTAATGTGAAGCTGTGCTGGGGGCTGCTAAAGGCAGGAAGTCATGCAGGAAGAAATCCAGCCAAGCTTTTGTGTTACCACAGAGGCAGGAAAAGCTTTTCCTTATGCCTGTGACCCATGGCTACGTCCATCCAATCCTACAGATCCCAATAATTGGGACTGGTGATCTAAGGAACTAAAAACACACTGTCTTGTGTTTCTGGGAAGCCAGCCAGAAGATGTACCCCGTGGGATACATCCTGCTATTTTTCCTTTCCCACCTTGAATCAGTAAATTGGGCATGGTGGAGAGATTGTTTGGAGTAAGAAAAGCTGATCTGGTTTCAGCAATGTGCAGTGAGGGCTTTGGCTTGGTGGAACAGGAGAATCAATTGTGTTGGGATTCGTCGGATGTTCGTACTGTGGCTGCTCTTCTTTGCATGGGGTTTTGTATGGGTAGAAGTGAGCAGTTGGGTCAGGGTGACTTGGTCAACTCACTTTAGTCAGGCTTGTATTTCTGTATAAGGCAAAAACAAAAGTTAAATTGGTCTGGGAATCTACTGGAACCAAGAAAGCTGTGTGTGTATACAGAGAGGCTGCCCTCGCCTGGGGAGGTGGGGGGCTGCTTGTGGAAGTGTTGGTGCTATTTGCAGGTGGGTTAACCCTTCTCTGGGTCAGTTTCAAAGCTTTTTTCATCATTAGGTTAAATGCTCACTTTTATTTGATTGTGCGAAGATCTCCTTTGCGTGAAACACCCAAATCCATAATAATAATAAGAAGAAAAACCCAGGCTCCTCTGCCTGATTGAAGCTCTTCTCTTGATTTATGTCTCTATTATTATTATAAGAGGCTCCAAAATGCATAATTTCAGTGCACAATTTTGCAGATAAGCTTTTCCCTAGTCATTTTTTGTTCCTAATCCCTCTTTCTTTCCACTCCAAACCAGCAGACCCAGAAAAACCTTTCACAAACACAGTGCAGTGCTGATGACAAAAGCTGTGTTCCTTACCAGTCGCAGCTGATACGATATATTACGGTCTCTGCTGCTTCTCTCTGTGGATCCCTCACCATCTTGCTGGAAGCAAAAACAATCCATATTTGCTTCTCTCATGATGTGACTGGCCACAGAGACTGCAGCCGTCTGCTTCGCTTGTCCATCTGCAGTGCTCTCATATCCTCCACGTGATGTGTGTTGCATCCAAACTCTTGGTTGCTTACATCACACATCTTCCCCTTAACGTCACTCTTTATGTGTTGAGTATCTGCCTCCAAACCAAAGGTGCATACACAGAATCACATGGGATGGAAAGGACCTCAAGAGACCATTGAGTTCAACCCTTGCTAATGCAGTTCCTTACAGTAGTGGGCATCCAGATGGGTCTGGAATATCTCCATAGAAGAGTCTCTACCACCTCTCTGGGCAACCTGTGCCAGTGCTCCATCACCCCTACTGTGAGGAAGATTAGTTAGTCTTCTTGTGTTCAAGAAGAACATTCAAAGAATGTGAATGTCAAATTAGATACCTTTATTGTGCCAAATTTGATGGCGAAAGGTCTCCATGGGGGTACTGTGTCAAACAACTCTGAAACAAAGGTGCTCATGTGGTGCTTGACTCCTTGGAAGGGACTATCTGGACCCTGGTTAGAGCATATCATCAGCCACTGGCTTGCTCAGAGCTGCCCTGAGACCTTGGTCCTGTACCAGCATAGGTGTGCATGAAAGCAGGGGCAGCTGTGTCCTGCCAGAAATCTTGAATGATTTGCTAATTGTCAGCTCTTTGCAAGGATGTGGCAGTTGCCACATCTGAATGGAGTTGGCTGGTTCATTTGACTGCTGAGATCAAACACCTGTGTGTGGTAAAGTGTTCCCAAGCTCACAGTCTCCATGCTGCTGCAGTAGAAATGGTGCAGATGGGTGCAGACTTTGGGAGTTCTTTTTAACATCTGTTCCCTGTCGTTAGGATGGTTCTCTTTAATGTTTTCATCAATGACTTGGATACAGGATTTAAGATAAACTAAGCAAATTTGCAAATGAGATTAAATGGAGAGGAGCTGTTGATGCCCTTGAGGGAAGGGATTGTCCCACTTTGCTCTGCATGATGCACCTTGAGTGGTGGGTGCAGGTTGGGTGCCACAGTATAAGAAGGACATAAAATTATTAGTGTCCAAAGGAGGACTGCAAAGATGGAGAAGGGTCTGGAAGGCAAAATGCGTGAGGAGCAGCTGAGGTGCCTTGGTTTGTTTGGCCCAGAGCTGAGTAGGCTGGGGATGGGGTGCCTCGTGGCAGCCCTGCAGCTCCTCATGGCCCTATGGCTGCTCATGGGAAGCACAGGGAATGGCATGGAGCTGTGTCAGGGGATAGTCAAGAGGGTGTGAGGGAAAGGCTGTGCCCCATTGGTCGGTGGGCATGGCAGAGCTCCCATGATGGTGGGCACGGCCCCGAGCTGCCGGAGCTCAGGGAGGCTGCTCTGACATAGAGTTGGGTTTGGGGGTGCTGTGTGGGGCTGGGGCTTAGGCTTGCTGATCTCCGTGTGTCCCTGCCAACTTGGGGTATTTCATGATTCTATCTGGAAAGCCATAGGGGTCTGGCATGCTTGGTGACTCTTCGTCCTGGAGCTGAGAGCTCTCTTCCTCTTGATTTTTAATAGACTCATAGACTCACGGAATGGTTTGGGTTGGAAGGGACCCCTAAAGGCCATCTGATCCCACTCCCTGCAGTGCACAGGGACACCCACATCTCCTGCAGTGCTCAGAGCCCCATCCTATGACCTCAGATGTCTCCAGGGATGGGGCCAGTGCCTCATCACCCTTACTGTAAAATTTGTGATGAGTAGGAGATAAAATCCTCTGCCTGCTAGAGTGTTAACTTGGATCTTTGGGTGGCTAGAAGTACCTCAAATACAGCATTTGTGACTCTTTGGTTTAAACGGGGTCATTATATTGGAGATGACGAGGTAGTGGCATCAATTAATGAGGGATGAGCTCTAAGGACTGTGGTGGATGATTTGCCTTCACTCAGAATAAAACCAGTCTTAATAAGACTGACAAACAGCCTCTTCAGATTGAAACGATTCCTGACAAATTGACTTCTTTCCCCTATTTTCTTCCCACACCGTCCCCAGACAGTCTTTAAACCTAGAATACGTCTGCATATCCAACTCTCCTGTGAAGCTGATAATCCTTCTTTACTTTGTCCCTTCATCTGCAAATACCTGCGCGTGCATAAACAGTCAGCAAATCTGACTTACAGCCATGGGGCTCTGTGGCCATTTCCATCATGAACTCAGCCCTCAGTTCTCTCACTCTCAGCAGGGCTGTCTTTCCACATAATAAATTGCCAGCATTTATTGGTCTTCTGACATATATGTTCCCCAAGGGAAAGGAAGGAGGCTGGCTGAACAAAGCCTTCTCTATAATCAGAGTTTGCAGTAGGCTTTGGGCAGAAATGGTGCTTGCTGGCCAGCACAGCTAGGATTTTATTGCTCTGTCTGTAATGGCACTTATACCAACCGTGAGATTTGAGACATACTGAGTAATATACCTTAGCCTGTATTAAGAGCTTAGTGTGTATAATATATGATAGCATTTGCAGGAGCTGATAAGAAAGCCAGGTGTTTCTACCTGAGCACTGCTTTAGTGGCACCAAGTGCTGTTTGCTTGTAGCTGAGCTGGCTGCTGAGTGTCAGCTGCATCCTGTGCCCTGGATGAAGCAAGAGGTGACAAAAACGAGCTGGATTTTTGGTTGATGCAGGACGAATAGCCCTTGCTTCTTGGTTGCGTTCAGTCTATATCACCTTGTGCTGGAACAGCTTGCTGCTTTAGTGAAGACATTTTGCAGTGACATCTCTGAGACTCATCTAACTTAAGCTGATGGTTGACTCTATCAGTGCTGATCTGTGTGAGACAAATTTCTTCCTCTGAAAGGCTTTCTCCTATAAAAAAGAGCATGGGATAGCTTGGGAGGAAGACTTCTCGTTGCTTCTTTTAAAGACCACTCTGCTTTTGCACATACATAGAAAATTTAAACCTCCTGAGATGGAGCGTGGCCAGCAGGGTGAGGGAGGTGCTCCTTCCTTCTGCTCTGCCCTGGTGAGGCCACATTTACAACACTGTGTCCAGTGCTGGGCTCCCCAGTTCAGAAAAGACAGGGATCTCCTGGAAGGAGTCCAGTGGAGGCCACAAAGATGATGAAGGAGGAAAGACTGAGAGACCTGAGTCTGTTCAGCCTGGGGAAAAGAAGACTGAGAGCGGATCTGATCAGTGCTTATGGATATCTGAAGGGAGGTGGGCAGCAAATGGAGGAGGCCAGGCTCTTCTTGGTGGTGTGTAGTGATAGGACAAGGAGCAACGGTGTTAAACTGGAACATAGGAAGCTCTGTATTAACATGCAGAACATTTTCTTTACGGTAAGGGTGATGGAGCTCTGGCACAGGCTGCACAGAGGGATGGTGGGGTCTCTTCTGTGGAGATATTCCAGACCCAGCTGGATGCCCACCTTTGTGACTTCTTGTAGGGATCTGCGTTAGCAGGATTTGGGCTCAATGATCTCTTGAGGTCCCTTCCAACCTCTGCAATTCTGATTCTGTGTGATTCTGTTGGGCCAGGTGGTTGTGGTCTCAGAAAGATGATTCCCACTGCCTTGCAAGGAACCAGCACAAGTCAGCCTACGCGTGGAAGAGGCATTGCTGCAGCAGTTTGGCAGGGCTCCTGCTCGTATCATGCTAGCAGAGCAGCAGTAGCAGCTGCCTCTCTAGCAAGGAGGAGGGAGAAGTAGGTCAGAATTTGCATTCTTTGCCCAACTTCTCGGCATGACATGCATGCTTTTTTTTTTTTTTTCCCCAGGTCCGCTTTTTAAATGAGCTGTTCCTGTACATGTGTGTTCCTCAGGCTGCGTTGAAACAGAGGGTGAAGACATAAATCCAAATGTATAATTGAGCTTTAATGTGTATTTGCCCTCTGAGAGCACTTCTGGGAGCCTCCTCAGACTCGAGGGCTGATCCCAGCATGTAAAATCTGAAACGATTGCTTGGGGCAATGTCTTCATTCTGGTTGTATTTTTTTTTTTCCCTGGTCAGGATTTAAACCTTCTCCTGTAGGTTTTCTTTTGCGTGACAAGAGCAAGTAACTGGTCTACAAACGTGATGGAGAGAATTCTTCTCAGCACTTCTCTGTGGGCTCTAGTATGGTTACATGGGTCTGGTGGAGGAGAGGAGGGAGATGGAGCACAGTGGATTCCTGGCAACCGGAGCAGCATCCAAGCATTGCTGTGAGGCTGCAGGGTGGTCGAAGGAGGGTTCTGTTGTGGTTTTACTCTATGCAAGTAGAGGTGGAAGTTTTTCATGCAGAGGGTGGTGAGGCAGTGGAACAGGTTGCCCAAGGAGGCTGTGGATGCCCCATCCCTGCAGGCATCCAAGGCCAGGCTGGATGTGGCTCTGGGCAGCCTGGGCTGCTGGTTGGTGACCTGCACACAGCAGGGGGTTGGAAGTGGGTGAGCACTGTGCTCCTTTGCTACCCAGGCCATTCTGTGATATGATATAATGTGAAATGGAAGAGTGTCAGATGGGGTCTGGTGTGAGAGGCCCTTTACGCAGAGCATGAGATGGCAGAGTGGGGTTGGCTAATGGGTTGCATGGGGGCAACATCTCTGTGTGAACATGAAGGCTTTAAGGTGCAAGTTTTGCAGTTCATCAGCACGTCTCATTATTATTGTAATATTTCTGCTTATTTATTTTCCTTCCAGAAAGGAAAGAAGGCAGCAGTCAGTCTGAGCTACTTCTCATTGCATGATGGCCATTTGTATTGAGGTTTTGGGAGTAGGGGGACATTTCTTGGGGGAAGTTCTTTACTCAGAGAGTGGTGAGGTGCTGGAACAGCTGCCCAGAGAGGCTGTGGATCCCCGTCCATCCCTGGAGGTGTTCAAGGCCAGGTTGGATGGGGCCCTGGGCAGCCTGGGCTGCTGTGAAATGTGGAGGTTGGTGGCCCTGCCTGTGGTGGAGGGTTGGAGCTTTGTGGTCCTTGAGCTCCCTTCCAACCCTGGCCATTCTCTGATTCTTAGGATTTCTGGTTCCCATTTCTGTTTCACGTCCTCAGTTCAAAACCAGGCTTTGCAGTTCAGCATCTCTGTCCTCCCAGAGAGGAATGTAACATCACTTCCTGAAACATATGTGCACACACGGGTGATTTTCTGTAGGGAAAAGCAGTGCTGAATTTAGTGTGTGGTAGAAAGAAGTGCCTGCTGCACAATTCCAGTCTGTCTTCAGATCTGTAGATGATTTTTGCTAAGAGATTTTGTGGTCAGAGACTTAATTGCAGCTTTAAAAAAAAAAAAAAATTGTCAGTGTGAACTCTAAAGCAGATCACCACATGATCCAAAGACAAGTGCACGGGTAAAAATGATAGAAAATATATTCATACCATAGAATCACAGAATGACTTGGGTTGGAAGGGACCTCAAAGATCATCTAGTTCCAACCCCCTGCCAATGGGATCATTGCTTCAGTGGACTTCCAGTTGATTTTTTAAGTAGGGGCAGCATTTCACAGATTTTGTTCTTTTTTTTTTTTTTTTTTTTTTTTTTTTTTTGTAGCATGTGCACGTATCTAGCCAGAAATGACTCATTTTCTTTTTTCTTTTTTTTTTTTTTGAGGAAGTTTCAGGCTGGTTGTTCTAATGCTTTGCACGAGCGAAACTGCAACCTGAACCTCTGCAAAACAGCAGTGATGTCACGTTTGTTCCCATTTGTATCTCCTCTGCTTATCGTCCTGCCCTACTGCTACTCCTGCTGCCCTTGGGGTTTTGCATGTTCAAGCACTGGTAATAGGAACGCTGCTTAAAAGTAAATGTAAGAACATCAGAGTCTTTCTGAAGCATTGGGAGAACTTGATTTGAGAGGAGAAATGGGAATTGCAATCATTGCCCTGAAAGCATTTTGGGTTCCTGGTTCTCCCTTGTACCTGTTATCCAGCCCATGTCTGCATTAATCTGTGTGCATGTCCAATTGTTCCCTTCAAGTGGTTTTAATTGCACTGTTGTTTCAGTGGCGATGTGTCTGCATGCTGAAAACCAATTTTTGGAGTTGCATGACGTGTGGGTGTTTTAAAGATCATCTGGGGGAGAAGAGGTGTTGCAAAAAGGCTCTGTTTGTCTTCCTGCTTGAAAATAACCCCTGAGATGAAAGGCATCCTGCACATGTGTGTGCGTGAACGCAGCTAATCCTCCCCACCCAGGGCACTCCTCTGTCACTGTGTATGTAGGCTTTTAAGGTATAGGGACTTTGTCATGTATTCCCGTTCCCAGCATGCAAAATTATGTGCTGTTTTTGCAACTGTGGGATGTGGCTCTCGTCCCTGGAAGGTCTGATTACTTACTGCTCTTCTCCATGAGAGCTTTTCTCCCATTGCGGTTATGCCTCACGTTCCTTCATCTCCAGGTAGGATTTGAAGAGACCGCTGTTAATCTCTCAACCTTCTCACTGCTTTCTGTTCTGTTGCTGATGCCCTAGTGATATTTGCACCTTGTGCATGTGTCCTAGTGAGTAATCTTCTCTGCCTGCACTCACAGAATCATGGAATCGTTAAGGCTGGAAGAGACCACCACCATCTCCAAGTACAACCCTCAACCATGTCCCCAAGGACCACATCTACGACTTAGTACCACCCAGACTGCAGCAAAGAATAGCTTGATGGCTGCTAGATCTATGCATAAATCTGCCAAGGTTTGCCTGGCATCTTTCTTCTTGGTTTTTGTGTGAATAGTGAATGGGCAAAGTGCCTATGCAGGTGAAGTCTTGGCCACCTGTTTCCAAGTTGTGTTAGTGAAACCATCCTGTGAGAATTTCAAAGCCCAACAAGATGAGAATATATTTAAAGTGGGTTTTTTTTTTCTGCCTCTGGGACCTGATTTCAGCAAGAAATTGATGATGAGCTTTGACTTTCTTGTACAACCTCATTTCAGGGTGATGAATGGATACTGGTTCAGCTTCTACCAGGCAATAACTGCAGCTGGAGATACTTTCAGCTAGTAAATTGCATTACATCTCAGAGCAAAAAAAATCAAGGCTGTCATAATACAAAGATGGAGACTGTCTTAAATACAGCTTATGGCTGCTGAAGTAAAAAATATCAAGTCAGTTGTGCAAGAGTGCCCTGGAGAGTATTTGCTCTGTAAAGCAGGAGGAAAGCTGCTGACAATTCCTGTCTTTAGAAATCCAGTGATTCAGCCTCCTTGGGAAAAGAGTGCCTGTAACAAAGCATAAACATGCAGCAGGAAAAAATGTGTGAATCTCAAACATCTTGCCAAGGTTATTGACTGTCCTCTTCAAAGCACTTTTTCCTTGTTGCTTCTGTTGTGCCTTGCACTGGAGATGGAGATGGCTGGAGAGTTGCCTGTCAGAGCAGGGGAAGAAATATTTTTCTCTCTCTTGAAATTAAATGCAAGCATGTTTAAATGGTACCATTGGTGCTGGGGTTGTCTGGTTTTGCTCTGGATCTGCTGGAGCTGATCCTGTCCCTGCTCTTGGTTTCCTCTGTTGGTGGTTGGCTTTAGCAGATTGTTTTATCAGGGGGCAAAAGGGGTGATCCTTGGCTCTGCCTTCAGGATGATACTTGACAGGCCTGAAATCTGTGTGTGCCAGCTGCTGAACTGACTAAAAAATCAGGCTTATTCTGATACATAAAGAGGTCATCTTGTCATGCTTGGTTGGTTCCTAGAGTGTAGGACAAGTTTTGATAGCACGTGTGGGAGAAGAAAAAGGAAAATCTAGTGTGGAGGTAGGTCTAAGCATTTTCTGCAGCAGCAAAGAGTGGCAAAGGTGTGATTGTACTCTTAAATACCTCCTGGCTTGAACTGAAAATGGATTTGCTGTGTTGTTCGTTTTGTGATCTCCTCCCCATGCTCTGCTCCTTCCTCCAGTGATGCCCATGGATCCTGGTAGGGACTTGAAACTGATGCTCTGAGGGATGCCACCGCTTGCATATTTTGTAAATCCTAAATTTAATGTGGAGAACAGGAGGAAGCACTGAATGTGAGGGATTTCGGCCCTTGCAAGATGCAGATGTTCGTAGCTTCTTCCACAGATCTCTTCCGACATTGACAGCAAAGAACTAAGATGCTGTCATAGAATCATGCAATCATTAAGGCAGGAAAAGACCTCTCAGATCCCCAAGTCCAACCCCAACCCACAGCCATCGTGCCCACTGACCATGTCCCTCAGTGGGACCACACCTCTATGGGATGGTGACTCCCCACCTCCTGGGCAGGCAGTGCCAATGTGTCACCACTCTTTCAGAGAAGAAACTTTTCCTGTTATCCAACCTGAACCTCCCCTGGTTAAGTAAGTATTTAAGGCCAGTGCTTCTTGTCTTACCACTAGTTACCTGGGAGAAGGTAGTTGTAGAGATCAGTAAGAAGATAGAACTCTTACTTTCCCTATGTGAAGAGGTGTCTGAAACTTGGTATGTCCACTTCCATCCTTCTTGCCTAAACAGGACGATGTGAGCTTAGTGGCACGACTACCAAATCTGTTCTTATCTTAAAGCCAGGCAGCCATATTATTTGGAAACTTCTCCGTAGGTAAATGTGGAGACAATAGTTCATGATGGAGAGAACGTAATCCATGGTTGTGCTCTATAAACACAACATCTAGCTGTGTGTTTTGGCTTCTCCAATAGTGAGACAGCTGGACTGGTCAACATGGCAGAGAATGACCCCCATGGTGACTGTAATGGGACCTTGGACAGCCTGTTTTGTGTTGGCTGGAGGTAAGGTTGGGCTTACCCAAGGTGTGCTCTGCAGACAGTTGTACCCGTTATGCTGAAATATGATGCGTTCCCGCTGTGCGTTGGCTGTGCACCACGTGGAGCTCCCTGCAGCCATGACTGAGCTGTCAGCAGGGTCACCATCTGCCACGTGGCTGAAGAACAAGACTGAGCTTGGAAGTCCCTTTTGATGAAGTCCTAAGAACGCAAAGAAAATTCACTTGAAAACCTTATGGGAAAGGTACTTGCTGAGCATTCCATTGCCAAAGAATAGCCAGCTCCACTGATTTCTCCTCATTCTGTAACATGCTTTTATCTGTGGTTATTTCCCTGTGCATGGGGGCCAAGTACCAGTTTGGATTTGTCAGTCTTGCAGATTTGTCCCAGTAAGTATCTTGTTTTTTCAGCAGTGGGTTTGAAAAACGTCAGCTTTGACATCGCTGTTTCTTTAACTGGGAGAAAACTACTGACTTCAGGATCCCTTTTTAAAATGCCTATTCTGGGCTCAAATTGAGATTTAAGAGAAACAGCACTTACACCCCTGTAAAAAGCTGAGCCACCTGTTCCAGAGAGCTTGGGCATGCTGAGCAAGTTGCATATGCTGAATGAGTGATGGATGGAAAGACGCTTCTCCTGCATAAGAACGGCTCCTTATTAAGCTGTGAAAAGAAACATGAACAGACCGTTGAAAGACAGAGCTAGACGAGACATGGAGCTGCCTCCGTGTTTTTGCTCTTAGAGGGATGTTGTGAAGCCAAACAGATTGTGGACCAAAGCGTGGTGGGTGTGTGAGGAAGGCGCTTGCATCATATCCTGGGAATAGAAATGAGCGTGCGATGCTCTGCTCTCCTGTTTGCCAAAAAAAAAAAAAAAAAGAAAAAAAGAAAAGAAAAAAGGTTTTAATAGGCTTCATTCCGTCAATATAAAAAGCAGAAAAAAGGAGAGAAAAAATCTGGAATTTAAGGGCCTCAGCAGAAGGTTCCGCAACAAAACACCACTGGAAAATGCGTGGTATTCAAGTTAATTTTTACAAGATACTGCTGAATATCAGGATGGTGTTTCCTAGCCCAGTGCAAACATCACCCCTTCTTAAATACTGCTAAGAAGACCGCTGGCAAGTGAAGGTAAGGATTATCAAGGACTTCAGTTAGTGTTGCAGTGTGCTCACTAGGTTGTAATTGCTATGCTGCTAAAGACAGAAACGGATATTCTTGGAAAGCAGCATGTTCCAAAACCCCGACTTTCTGGAATATGCAAAATTGCTTAGAAAGCTAAAAGTTAATAGCCAGGATTAAAGAGAAGATGGTGATTTACATCGCTTCAACCAACGTTGTTAGCTTGAAGGTTTATGCTGGAAAATGTTTCCATCCGGAGCAGTCAGACCCAGAGTTTTGTTGTTGGCTGCAAACCTCAGACTGTTTTAGAACCTGGTAAAACATTTTGTTTCTCTAGTGGAAACAGCCATTTAGAAAGGGAAGAAGAAGGGAAAAGGTGACATTCTTCTCTCTTTCCAACTTGCTTCTGAATTTCTTTTCCCCAAGTCGGTATGCTGTGCTCTCCCCATCCAGGAGGCAGACAACCAGAACTTCTCTCTGCACACTTCTTTCCTCTATGGATGCTGCTGTTGGAGACCTGGGACTGGTGAAATAGCTGCTGGGCAGCTGGATTCCTTGCTTTTCTCTGGTGCATTGACGGTGTCTTGAATCAGTATGTGGCTATGGATGAAATACAACATTTATTTTGCTTTCAAGCTCTTGGCAAGGCATATTTTCACTGTGGTTGTTGAGCAATAGTCTGTTCTCCTTGTTTCCTCCATTTTCTTGTGATGTTTTGGGGTGCATCACTCTGTGTGCACACCTGCCTTGCTCATTAATGCTTGCACCATGCTGGTCCCACTGGTATAATGGACAACAGAGTCCAGTTATGTTTACTGCGAAACAGGATTGTGTTTTGCCTTGATTAGTGAGATAAATGCTTGAGAAAGTTAGTTTTCCTTATGTGGAGGAAAGGGGCATCAGCTGCGAGAACACGGATTCTGGATACCTTGTAAGGGCGAATTTTGGATGCTGGGAGATAGATGCTCCTTTGAACTCAAGTGGGCCTGGCTGAGATCAAGTAGTCAGTAAACTTAAAGCATTCCTTTGTAATTTGCTGCTGAGCTGTTCTGAGAATTTGCTGGAATGTCCCCAGAGGTGTTCAGAACCGTGGAGATGTGGCACTGAGGGACGTGGGCAGTGGGCACGGTGGGGTGGGCTGAGGTTGGGCTTGATGGTCTTTTCCAGCCTAATGATTCTGATTTGTTGCTGTTGCTGTACGTAAATATTGTCTTAGAATGAGTAGCTCAGTTTGGGAGGGACCTCATGAAGCCATCTAGTCAAACCTCCCTCTCAGGGCAGCTATGGGATCATGTGAAGAGCAGGTTGATTAAGTAACTCTGAATCTTGTGGGTTGGCAGAGCCTGGTTTGGCACTGTGGGATGCACAGGCTGATTCCAAAAGCATTGCTGGATGAGCAGGAGTACCTCAGTGCCATCCTGATGACATGGAAGAGTGTGAGCCCAAGGGCTTTAAGTCTGCTGTGCTGTTTTGACTGATGCAATTCACAGCGTGAAATAAAATGCATTCTCCTTTTAAGAAGTTGTCTTCTAGCAATTATTAATCGAGATTTCTTCTGGATTGTGTTGAAATAACAGTAGTGAAATCACTGGTTCACCTGGAGGGAGCAGGAATTATAGAATGATAGAATGGCCTGGGTTGAAAAGGACCACAATCATCTCGTTTCAACCCCCTGCTATGTTCAGGGTCACCGACCACTAGAATAATGTGGAAAGTTTTCTTCATGTCTCATTTGACAACTATGGGCTTAGTAAAGCCAAGGAAGGGAACAATACTTCAATTAAATTTTCAACTCAGTTTGACATTAATAAGTGCAGACATTAGAATGATATTTTTCTGAGTGTGAATGAGGCCAGCTTCCATCTCACTCATTTTTAGACTTCTTGATAAGCTTCTTGATGGCTTGGAGATGCACGTATTTATTTCTCTAATGCATTCTTGGCTTAAGAGCTTCCCAAACTTTGCAATGGCTGAGCTGTAAGTTGACTATCTAAGAAGAGCCAAGATACTACTGTAGGTAGAGTATCCCAGTCATTCAGACTGGGGAGTTTTCAGGAGGAAAAAAGGGGCTTTCTGGTTAAGGAAGTGTGTTGTATCTAATGCCTAAACTATTTGAGTTTGGGGAGCAGATCGATTTGTTTTGCATCTCTGGGATGAGTAAGGCTAGAGCTGATAGAGATGTGGAAAATGTGCTATTCATTCAGGTCAGAGAAGAAAACGTTTCTTTCCATTGTAACCAGAGGGACTCTTACATAACTGTTCTTGAGACAGATTAAGAGGTAGCAAAGTTTGGGTGGGGGAGGGGAAAAAACATACTGCTGATAATCCACAGAATCAAAAAATCGGATCAGGCTCCTGGGAACAAAAAAGGACCTGTTGGTGGTAATGCTCTGCTAGACTGACAGAAACTCAAATGAGTGTCAAATCAACTGTGAGCCAAACAGATCTGCTGTCGCAAGTCAGCTGGACTGTATCTCAACGCAAAGATACCTGTGCTGGTTTACAAATTGAATCCTATCTGGAAAACGGCCTTCAGGCTCTAGCAAGTGGCGTGGAACTTGTAGATGTTGTACTAAGGAACATGGTCTAGTGGGGAGATATTAGTGGTAGATGGATGGTTGGACTGGATGATCTTGGAGGTCTTTTCCAATGCTGGTGATTCTATGATTCTATGAAGTAAAAGCTTCCCGTGCCTTACTTAGAACACAGAGCTCTCATATCCAGGATGCAGAGGTAATCAGAGATCTTAAACTCCTGCAGTGATTAAGCAGATGGAATGCTGATGTTGAGCTTCTGGCTTTCGGTTGAAAACAGTTCTTAAGACAAGGGAAAACAATTGGACTGCCATCTTTGGAAACTAAGGATGTACACTTAGTTTTTTCATTTATTTTTTCATTTATTTTTCTTTCTCATGAATGCTAGATTAACTTGTTAATGTGTTTTTCCACTGCTGATGCCTTCTGCTTTGTGCTTTTGATGATCCCTTGAGCAGGACACTGGGTATTTCTGTAAATGGAGTAAAGCATTGGGCCCTGTAAATACCTTGAGAGCAAAAGAAAGTGGTTGACTGAGGAGTTTTCTGTTCTTTAATACATTGTTGAGAGGAAGATTTCTTTGCTCAGAATGCTTGAGGGGATTTTATGAACTTATACAAGCAATGGTATCAAACTGTTTTTCCTCGTTGAAAAAAAAAATGTATTTTTTCCTGCTGCTCAGGTAGTTCTTTACCTCCTTAATGCAGGGTTTTATAGAATTACAGAACTATGAAGGTTGGGAAAGCCCTCCAAGATCCCCAAATCCAACCCCAACCCACCTCACCATAACCCATTGCCCACATCCCTCAGTGCCACATCCCCACAGTTCTGTAACACCCCAGGGATGCTGACCCCAACACTCCCTGTGCAGCTGTGCCACTGCATCTCCACTCCTTCGGAGAAGAAATATTTCCTAATATCCAACTTGGTATGTTGCAATCGTCTACAAATTTGCATAAGCTAACTCTTGCTAAATGCAATCTTTGTGTTTCTCTGCAGCATACCTTCTCATTTGTGGCCTGGAGCATGTGTGGACAGTTAGGAGTACTCTTCTTTTTCCTCTCTGTGTAACTCTCATAGAATCATAGAATCATCACAGAATGGCTTGGGTTGCAAAGGACCACAATGCTCATCTAGTTTCAACCCCCTGCTGCTATGTGCAAGGTTGCCAATCACCAGCCCAGCTGTCTAGATCCCTTTTCCCTATTACTATGTACTCAGCCATTATGAGCAGCCTCCATGGTGTTTGTGCCTCTGATTGATTTCCCAGTTCCATTCTCCTCCCTTCTCCAGTCTGAGCAGTTACCCAGCTAAGAAATGCTCTCTGAAGCATTGCACCACTCTCTCCTGTGGCAGAGATCAGTGCCCCCTTCTCTTTTCCATTCCCATATGTACTATCCCAGTTCTGTAGCTGGCATTTTCTTTCCTTCGTGGGCAGCTCTTTTCCTTTGAAATTAAGTACTTTGTTTTATCCAGCCTGGATGCTGGTGGCACTGAACCTGGGTATGCTTATCCAGGGAAGAGTAATTCTTGTGTTGCTTTACCCTTGAGTTTCAGGAGTGTGTAAAAACCACTCCAACAACAACAGATGTTGCTAGCTGGTGGTCCTTTTTCTAAAAATTATTATTTTCTAGTCCTTATAAAGGCCTAATCCTGAAATTTCTCTGCATTCACACTTGCACAGATGCTTGATTAGCAACTTGGTACTTTCTCTTAATGTGGCTAATGAGCCAGTATTTTTTTAAGTGTGCTCAAGGAATAGCAGATATTGGCTCGATCCTCCACCCAGCAAGTTATTTAATGGGCGATGTTCTCAAAGTTTCTCTATTTAACTAAAATAAAGTTGACCAAAGAGGAAACAAAGCCCTGCTTCTTTGAGGCTTATTTCAAATTCTTTCATCTTCCCTCTTGCCTTCTTTCATGTTTTCAGCTGTACGTGCTGACTAATCTTTGATAGTGGGCTGGACTGGAACCCTTTGGGGTTCCCTTTGGGAGGCTCATGTGATCCTGTTCCACCCAACAGTGACTCTTGCAGAGTTTGGCTGTGCATAACTGCTCAGGGCATTGGAAGAGGCTGATGCTCTGGGGCATGGCTGCTTGGAGGGAAGGAGGGGTAATGGGGAGCAAGGAGTATGGGATTGGGGAGACTTATGCAAGCTGGCTGAGTTTACTTAGAAAAACAAGCTGACAGTAAAGGTATTTTTAGCTCTTGGCTAATGTGTAGAAATCTGCTTGTGGGTGGTAGCTTTCATCATTGTTCCTACATGGTTAGAGGCCATGGTGGGGATGGGTTGATGGTTGGGCATGATCTTAGAGGCCTTCTCCAGCCTTAAGGATTCTATGATTCGATGTAAATGGGCTCTTAATCTGAATTGACTCAAGATGAAGACCCAAAGTGAACTACCAGACGTGAAGTGAGCCAGGCTGGAAGTAAAATGCTGAATCCTGGAAGCTTTGCGTGCAGTTGACCTGCCCTCTCAATTTACATAGGGTAATTTTCCCAGGAACCTCTTAATAACTAAACCCAAGAGGTGCTTCTCTGTGGGAGACTTCTGGTCCCAAAAACCCTTCTCTGCTTCCCTGGAAAGCTGCTTTTTTGGGCTGTGTGCTGGACACCAGGTGTGTGTGACCTACCTGAGTGGGTGCTTCTGTCATCAGAGTAAGTATAGCTTTGCAGCCCAGCAAGTGTTTGTTTTGCTTTGTGCTTACATAAAGATGGCTCATCAAAAGATTTGCAAGATGCCTTTTTGTGTTTTTTGTTTTTTGTTTTTTTTCCTCTCCTTTCCCTGATACTGAAAGGTGTGCTTTGGCTCTGCTTGTGTCATCTTTTGTGATGACATCCACGTGTAGGAACAGAAAGGTCATCTTGTTGAATGAACACATCTCCTCTAAACAAACTATTAGCAATGACTGAACACCTGCATAAACTGGTCCTTAATCTGTGATGCTGAGCACTCTGCCCTGGTAAGCATTTTCATGTGGGTTTTCTTAGTGGTGGTGATAGTTGTGTTGTTTTTATTTTATTTTATTTTATTTTATTTTATTTTATTTTATTTTATTATTTTGTTCTTCCCGTACTGCATTGTCATAGAATCATAGAATCACTGATGATGAAAAAGACCTCCAAGATGATCCCGTCCAACCACCCACCTACCACCAATATTTCCCTACTACACCATGTCCCTTAGTACATATAGTCAAAGGATACTAAAGAAAATTACCTCTCTTTTTCTGAGTTTGTTTGTTTGTTTTTGTTTTTCCTAGAAAGATGATTATTTCTTGGGGAAGGGAAGAAAAATACTCATCCTTTTGCATTTTGGTCTCTGGGTTCCTGTGGGACTGCTTAGCTGCTCCAGATGTTTGGATGAGTTGCTCTGGGCTGGAAGCAATTCCCACCAAACTACATAACTCTGTATTAACAGATCCCTTGGGTTCTTGCATCAATCACCTGCTTGGTGTGAAAGAGAAGGGGAGAAAGATGTAGAAATAGCTGTAAAGATGGTCAGTAATGCTTGGCTTTCATGAGTTATCATGAAGAACAGAAGTATCCTATATACTCACTTCTAAATTAAGTCCTGTTCAGTTTTATCGGGAGCCTCGCTGTGAGTGGGGTGGAGGAAGGATGGCTGGATTGCTGTGAAGGCAGTTTGCAGATGTCATTGTTTAATAGTAATTTTCTTGTATCCACCACTCTATTTGTCACTGTTCATTGCATGCTGAATCGGGGTCCCATTGGTAAACGCCTGGAGAAAGCATGGTTGATGCTGGAGAGGGCTCTGGTTTGGACTTGTTTTAATGCCTGTAGTACTGAGAGACCTCAGAAATGTTTGAAAGCACTTTGATAGGTTTTGGAGTTGCATCAGTAAATGAGCTGAAATCCCTCATGGCTTGCCCTTTCCATAATGAAAACAATATAGTAGCTGATGCAACTGACAGATGGGGTTTTGCCTTTAGTTTTTATTAGAACAGGACTCTTCAGGCATGGTTTGGAATTGACTCTGGATCTCCTCTGTTAGCTCTGGGAGTCACCCTGTGGGTGGAAGGGGGGTGGTTCCCTTCCCCTCCCCTTTCACTCTGTGTGTCAGTTCTACTGCCACAGTCACAATGGCCTTGACCAGAATTTTGGGATGCTTTTTTGAAACTGGAAAGTACTCGAGAGTATTGCAGCTGGTTTCCAAGTCAAATGAGAATTCCCTTCTCCTGAAAGATTTACACTGCTGCAAACAGAGTAAAAGCACTTTGTCCTTATTCATGTCTTCCTAAAGATCAGCTCCTGTGTTTTGAAAGCGTCAGCAGTCAAAAGTATTCACCTGTATGAGTAGCTCTGTGATCTGGTGGCTGTAGCCTGTCTTCCCTTACCTGCTTATTTCCCTTGATGCCATTTTCATGCACCACAGTGTCTAGATGGAGCTTGTAAATCCTCTGGGAGAGAAACTGTCATGTCTGTGTCTCCTTGCATTGAACAGAGACTGATTTATACAGAACTGGAAAGAGTTCAGCAATAGCTGGAAAGAAGCTTTAGGAAAGCTAGAGAAACCTGTGCTCCATTGAATGTCTTTGGAACAGGAGGCAGGGAAACTGGGCTTGAGTTCTTCCTCTGTTAGAAGTTAAAATATCTGTGGTGAAATAGGCCTGGAGGACGTTACAGGATAAGGGAGCGTGTAGTTCTTGGTCCTGCCTTTGTTTCAGTGTTTTGTGTGTGTGTGTTGTTCCGGAAGCTGGGGCTCCTGCGGGAGCTGGCTCTTGATGTTTTATTTATTTATTGGGAGGGACCTCAAGAAGGCTCTTCTCCACTCCTCCTGCTCAGAGCAGCACTGAGCCAACAGTAAGCCCACGTCAGGTTGCTCAGAGCTTTGTCCAGTCAGGTCTCTCCAAGATGGAGCTTGTATAGCCTTCCAGAGTCACCTCTAGCACCTTCTGGAGTCAGAAGTGGTAGCTTCATTTTCAAGAGATGTTTTGCATGTGTCTTCCTTGAACCTTTTGGACCACTTTCTGTGCTGGTGTCATGTCTGGCCTTCCTAGGCATGAGGCAGCATCTCTCATTATCATCACAGTGGATTCTTGCTAAGGACTTTGATTATTTCTTCTACATGACAAAGAGGGGTTAACAGTCCTTCTGTGTTCATGTTCACCACTCCTTAATCCATGCTGACCATTCACAGAGTCATACAATCATTAAGGTTTGGAAGAGACCTTTAAGATCACCAGCCCAACCCCACCATGCCCACTGCCCACATCCCTCAGTGCCACATCACCATGGTTCTGGAACACCTCCAGGGATGCTGACCCCCCCATTCCCTGTGCAGCTGTGCCAGTGCCAGACTGCTCTTTGGAGGATAAATTCTTCCTAATATCCAACCTGATGTTTGATCATCTTGGTCATCTCCTGGGCTTTGTTAGCTAGCTCATGGCCTTTTTGGAGTGTCCTATCCAAAGGTTAACGCCTGGAAATCCTTTCCAGCGTTAGAAGGACTGATTTGGAACAATGAGAAGGAAAGAAAAAGTGCTGGAGGTGGAAGCTCTCCAAAATCAGGAAGACAGGATTGGCTTTGTGCCTTTCACGTCACCAGATCCTGCCAACTATTTTCTTTTCTGATTACTTTGGCCACAGGACATCCACTGTGTTTGCAGTGGGAAGGAGCTGGCTGTGCAATTAGTCTTATCACGTTAATTTATGCATTCTTTGTGCACGAAGCCAAAACAGTATCCAGCTTGTAGAACAAGGGAGCTACAGAGGAGCAGCTAACCACTACGGAGCAGTGAATGTTTGCTTTGGGAATGGAAGCAGAAATAACATCTTGGAAGATGCAGAGGGAGCAGCTCTTGTGCACGTGGTCATCTCGTGCTCTGGTGAGCGTGTTGTGGTGCAGAGCTGCACGTGTGACCTGCAGAAAGCAAGTTTGGGAGGAAAAAGGCAGCCACTGTATGGGAACAAGTTTGCTGCTTCCCTAATAGAGCCTCTCTGCTGTGTAAGAACATTTATGAAGAATGGCTCTTACAGCCGCATGGAAGGAATCAATCATAGGAAATAAAGAGCTTGTAATCCATTTAACTAGGACTTTCCACCTCTCATTAAGCCAGAGACATTCATGCTTAATTCTCTGGATAGCAGTCGCACAGCAGACGTGTGAAGTATTGATCGTAAAATGCATCTTGCTGTTTCTTTCCCCTCACGGTTTCAATTAAAGTGTGTGCAGTGGGTGTGGAGGCATTTTACTCCTTCTCAGTTGAGTGCTATTGGCACGGTTCATGCGGTTCCCTTCCTGCTGGCGTGAACCAAATTTTCAGCAATGCAGCAGGGAAGATGTCAAGGGGAAAGCAGATGACAAGACCTCTGTAGCAATATGTTGGACTGGCTTCTGCTTAGCTGCTAACATCTTCCAGACGAGATGAAAACTGCCCTCGGAGGACCAGCTAACACAATTCACGTGTGGTTATGGTGAGCTCTCCTGCGTGTGTGTAGGAAAGGGTAATCAGGGAGGGGGGAAGAAAAGCTTGTCTGTAAAGGAAACTGCATGGCAGTGTGTGCATGTTCGAAAAACACTTCTGTTTCCACTTAGTTCCTCAGCAAAAACACATGCTGAGAATGGATAAGGCTCGGTGTAAACTTCTGCGCTTCAGCTTGGCCAAGCTGGCAAAGCTCTGGAGTCTGTGGAGAGGAAAAACAGTGCAATTATTTAAGCTTCTTAAGGTATTAATAGTTTTAATAATTAAAAAATAAAAGTTTCTTCAGTTTTCTTCAGCATCCGTCTATGCTTCCTTGGTCTTGTCTTCTCCCACTGGGGGGAAAAAGATCACTTCTCTCACCTGTCTCTGTGTTCAGACATGCTGATGTGGTTTCATCTCTGAACTGATATCAGAGTGCATCCTCCTTTAGATGGTCTTTAGGTAACAGAGGTTGAACACAGAATCATGGAGTGGCTTAGGTTGGAGGAGACCTTAGAGATCATTGAGCTCCAAGCCCCCTGCCATGGTTTGGCTGCCACCCACCAGATCAGGCTGCCCAGGGCCCCATCTAACCCAGCCTTGAGCACCTCCAGGGATGAACGTGGGGTGTATTGGTCAAGATGCAGCCTTCCTCTGCTTCCAGCTTCCCCCAGACCCGCTAGGCACATTGTGGCATGACTATTCAGTTCCATGACTCAGACACTTCCTCTTCCACGTCTTCTGCCAAGATCAGCAGCCACTCCTGCTGGTTCTGTCTGGGTCCTTGTTGTCTCACCCCAGTTTACTGTTGAGCTGTTTGTCATAGGATCATGAATATTCTGATCGTGTTCTTAACTGCTGACCCACTGTGATGTCCCAAGGTTTGGGCATGAAACACGAAGGTTTCTTCCCATGGTCTGTCCTCTGTTTACCAGTAGTAGTATTAGTGGTTTTCTTTTGTAACATGGAAACAGGCTGCCTTTCCCTCTTCCAAAATGCCACTGTGCTGGCTAGCTTGAATACCACTTGGATGCAGGATGACCCTAGCAAAGGGATTGGGATCTCTGCTAGCTGACCTGGTTCAGGATTTCAGCAACCTCATTTTGAGTAGAGCTGGGATTGTTCTCGTCCCTCTGATTTAACTCATCAGCACCTTCTGGTGCCCAGCTAAACTCTTCAATACATCAAGCCCACCCTCACAAAGGAAAAAACAGAATGTTCTGTGACCTCCTTCTGTTTGTTTTTCCTCGATGCTACCAAGCAGATCTTTATGGGCAATGTTAAGGCCTCCTTGGAAAGTCTGATTAGCGTGTGCTTAGATGGTGGAACTGAAGCTTGATAGCTTCTCCCAAAGAGTGGTACTACGCATTGACACAGGCTGCCCAAGGAGGTGGTGAGGCCACCATCCCTGGAGGTGTTCAAGAACCATGGAGATGTTGCACTTGGGAATGTGGTCAGTGGGCATAGTGGAGGTGGACTGGGGTTGGGTTGGGGATCTGAGAGTTCTTTTCTAACCTTAACAATGCTATGAGTCTGTCTGCTCAAGTCCACTGTCTTCCTGGCATCTTCTAGCTTGGAAGCTGGCATGTGCTTACCAAATGCTGGCTTGGTAGGACAGGCCTATCCTCTCTCACAGTGTAAAGTTTACACGTTGGTTTGGCTGCCCTAGCTTTCCACGGGAAGCTGTTTGTATTTCTAATTGAGTAAATGTTCCTGTTGAGGCACTTAGTCTCAGTTTTTCTCAGCCAGAAAGCTCTATAGAAGGAGAAAGTGCTTAAAGGGCTAATTAGCTCCTTGGAATGGAAATTTAGGTATTGCTGTTACTTCCCTTACTGATCTTTCTACTTAAGAAAAACCAACAAAACAAAACTCCCTTTTAAACTTAACTTACAACTGAATTTCACATTTATGTTCCAGCAATGAAATAACATTTTTGTGCCTGCCAAACAGCATCCTACCTTGTCTGGCAATTGCCAGCATTTCTGTTCAAGCACAGGAGACACTTTCCAGTGGGCAGCCCAAGTTGGGCTTCCCCAGTGACACATACTTAGAGGTGAAAGTAGACCTTAACACACTCAGCAGCTAACCTAAGGATGGGATTAACTCTATTCCACGTCACAACAAATTTTCCTAGCTCATTTGGATACTTCAAACTCTCCCCAATCATCTGTATTTTCATGGTTTATAGTTGGCTTTCTCTGCCAGGAAGAACCTGGTTTTACACCTCTTAAGCTGCTTAAAACTTCTTTGCTACTTCTAAAAGCAAAGAACCTCATTAGATTTACAGCTGTGAGCAATTTGTGGTGCACTGACAGGAGTTGTTGCCCATCTCTCCTCCAAACCAGAGAAGAACAAATTATTTTCCCACTGACGTTGCCAGGAAGATATTGTGAAAAAGGAACAAAACACATCCTGTGCTTCCTCTTAATGAGAAACCTTGGTGTCCTATCTGTGCTTTGCCTGCTTCTTCCAATAAGTTCAGAACATGTTTGTAGTTTCATCTGATTTTTAAAAAAATTGTTTATTTAAGAATAGTGGATGTCTGAAGAGGGAGGGCTCTGCTGCATGAGCCTATTCTGAGCTTTCTCTGGCAAAACCCTTAGACTCCAAACAAGGAGAATGTGCCCCCTCTGGACTTTCTGTTCCTGTTGTTGTTTGGGGCAGGTGTTGGGGATGTCTTCTTTATCATGTTATTTCATTGCCTGAAGTGACTTCATTTGCATGCATGTATTAAAGGTCTGTTTTGTGCAGAAGTCTTTGAGAGAAACAAGGAGAGGAGTCTGAACGGACTGCCCAGGGAATGGTGGGTTCACCAACCCTGGAGGTGTTATAGAACCATGGAGATGTGGAACTGAGGGGTATGATCAGTGGGCATGGTGAGATGGGTTGGGGCTGGATTTGGGGATCTTAGAGGGTTTTTCCAACCTTAATGATTCCATGATCCTGTAATTGGATAATTCCCCAATTGAGGAATGATTTGCCTCATGCTGTGATTCCATCTCGTGGGGCATGTGTGTGTAGGCAGGACTCTGAAGTGCCAATACAACCTGAAGTCAGACCTTGTGTGGTTGCCACCTTGTCATTACAAGTAAAAAGGCTGCAATTTAGTCTTAATGATGTTGGAAGGATCTGTGTAACCAGTGCTGGTTGCTTCTTGGCTTTGGAGGAGGGGACAGCCTTGCCTTGACTGTAGCAGATGTTGGGTTTTCAGAACTACACCAGTGTCCTGACTTGCAAGGCTTTTTTGTTAGGGCTCAAGCTCGTGCAGAAAGAGGAGACCACATTTGGTTATTGTTCTGTAAGAAGTTTGCACAGGTTCTTTCAGTGATCTGTTCTGCTTCTTCAAACCTTTTAAAATGTGATGCACGATACACACATAGTTAGTGGAAAACGCGAAGAAGCTGGATTGCAGAGGGTATTAGTGTGTGCTGTGCTTATTTATTTAGTGAGATTAAAGAATAAGTTTTTCTTTTGTAATCCCTTTGAAGTGTTTATCTTTTGAAGTCTGAATTCTCATTAAATGGAAGCGTACAACCCCCAAACTACATGCTGCCCTGGTTTCAAAGCTTTAATTAAAAAAAAAAAAAAAAAAAAAAAAAAGCACCAAAAAACTTAAGAACAATAAACAGCAGGTCAGACCCATAGGGGCTACACGTCATCCAGATCCTGACTATTTGGGTCATCATTCAACACTTTGTGAATCAAAGTGACTCAATGGGGCGTCTCCCAGAATTAGGATGCAGTCGTAGGGTTTTTGGCGTCAGCAGGCATCAGGCTTAGACAGTGCTATTCCCCTTGATAAATGTAAGAGCTCTCTGATAAAAATGGGCGAGAACATAACAACTTTTTGGAAAGAATAACCTCAGTGACTCATCAAGAGGTCTTCAGGAGTTGGGTGGCCGTTTGTTGGGCACCTTCCACCACCGAGATGCAGAATCTCAGTGATTGAGGCTGTTTGTGGCTTTGAGGTCTCCTTTTGCTGTCCCTGCCCTGAAATTAAATTTTCCTCTTGCAAGTTGAGATGTTCTGGGTCTGAGCCAAGAAAATGTGGGAAGTACTGCTGAGTGTGTGCGTATAGATTTCCTCTTGTGGGGACAGCTGTAGCAAACATCCCGTCTATAAGAATTGTCCTGTTATTGAACAGATGGGGATATTGTCCCTCTTCCATTTCTGTCTTCCAGTCTGGGGAAAATGAAATGGCATTAGTTTGTTTTGGATGAGTTCAGTTTTATTAAAGAAAGGATTGTTATGAAGACTGTGAAGAGTCAGTGAAAGTCACAAGGATTTAGATCAGTTCCCTTTTGTGCTTTACGTCATTTCAGTCCTGGCTGGGCAGAAGGGATTGCTTTTAGTGCATGGAGCTTGGAGGGCTTGCTCTTGAAGAGCTGAACTGCCATTATTATGAAAATATTTTAAGAAAATCAGGATTTCCCATTTTAATTAGGGAAACAATTGACCTGAAGGCTTATAAGAATGTTAATAGGGATAACTGGTTATCAGTAAGGTTCTCATGTAATCATCATAGGTAATTACCTGTTTAATAAGGTCTTATGCATAACTAGCTTGATAGAAGTTGTAATGAGAGATGGAGATGTTGAAATTTGACAGAGAATCTTGATAAACAGTGATCCTATGAGTCACGAATGAGAAGAAAAGCATTTTCTTTAATGTAGAAAGCAGTAGAATCTGCTAAAGCTCTTTAAAAATGGATTGGTAAAAAACAAACCAGAAAAAAATCTCAAACAACAATGGAGTTTGTATTTTCTGCATCTGTTTGCACAGTGTGGGGGATATCCCTGTTCATTGCAGGGGAGTTGGACTAGATGACCTTTAATGGTCCCTTCCAATTGATGTGATCAATTCTGTGATTCTAAGTTTACCTGGGCCTGACGTTTGGTAGATTGCACTTTGTGTGCTTGGATCCGATTGTCGCATTGCTGTGATGCCTTTTGGACACACTAAATACGAGACGGGACATGAAGGTATGACTGTGATGGCAATGGCATTTCCCTTCTATCCTCATCACCTTCCCAGCAAATCTGCCTCTCCAAAGCTATCGCCTCCCATGTTTCCTCTTTTCAAATCCAACAGTGACTGCATTTTCCATTGGCTAGGTCCTTCCATCTATACCTTGATGGATGGGGATGCAGGCCACAGCTGTCCTCCTCTTCCTGACTGGCTGAGCCCACTCCATCTTCTCTCTTGACTTCAGAACTCTTAAACATCCATCAAAACATCATAGAATGCTAGAATCACCGAGGTTGGAAAAGACCTCCAAGACCATCTAGTCCAACCATCCACCTATCACCAATATTCTCCATTAAATCATGTCCCTCAGTGCCACATCTACACTATATATACTTTTGTTAGGCTCCCATTAACAACGTGATGTAAATCATTGTTAAATTCTGGCCGACCCCACAGCTGTTCAGAGCAGTATTGGCCATGGTGCTGCTGGATGTGCAGCAAGCTGCTCATCTCAGGGCTATTAAAAGCTTTGTCCTGAGTTGCTGAATGAGATCAGAGTGACCTGTGTGAAACTGGGTTGGTAGATAAAAACTGAGTGGGCACTGCAAGGGAGGACTTGGGCTGTACCAAGCCTTGTGGGAGGGTGAGGTGCTGTCAAACCTGGCATTCACTGGCTCCATTCGTGTTATATTTGCCCAGTGCACTTAAGGATTTGTGTTGTTGCTCTTCATGTTTCTAAAATAACATCAAGATTGAATAGTAATGGTTTAATGGTTGATCTCACCTGCTCTGTTCTCCCCCCGGTCCACATTTCTGTAAGGCTACAGGGATGGAGGAGTTAACTCGTGTGGACAAAAAAATCCAAATTTTTTAGGCCAGATCTCCCCAGAGAGCTTCCCTTTTAAAGCTGCAACTTGAATTCTCTCTTGCCTTTTTTTTTTTTTTTTCTTTTTTTTGTTCCAAAAGCTATTTGGAAAGGAATAATGTGTTGCAGACTGAAACGGATACCTACAGTCCAGTATCTCAGGAATGCAGTGTGTGTGCTAATTGGGCATCCTGGAGCTTTCAGATAATGATCCCGCTGCATTTGCAGATGGACTCTTCCCTGCTCCCTCCTTTTTGGACAAGCTGGCTGGCAAATCTGGTTGTTCAGACCTACCATGTTTGCAGCCAGTGGCAGACAATGCATCTTTAAAATCAAGGTTGATGGGTTGTGTGGGTTTTTTAATTTCTTCCCCCCCCTTCTGGTGCGTGTTGGCTGGATTTGAATAATTAATGTATGTTGTCTTGCTTCCTGTTTTCATTTCTGTATGTAATGCTAACCAGTAGAGGTTTGAATCATTCATAGCCTCAAAGCTGTAGATGTCATGGGAACAGTGATTGTTTGGTATGGACTTTCTGTTTCTCTTTATTAAATCCATTCCTGGAAGCAGAAGTAAGTATTCAGTCCGTGATCTCAGCCAAGCAAAGATCTCTGGACAGATGGCATCCCTGTGGCAGTTCTGTTGGTGTGGTTTTATGAGCAGCATTGTGCTGTGTCTCAGTTCTTCTACTGCTCAGAGGTTTGTATGTGTGGTGGGGAGGATGGGTGCTGCATTTCATCTTTTCCTGTTTGTTCCTTTTGTGCATGAATGCCCTTCTAATGGCATTCATGGAGAGGAGGGAATGCTTTTAGGCTTGCAGGGTCGTGCCTTGTGTGATTCAGGGCATGCTGTGCATTTAGGAGTGGCTTTTTCTGAACTCATGTTGGATTTCATTTCTTTGTGCTCCTCCTGACCTACCCTGTGGAGGGCAGCCTGAAATGGATGGAGAAGCATCCTAAATCTAAGGGCTCCCATAACATCTGCCCATGCTGTGGTTCAGCAAGAGGACAAGGGCAAGAGCTTTGCTTGATGGGCTGTGGACACTTCTCATCTGTATTTTCCTTTTCCAATCTCTTCCAAACAAAATATTTCGACCTTCTTGATTGTTTTTGGTGGATTTTGCTGCTTTTTAAAACCTCCATCTGCCTTCTGGTAATGATTGGCGGATGTGTTTTTTGGCTGCCCTTTTGCACTTGGAGGGCACTCGGGCGCTCTGTGCTGAAACAGGAGTCTGGAGATGCTGTATTAGGTTCTGCTGATGGAGACTGGGGGAGATTCTTCAGAACTGGGCAATAAACCTGAACTCCTTGCATCTACCCGGGCTGTTGGTGTTCCTGGTGGGACTTTTCTTTAGAAAGAAGAGTTGATTGTTGGTCCTTCTCCACCCATGAAATACACTTGTACCTTGCTAAAGCAATACTGTTTGAAAATGCTTTGGTGTATCCATCAACTGTAGATGTGCAGCTTACTGTGGTGAAAATTCATGCCTTAACAGGTAGCTTTGCTGGTCATGCTGCTGTGAGAAGGTGGGATGCCTTTGTATCTTGAACTGCTTGATCTGGGGATACTTGGAAGCCCTGCCAGCAAAGTCCTTCTTATACATGCTGACATGTGATCCTTGTTCAGACTCCCTCCCCCACCTTATCAGTGGTTTCTTATGAACTGAAATGTTTGACATCTTTCTCTGGGAGGGTATGACTGCTCCTTCATCTTGTGTTACTTTTTGGTCATGGCCCATCCCTGTCAATCAGCAGCACTGACTGCCATCATCTTTTCTTGCTTCAACTTTGTTTCTTCCTATGTTGTCACCCATTTAGATTGGCAGCTCTTTTGGTACATAGGAGTGCATGCATGGATGGATATAGCTCTTATCTCTGGAAGCCCCTGGTACGTTTTCATCAGGCTGTAATGATGCTGACTGTGTCTCCTATCTCTAAAAGTTTGCATTATAAAGCAAATGAAGCTTCACGTAGGGACTTAATGATAAACGCTCTAGCTTCAGCATCCCTAAAGGAATGGTGGATCCAAGACTTGCATAACACATGAGATTTATTATTGCTGAAAGGCAGCCTCCGTTCACAAGCTCTTGGTTCTTTGGATGAATTGGATTTCTGCTTGAAAAATCAGAATTTACCAGCTTTGGCAGTGTTGCGTGGTGTCATTTTTCCAGGTGGCTGGGCCAGAGGGAAGGGCTGGAGAAGATGGGTTTGGTGGGTCGATGGTTGGACTAGATGATAACAGTCTTCTTCAACCTAAATGTTTCTGTGACTTGAAGAGGCAGTGGCTTCCCAGAAAAGTGGACTGCTGAAAAGCTCAAGTACAGCACTTCTGGTTGAGATTGCCTTGCAATTCCTGTAAGTTAGCAAATAAAACACCTGGTTAAAGCTTTTAAAGACGGAGATACTCTGTTCTCATCTCACACAGCTAAAGCAAAAAGAAGTGGAAACTGTGAAAGATATCCTTTGGAACTGAGCTCGTGTAGACTTTCTCATAGCAACAGCTCTGCTAGGTTTACAGGCAGTAATATATGGCTTGATGGTAGGGTTGTTAATAGGCTATGCATGAATTTTGTATCCCATGTCCTCTTGTAATTATTTGTTGTTCTGGAACTTCAGGGCACAGATCATGGCTTTTTTGAAGTCTCTGAAATAGAACTGAACTTTGTGTGTCCTCAGCATTTCTGTCCCATTCCATCTGACAGCTGTTTCTGCCTGCGGTGTGTAGGGATGGCAGCCTGAGAAACTCGCGTTGCAGGGACAAACCAAAGCAGACAAAAGCTGAAGGAGGGGAGATAAGAAGCAACTTGTGCTGTGACTACTGCCGAGTTTTATAAATAAAAAAATGGAGTGCAGGTGGGGAGGTGACCTCAAGCATGGAGGTGGCACAGAGCCTGGGGCAGTGCACAGAGGTGTTATGATTAGCAAGGAGCTCTCCTTTCAGACTGGATATGTTTGTACCTCTGTCCTGTATGTCCATCCCCAGGGGATGGATAAAAACACGTGGGGATGTAGGTTGACTTCAGACAGCAAATCCTATGCATGGATCCCTGAGCTGTGCTAAGTGCCTTAGAGAGATATGTCCTGACAGGGCGAAGTTATGTTTTGACAGAAGAAAAGGCAGAAGAGCTACAGATTCTGAATTCTGCAGGCACAATAGTAATGGTCTGGTGGGCAGCATCCAACCAGCAAGGTCTGTCTGCCTGCAGGATGCTCAGTGCTTGCTGGTGAAAGCCAGGACAAGGCTGCCCTAGGCTGTCTGCATGAAAATCAAAAGCTGGAAGGGCTCAGCTGTCTGTACCCTTGTTGCAGTGTCTAACCTCTGCCAGTGTTCACAACACACACGACCTGTGTGCCATGTGCACTGGCTGTGATGAAAAGTCAGGTCAGCCCAGTTTTTAGAGTCTTCCCTCCATATGACAAGGCAATGAAAGGTTCTTAGATGGCTAGGATACATCTTTATATCATGTCATGTGTTGAGGCAGCCACTGATTCATAGAATCATGAAGGTTGGAAAAGGCCTCTAAGATCCCCAACTCCAACCCCAGTCCACCCCCACCATGCCCACTGATCGTGTTCCTCATCCCCACGGTTCCTAAAAACCTCCAGGGACAGTGACCCCCCCATCTCCCTGGGCAGTCCATTTCTGTCTGAAAGAACCTGACTGCTCTTTCTGAGAATAATTTGTTCCTTATATCCAACCTGATGCCAGTGTGGATGTTGCTACTCTGACCTGAGGCAGCTTGTTGCAAGATGTGGGTGCTGGGGATGCTGCATGTCGTGAAATGGTTGTCCAAGAGAGGGTGAGATTTGCAAGCATTCCATGAACATAACTTTGCATGCTCTGGGCAGGCAGCTGATCACTTTGCAAGCTCAGTGGCTGATGAGCATCATTCACAGAGCGTGAATTATGCAGGCAGCAGCCTTGTGTGGGGTTGCAGGTGTGCAGCAGTGCACCAGCAACTTGGAAAACTCTTTGTGCTCCAATGGCAAATAGAGCAGCTTGGTCTTTTGGGGTGTGTTTGATGGGAAGGAGACTGGGAGAAAGCTGCATCCCTGCAAGTGCTTGCTGGATATGTTTTGTACAGAGGTGGAAGGTGCTATCTGCCTTTTTTGCACACACAGAAATGTCAGCACCTCATCTGGGACTGTTTTGCAGGCTCCATAGGATGCTTGTGATGAACTGATTGTACCTTGGCTGGGTTTCAGCCTCACAGAGGTTGAACTGAATCAATTTTAAGGTTGTGCTTGTGGCGGGCAAGACTCTTCACTTTCCAATCACGTATATAGACCTCATCTGGGCAGCAAGTCAACTGCTCTTGTCCTCGTGTGGCTCTCCTTACTGATAACTCGTAGGAATGCATTCTCTTTTGGAGATGTGGGAGAAACAGCACAAGGAAACAAATCTTGCAAACTAATTAAACTTCTCAGACTTAAAGCACAACAAGCTGGAGATACTGGCTGGGCTGGGAATAGATCTGATTATCATTCCTCCTCTCCAGGTAGCCAGAGGGCATGGTTAATTATTAAATTGCTTGTTGAAGTATTGAAATATCCCTTGGAACTTAATTTCCTTTTCTCCCCCCTTTTTTTTTTCTTTCTCCTTCCTCTTGCTGAAGGGCTCTCCCAGGACCTGATGGCTTTCTGATACGTCGCTCCTGAGGGGCTGGCAGGAGCATGGTTAAACACCAACCACTGCAGTACTACGAGCCACAGCTATGCTTATCATGCCTGACCGGGATCTACGGCTGCCGGTGGAAACGGTACCAGCGGTCACATGATGACACTACCAAGGTGGGTGAGAACCCAGCCAGAAGCCTGGGAGGCAAAGGAGAACGTGGGCTGAAGGTGCTGGGTGCTTGGGCTTTGTTGGCTTGGAAAGATTGTGGAGATCTGTGGTTCTGTGGCTGGAGGTCTGGGAGAAGTCATTACCATATAGTCGATGTAGCAGATGGACATGGGTATCTGGTTGTGGTGCTCAATGGAATTGAGGCTTTAGGGATCTGGTTGTGGTGCTCAATGAGATTGAGACTGTGGGTATCTGGTTGTGGTGCTCAAAAGGAGTTGAGGCTGTGGGTACCTGCTTGTGATGCTCAATGGGGTTGAAGACTGTGGGTATCTGGTTGTGGTGCTCAGTGGGGTTGAGACTGTGGGTGTCTGCTTGTGGTGCTCAGTGGAGTTGAGGCTGCGGGCATCTGGTTGTGGTGCTCAAGAGGGGTTGACGTTTTAGGTATCTGGTTGTGATGCTCAGTGGGATTAAGACTGTGGTATCTGGTTGTGGTGCTCAATGGGGTTGAGACAGCGGGTGTCTGCTTGTAGTGCTCAGTGGAGTTGAGGCTGTGGGCATCTGGCTGTGGTGCTCAAAAGCAGTTGAGGTTTTAGGTATCTGATTGTGATGCTCAGTGGGATTAAGACTGTGGGTATCTGGTTGTGGTGCTCAATGGGATTGAGACTGTGGGTATCTGGTTGTGGTGCTCAATGGGATTGAGGCTGTAGGTATCTGGTTGTGGTGCTCAATGGGGTCGAGTGCTGTGGGTTTGGCTAAATCTGTCCATATTTTCCCATTGGTGCTGGGGAGAATTCTGTTTTTAAGTTGCTTTTGTTGATGTTCTTGTTCTGCCAGTTTGTGGAGGCTGCATTTCTGCGTAGTCTCTGGGCTCTGCGTGTGTGTAGAGATGAGAACTACCTGGGGATGGACCAGGGAGCTGTTAGAGGTGACCTCACTCCCCTGAATAAATGCTGTTTTGAAGAGTTCTGGCAGAGGGAATCCAGGCAGTCAAGGCCAGACTCCCTGGCTGTTTGAGATGAGTCCTCACGAGACCTGATAAGTTTGTGGGAAGGATTCTGAAACAAACTGCTGTCAGAGCTGTCACATTCCATCTCTGGGTAATGGTTGTTGTGTTCTTCTGTGCTCTTGTGTTGTCTGGTATTCTTTTTTTTTTTTTCGATGTGTGTGCATATTACATAAAGAAGGAAAAGAAGTCACAAACACAACTTAAATCTTGCTTGTTCTGGCAGTGGTCCCTGGGGATCCTTCTGTTGCTTTTTGAGGATTCAGTTTTGCTCCGGTGAAAGTCAGCTGCTGTTTTACTTCTAAGTCAATAAGCAGAAATCTTTCAGGCGATGGAGTACTTCTCCTCTGGAACAGAGGCTGAGGGAAAAACACGTGGGTGCAACAGATCCCATGCCAGAGTGCTCCTGGTTCTGAATTGCATCAATTGCAGACGGTGCAGCTGGACTGGGAGCTCCTGCATGAACCAAGAAGTCATGGCTTGTGTTTGTGCACCGCAGAACAAATTTCCTCTTGTAAAGCAGAAATGTTTGGGCTGGTTTTTCTCCTCTCTTGGTATTCTCAGTAACTGCTTTTCTGCTGAAGTTTCCTTTGAGCAAATACCCAGGCGCATCCACACTGGAGGGTGTAGTTTTGTTTCTAAGACTTGGTCAGGAAAGCGGTGAGTTGTAATGTCTGGCATGCCTGCACATACTAATTTAAATACTCAAAATGCCATATTCCTTATGTCTTATGAACCAGAACATTATGTTTCCAAGCTAAAAATCCACAGAAAAAAAAAAAACTGCAGTTGGCTTTTATTTTTCATTGAAATCTGGCTGCTTGCGCTGACTTCATTTTTAACCAGAAAATACCAGTGGCAATTTGCCAATTCTGCTTAGAATTACGTTTGTTTTTCTGGTGCTGGAGAAGAACTTGTGTTCGAAGCTAGGCTTAAAAATATGTCCAGGCTCTCGAGTCTGTTTTGAGGTATGCGCGGGTCTCAGCTTCCACTTTAATGCCCAAAAGGAGTAAACGTAGTTCTTTTGGGAGCAAGAGAAGAATGTCTTAATTATTTACATGTCCCTGGAGGTGTTCAGGGCCAGGTTGGATGGGCAGCCTGGGCTGGTATGGAATGTGGAGGTTGGTGGCCCTGCTTGCAGCAGAGGGGATTGGAGCTTCATGATCCTTGAGGTTACTTCCAACCCAGGCCATTCTGTGATTCTGTGATCTACAGGCTATGAAAAACCAAGGTATGAAGGTATGAAGAATCTGTTCCCAGATTCAGAAAATACCATACTGTAGCCTTTACATGAAGGCTTTGCACAAAGGCATGGCACAATACCTCTCCTATTGCCCTGTACCCATTGCTATAGTAACTCAATCACTGCAAACCCAAAGTAGAGCCAATTGTAGCGTAATGAAAAACCTAGAGTTACCTCTAGGAAAGGCATGTATTCATACAATCTTACCTCTGTGTAGGCTACAGAAAGGCTCTCTGCATTCTATTTAGGAGATATGGTTTTCTAGAGCCTTCCCCCACCTGTGAGCTCTGACCCAACCTTGCGTAGAGCATCCTTGAAATCTGCTGTGTGTGACCACGAATGTTTATTTTCTAGTTGTGTTGCTGCTGAGCAGCCGGAGTTCTTAAGGATTCTGCTCTCCTTCACTCACATTTATGCAGATCATGCAGATTTCTACTAAAAAATTTACATGAAAATGAGAATTTTAATTGTATGCTTGAACACCAAGTTGTTGGTGTTTTGGTTTTTTTTTTGCTGGAATTGTGATGGTCCTTTGCCTTCACCTGACCCTTTAGGAGTGGAGGAAGGAGGCTGAAGGCACACGCCTGTGCACATGGCCTGCTTTTTGAATTAATTTTCATCAATTGCAAAAAAAATTAATCAGCTGCAAAATTCCATAATCCTTTGTATGGCTTTAGCTTTATTAGCACGATCCCCATTTATGGTTGTTGGGGAAGATCTGGACGCATCAGCTTTGGCTTGTGGTTGCCAGGCACGCTTTTAAAGTTCTAAAGTTCAGACAGCAGCAAGGTAGCTTGCAGACAATGCAATCCTCTTGATGAATTGCCAGCAATTAAATACGGGGCAGCGCTGCTAATTGTGCCCGATAAACACAATGCTCCATAAGCAGCCTGTCTGCTTCACCCGAGATGACTCTGTGCTGGGCACTGCAGTGCCAGAGCAGCTCTTGCTTCCAGAGTATCTTTTAGCATCTTTGATCATCCATCCAGAGCTCCTGCAGGGTCAGTATCCACGTGGGAATTGTTGATGGATTGCATTACGTAAATGTGGAGTTAGATCTATCAGCTGATTTTGTGCTTTTATTGATTCCAGAGCCATGTTATTTCCACGCAGCAAATATCACGCCAGGGAAATCATCCTAGGCAGGACTAGGGAGAGATTATGAGGAAGAAAATTGCCATGATAATTTTTGATCTGTCCAGGTAACAGAAGTGACTACATCCATTGGCTGGCTGTTCTTTTGTTTTTTGGTTGTTTTTTTTTTTTTTTTTTTTTTTTTTTTTGTGGTTACTAAATATTGAAGTCTTGGATGTTTTGCAATACTATTTAATTTGCTGTCAAAGGGGATAAAATACTACTGCTGATTGCAAAGGGCTGTTCTGCCTGGCTACGGGCTTATCCTAGAATCAGAATGGTTGGGTTGCAAGGGACCAGCTCAGGCTGCCCAGGGCCCAGCCATGGCATTGTCACCTCCAGGGATGGGCACCCACAGCTCTGTGCAGCAGTGCTGGGGCATCACCGCCTCTGGGAAAGAATTTCTTCCTAATATCTGACCTGAATCTCCCCTCTTTTAGTTTGAAGCCCTTTCCCTGTGAACGATAACCATAGTCCTCAACCATGAACCCTTCTGGGATACAAGTGGGTGATCAAATGTAACTGGGATCTTTTCTTGTCTTTCTCATTCACCCTGCAGCTTGGCTTCAGCATGTATGCCATCTTTTTCCTGGGTTTTCACCAGTTGCCAAGGATGGGCAAGTGTAAGGGCCTAGTTTGGTGCATGTCAAAGGAAGGGCCATCATCTGGGAATGTGAACTGCAGATTCCTGAATCATAGACTCATTAAGGTCGGAAAAGACCACTAAGATCATGTAGTCCAATCATCAACCCATCCCCACCACGCTCACCAAACCACTGGGAAGCTTTCAGACCCAGGTAGCTGAAAAAACAGGATTTTTGTTGTGATTTCTGTTCTTCAGTGCCATCTACCACATACTTAAACGGGGTCTTTTGGATGCATTCAAGGCCAGGCTGGATGTGGCTCTGGGCAGCCTGGGCTGCTGGTTGGCGACCTGCACACAGCAGGGGGTTGGAAGTGGGTGAGCACTGTGCTCCTTTGCAACCCAGGCCATTCTATCATTCTGTGATTCTGCAATTCAGGCTCTGGGTAATGTTATAAATGCCCGTGGTTAGCCTGACCTTTTTAGAGGTGATTGAGTAGCTCTTACAGCAATGGCTTGAAAACTTCTAATGCTCTGCCGTTACTGCTTTATTCAGAACCTTTGAAGTGCTCCGTGCACGAACTCCTTGCAATAAACAGCCAGACCAGCCCCCCTGCGTACACAAAGGTGCCTTGTGTCTTTTCCAACATTATGGGCCTCCAGAGTTTTATTCAGATGGTGGCATTTCCTTGTTACAGCTGCCAGATGTGCTCCCTCCAACAGTTTTTTCTTTGTGTTGCACTAATTATCTGGGTGAATAATTACGTTGCTGGAGCCCATTATTCCTTCCTCCCTCCTGCTTGCTCTTGTGCATTTTCAGGAGGGTATAGCAGATGCTGCTGCTGCTCTCCTTTGTGTAGCTGCTGTGTGCATGGTGTTGACTTAAAAAAAAGAAGAAAAAGAAAGAGATTAAGTAAGGTGAGCTCAGCATCAGTGATTGTCAGTAGGTTTTTTGCCCACTTATCATAGAATCATAGTGGCTTAGGTTGGACAGGACCTCGGAGATCATCCAATTCCAACACTCCTGCTGAGGGCAGGGCTACCAGCTCAGGCTGCCCAGGATCCCATCCAACCTGGCTTTGAATGCCTCCAGGGATGAGGCACCCACAGCCCCTTAGGCAGCAGTGCCAGCACTCACCACTCTGAGTAAAAGAATTTCTTCCTAACATCTGACCTAAATTTCCCCTCCTTTAGTTTAAAGCCATTCTCCCTTATCCTATCACTATCAGTCCATGTAAAAAGTTGCTCTCTCTCCTGCTTATAAGCTCCCCTCAAGTACTGGAAGGCTGCAGTGAGGTCTCCCTGGATGTTCCCTTCTCGAGGCTGAACACCCCCAGCTCCCTGCACTCAGCCTTGGGGAACCTCACTGGTTCTCATGTGCCCACTTTTGGAGCCTGCCCAGGTCCCTCTGGATGCCATCCTTCCCTTCTGCTGTGTGACAGCCCTTGGTGCCATCAGCAAACTGCTGAGGGTGCGCTGATCCCACTGTCTACATCATTGATAGAGATACTGAAGATACACCAGTAAGTCCCAAAGTGGCCATTGATGGACCTAGTTTTTATCCTGGATATTAGTGAAAAGCAAACTAGAGTTAATAGCTTAAGACAGGTCTCAGTAGATGATGTGCATGTAGCACGAGTGGACCAGTAGATCCAAGGGCTGGTGGCCAACTTCTGTCTGTGCAGGAAAAGGAGCCTTTGGGCAGCTGAGGATGGAATGGGAAAGAAAGATAGGGACAAGCTGGGACAAAACTGGAGGTCACTTTTTCCTTATATTCAAGAATTGTAGAATCATAGAATATCCTGAGTTGGAAGGAACTCATAATGATCTTCAAAGCCAACTCCTAAGAAATCTCCACGTTTCTTCTGTCCTTACTCCAGCAGCAGCCAGAGGAGGTAACTTATGTGTATTTTCTTCTATTTTTTCCTTTTTATTTCTGGTTTGCAGACAGAAGCTGGCTGCTTGTGCTTCCCAGGAAATCCACTATGTGTTGTCAGGGGGTTTTGCCAAGCCTTTCCTAAAAAGTACTCAGGAAGTGATGACTCTAAGCTTGCTGTGTTCACCCTGGGGGGAAGAAAAGCTGAAAGCAGGTAGGATCAGTGCCTTGGAGCTCTAGAGGATAAGCACTGCAAAGGAGGAATTATTAAAGGCTGTGAGGACCCGGATTGGTAACCTACTGCTGTGTGAGCTGATGGAGAGAAGAGCTGGGGCTGATGGAGAGAAGGGTTGGAGTTTGATGTGGGTTTCTGGATCAACAGATGGAGGGGAGAGGAAGAAGGTGCAGCCCGCTGTGTTGCTCTCTGTGCTGGGAAAGCTGATCAGAGACTTGGGAGCTGTGGCTGTTGCCAGAATGGCAAGAAGAATGACTTCAGGTGCTGTGCTTTAGATTAAGGCATGTTCACCTTGACTGCTTTCTTCACGATTTTTCTCTGAATTCCTCCTCGGATGTTCAGCTGTGCTGGTGTTTCCATGACGATCACCCAGGTTTTGGCACTCAAAGCAGAAGAGCTCAATGCATCTGTTGCCTCCTGATGCAGTGTGTCCCACCCGAGGTACTGCAGTGCAGGTTTGCTGAACACACAACTGCTTTGTGGTCTTTTTGGGTCTAGAAAATGCCATAAGAGCTCTGTTTTGTCCACTGACCAGTTATGTATGCAGAATCATAGACTGATGCACAGAATAATTGCTTTGTGCAGATGTCCTGGTTAGCATATGTTACACAAGGGTAAGGAGGTCGAGTTATGGCTCATGGGCAACTGAAAGTGCTGGCTGAACAGCAATGCAAGGTGTCTGAAATGTGCAGATATAGGATGGGCAATGTGGGGAATATCAAATACTTGCAACGCCTCTCTCCTTCTTCAAAGCCTTGAGAGCTGCTTGTGTAGCTGCAAGACAGTATAAATTAGTTATCAAAGCATTCCTAATGAATTGGGTGTTTGCTGTTGAGTCTTATTCCCTTCAAATAAAATGGTAATGATTCAGGATGGTCCATCTGCTTAGAAACATCACGTGTGTTTGAGCTGAGGCTTCTGATGGCTTTCTTTTTTTCTTGTTTCTTATGTAAAATGATGAAGCTGTGAGAAGAATGTGGAGCTGTGATCCGTCGACGTAATGGATTGCTGTGCTGTGTCTGTGATACATGTATTAATTCATTTCAGAATGAAATACTCTTGTAATTCCCACTTGGCAGGAGTTGTGAAATGACCTGAGCAGATGAGCTGAACCACACTGGTGTGATATATCTGTGGGCTTTAGAGCTGAGACTTTGCTGTGTCTTCAGTGCTAATCCCCTGATGGCCAGAGGTCACAAAAACTGCTTGCCTTGCTAAAGCTGCTGTTAGAGGAAAGGTGGATTTGCCCTTTTGGGTACAATTTCAATTTGTTAATGCTCATCACTGTAGGACCAAAGATGTGAGTGCTTTTGATGAAAGATGCTCTTTCATGCCTGTTTGATTCTGCTTTGGTCCCTAAGGCATCGGATAGTGGCTTCTGCAGTAGCATACGGCCAGTGATCCAGAGCTGAATCTCCATGAATTAATACATCAAATGATGTTGGAGTGATGGGCTAAATGCAAGAAAATCCAATTGTTGGATTAAATATTGATCTTTTTTTTTAATTGTTTCTCTCCAATGCTTGCAGTCAAAACTAAAACACTCCTGTTCTCAGCACCTGAACATCCTTTAAATACACCCTTTGAGCTTTTCATTATACAGGAAGGCTGTAATGTGACACAGGGCTGGGGGGGATGGGGTCAGGATGCTCCTGGCTGCACGTGGCCGTATCACCCTGCCCACATTGCAGAGTCTTCTGCTGAACTCCCTTAATTTTGTCCTCTTTGCAGTTGCATTGCCTTGTAGGAATTATACTGTCTATTTCAGCCTCACTGAAATCAGCCCCATGAAATCAGTTTCTCTTTGCTCTGGGAGACACCCAGGTACTCAGGAAAGATGCAAACCTCTCTTGGCACCGCTTTCCTGGCATCAAGAGCTCTCCAGGAGCATGGACACTATTAATGTGTTTTCTTGGCAGGATTCAGCTGCTGAAATGTGTTAAAAGCTTCATCATCAGTGGAAATGTTTTGTGAAGGAGTGAGACTTCTTTTAGTCTGGATAGATGGAAGTCCCCTGGTTGGCTGCATGGAGCAGAGAGGTGTCCTGGTGACAAGTTCAGATGATTCTGAATTGGATGGGATCATGGAGTCCAACCCCTGGCCCCACAAAGAACCGCCCTAAATTCAAACCCTGTGTCTGAGAGCATTGTCCAAATGCTCCTTGAACTCTGGCATGACAGAATCATAGTAGCTGGGATTCAGAAACTGTTCTTAACCCACTTGAGCTTGCTTATTGTTGGGTCCTGTATCCTCAGACAGTAAGGCTAGTGCTGAAGCCATTGACTGCTTAGAAAGTCGAACCTGCAGGAGACCAGTGTTGGTTGTATCTGTTTCATACCATGGATATAAAGCCCAGAAAGCCAATATATTTATAACTGACCAAAAGCCCAGTCTGCTGGGCTGCACTGTAAGTAGAATCTATTGAATACAGTTCCAGCCTTAATAGATTTAGGTTGTATTTTTCCCCAACACCACCCTTCAGTGTAAAGGAGTCACCAGCGATTGCAGATATTGTGGCTTCTGTAAATTCCCTGTAAAGGTTGCTTCCTACTCCAGTAATGCTGGATTGTTTGAAGGATGGTAAATTCCAAGCCCCAGGAAAGCAATGGGGTTTGACTTGCTGCCTGGTGCTACTATTGCTGTCAGGGTGAGGGTATTTCACTAATGCTAATTCTCAGGCTTAGTCCCCATGCGAGCAAAATGCCGGTGGGAGGGAGTCTGCAAAACCCATTGGCTGTGTGTCTGACTTTGGATTATGGGGTAGGATGGAGTGATTAACGTGCCCTATGATTTATAATGTTTTATTGGTGTCGAAGGTTTTTACTGTGCAGAATCTTGCAAAATGTGTCCCAGGCTATGGATGGCCAGCACTGAGCTGGAGCTGCAGCTGGAGAAAGGGGACAGCAAGGCAGGGGGGAGATATGGGAAAAGAGATAGGGAAGGGGGATCTTTGAGACCTGGCTCCTTGCAGCAAACCCCATGCTTTGCTAACAAGAGCTGGTGGCTGTATAGTTTGAGTTTTACCAGGGCTTTTCTCTGATATCCTTTCTGTCTAGAGGCAGTGATGTGCAGCCAGTCTTGCAAAATCTTCACCTGTTGGAAGGATTCTAGCTGAGAGATGAGGTTGGGTGCTCAACCAGCCACATTGCCTTGTATGAGAGAACTTCCTCAGCTGACCCTGTAAATGTCCTCAGGCAGCAGCAAGAGCATTGCACTGGGTGAAATCACACACTTTGTGTTTTGTAATTGAGCTAACACTCAATAGAATCATTAAGGATAGAAAAGACTCCCTAAGATCATCTAGGCCAACCACTGGCTCATTACCACCGTGCCCGATCAGGCTGTGGGATTCAGCAGGTTTGTGCTTTGCTATGGAAGCTGATGAGGCCAAGTGATGGCATGTCAGTTCCCTTAAATGCGTGTTTTACTTTTCTTTGTGACTCTTTTTCTTTGCATAAGCAAATAATTCATTATTCCCATACAACTCCTATGAAAGGACTGGGGAATTCCAGCATTTGCAGTGAGGAAGGTAGAGTATTTACTGAAGGCTTTCTAAAAGCCGGAAGAAGTGTCATTTTTCTTCTTGCTTTCCAAAAGAACTAAATATATTTTCCCTCTCAGCCGTGTAGTGCTGAGAATTAAGCTAGTGCTAGAATTAAGCTTTTAAAATTGAAATGGAAATATCTTTCTCAAAAGAAGCAATGGGAATGATGCTCCTGCCAGCATAGTGATGGATACTCCTGCCAGCATAAGCCTTGTTGTTTGTAGCTGCAGTATCATAGGTTGATTGGCTGTGTCACTACTTACATGGATAGTTTGTCCCTTCTCATGAAGACAGCAAGTGCTGCAAGTGAAATGTTAGTAGAATCATGGAAAGTTGACTAGTTGGCCTGTTTTGTGTGAAGCCCTATCAGGGTTCTTGTCCAGAGGACTCTGTCTTATCCTTATTCGGAGGGAAGCAAGGATGACTTTGCTGCCTTTCAATTGAACTCAAGTGATTTCCTTTATTTTTTGGCTTTGAACTTGCTTGCCTACCAATCACCAAGTCTCTTCTCCCAGTGCCTTTCCCTCATTCCCAGGTGTCCTGGAAGAAATCCAAGGACAGAGCATAGAAAGGAGAAAAACTGCCATGTGTCCTTGCTGGGTGGCTGAATGTTTGTGTATTAGCTGAGAAAAGAGGCTTTGTTTTTTCACCTCACATAGGAAAAAAAAAACAACAACTTTATTTGTGTCTTATAAAATTACTTCAGTGAAATCTGATCAGGGATGCCTGTGGGTCCAAAATGACCACGAAAATTAACCAGATGAGAAAGAAACCTGGCACCAATGTGAAGAATGAGTGGAACGGAGGAAATTATAGGAGTGGGACTAGCTTGTGTTGGATTTTTCCTTGCTAAGCATGTGCTGAACCACAGAATGGCTTGGGTTGGAAGAGACCTCAAGGATCGTGAAGCTCCAACTCCTCTGCTGCAGGCAGGGCTGCCAACCTCTACATTTAATACCTGCCCAGGCTGCCCAGGGCCCCATCCAACCTGGCCTTGATGTGTTGAATGATGGGACAAGTGGAAGTCGTGAGATTAGATGGGGATCCTGCACATGTCCCCCTTCTTCCTGCTGCTGTGTGAAATGCTGATGGGAGCTAAGGCTACGTTCCCATTGGGGGTTGCTGGTGACAGTGCATTAGATATTTATAAGAACAGTTGACTTTTGGCTCTGCTTTCATGCTTGTTTTAAATGGCTATGGGATAGCAGCCTTCAGGGGAAGTGAAAAAAGAAAGTCAAGGGATTGTAGTGCTGAAGAGGTTGAGCTTCCAGTGAAGCTGTGAGTGGAGAAAGGGATGCTGGTGTCCTGCAGTTATAGCTTGTCTTCAAGGCAAATATTGATGTCCATGGTATGTGTGTGTTTGGGTCTGAGTGCTCCACGAGGGAGGCAATGCTTCACCAGCAGGAAGAAAGACAAAGTGAAGGAGAGCCCAATCCGAGATGATGGGAGATGTGTGGGTGGTGGGCACTGCTATGCATTGCAGCTCGATGGGCTGTGCTGCAGCGTGTTGCCAAGATTAAGGTGAGAAGGCTTCAACGGAGACTGCCCAGTGTTTATTACAACTAATTTCTCTGCCTGAAAGAGCACACCCTGTCCTTCAGCCTCATCCCTCTGGTTACAGATTAATGAAGAATTGAGAAGAAACAGCTTGGGAAGAGTAAACTTCCAGTGGAACAAGCAAAGCAGTTCCTTTTGAAGAGCTGCTGCCATGCTGTGTGCTAATGAAGGGTTAGAAGTGTCTGTAGAATGAGAAAAAGGAGAGCTATGACAATATTCTCACCTCTCCTTTAATAGAAGTGCTGTCTCTCTGCCGTTGATAGCTGACTTGGAGGCAGGGTAGGCTGAGGACTGGGGTATTCTTGTGCACTATTTCCATAACTGATCTCATTTTATATGTACAGATGCAGAAAATGAGCACCTGGGAAGAGTGGGAGAGGAGAGTGGAGCTATGAATGGGGCTAAGAAATCTCTTCTCTCTGGCTTGGCACCTGGGCCATGACCATAAATCCAGTTTATACCCAATGGCACAGGGTAGGCATACACCCAACCACTCCAGGTTCTACACTCAAAGCATCACTGGCTTTTCGACCTCCTATCTAGTGCGTAATCTGGATCTGGGAAACCTCCTTGGAAAAGATCTTGTGGTTTCCTGGAAAGCTTCCACAACTTGGCACTTTTTTGGAAGGTCGTACTGAAAAATCCCAGTGTGCTGTTTTCTTTTGAGCTGGCTTCTCTGAAAATTAAGTTTCTTGGCAGTTGAGTGCGCAGCTCTCCTCAAAAGTAATGTATATAGCTCTAAATGAGGCACATCTCACTACGTCTAAAGGCCAGCTGTAACTGCATTGTGTTACAATCGTGTGCTTGCAGATTCTGGTGCTGCATTCTGAGTGCTTTTTAGGGGTTTTGATGCTATCTTGCAAATGAGCATCATCCCATATTGCTTGGCCTGAAATTTCGGGGAGAGGGTCAAGCATTGGAATGGGGAACTGGTGGAATTCCTGGAGATGTTCCGGCACCGTGGAGATGTGGCACTGAGGAACGTGGCCAGCAGGCATGGTGGGATGGGTTGGGTTGGGTTTGGGGGACCTTAGAGGGCTTTTCCAACCTTCATGATTTGAATTTTGAATGGAGTTGCATGTCCTCGGTGACCTTATGAAATATTGCAGAAGCAGTTTATAACAGCCATCTTTGTTTGCATGGGCCGATGTGATTTTTGCTTGAATAGATTCTAACAATTCTTTGCAAAAGTGGATTACAAAAATCTGTGTCTCCTTATTTTACTCCTGTCTAGGATCCTCAGTCTCCAAGATCACAGAATATCTTTTGGGAAAGCACGTCTGGAAACCATGCTTAGCAATAACACAGTATTCAACTAAGGTGATGACATTCAGTGGCATTTCTTGTACAGAAGTCGAGCTAGATGATTTAATGGCCCCTTTGGTTTTTAAAATGTGTACATGCTTTATTTTGTGATGTAAAAAGCTTCTAAATTGGGGGCAGAGGTTAGCTTGCCAAATACATCGCAGCTGTTCATCCTAATTTGGAAGGGGAGGCTGCTAGAAATTCTGGAACAGGAAGGCTTGGAAGCTAGAATGCTTTTGCATATTAATATCTTTCTGCCTTTAATACAGATGTTCACATTCATGCCTCCTGTTCTGGGAGTCTGGCCAAGTTTCTGCACAGAGTAACTGCACACAGCTCCAGGTCCTGTCCTTCACCCCAACATCATCCCAGAACAGGTACAGCCTGAGATTAATTTCCCGTTTGGAATTTCCAATCCGTTTATTAATAAATGAAACACGTGGCTGGCTTTTGCATGAAAGGGGCAGATAGAGCTTATTTCCCCACAGGGCAATTGCTCTTTGCAGTTTGCAAACTCGTCCCATTGAATTAAGAAGTCACCACAAACGGAAACTCCTGGCCTTGCGTGGGTTGTCTCAGCGACGGTTGTTCAGGGGATTTATTCTGACGGTTGGGACTGTGGCTTCTTCCACGTCTACCGGGAAAAATACAGCATGGTTTTGTTTTTGGTGTTGTGGTTTTTTTCATATCTTATGTGCGTTTGGTCCTAGTTATGGTGGCTGTATCATTTAGGACCAGGGCAAACAGCTTCTCCTCTGCCCAGTCTCTGCACTCTGTCCCATGCTTGCAGGATCCAGCAAAACATTCAGATGACTGCAGAATTTCCATACTGTGGGAGTCCAGTGATGTTTACCATGGGATTTTTCCTGATGTCCATGATGCCTCATCTGAATTGATTTTACAACCACTCTCCCACCAAGTTTTGGTCTTGGTTGGAAAAGACACTTAGGATTGTCAGGTCCAACCATGAATCCATCCCCACTCGCAGAATTGTAGAATTATAGAATACTAAGGTTGGAAAAGACCTCTAAGATATGCCTGCTTCGAGTCCCCATCAGGTCACAGGAGAGATCCAGCCACACCAGTCTTCTTGGTTGCATGGTGAAGCCAAGAAATCCCTCCAGAATAATAATGCAGGCGACCAGATTCTGATCTGCAGCCAAGGCAGTGAGAGGACACCTCTTCAGCAAAGGCTAGCTGAAGCTAGATAGCTCACAGCAAAGATGGGTTATAATGATGGGTTTGGGGCTGTTCTTGTGAGCTTTTCTCAACGGATGTTGAGTTTTCTCAATGAATATTGAGCAAATACCCAGAGTATCTGCCAGAGTAGCTGCCAGACCAACTCTGCTTCCTGACCCCAAGGTCTGTGCATCTGTATATGTATAAGAGTGTGTGAAATATTGATACAAGATGCTGCTAACCTCAGAGCTTGGCTGGAGCCTACTGCAGCCTCATTGTTGCTGGGCTCTGCTAGCAGACACTCCTGTTGCAACGCTGCGCTGTGCCATTTGTTGCAACTTCCTCGAGCTGCCATCTGCAACTCAATACTCATCCCAATAAATTTGGGCAGGGAGGGAAACATTGCTATGCAAACAGGACCAAACTAACTAATGAAGGTAGATCCTTGGCCTGTAGGAATGTCCTCTGCTTAATTCTGCAAACAAGATCAAGCTGGCTACACTCCAGCAGAGTACAGCCCATTCTCTTCCTTGGTTTGCCATTGTGATGGAGAAGCATGGCAGCCCACAGCCATCTGATTTAAGGCTTGTTTGTGTTCTGCTGTCCTGCACTGGTTTCCAATGCTTTCAAGTGTCATTGGGGTGAGGGTGAAATGAAGCCATGCACCAGATGAGCAAAGGAGATTGGTTTCTGGCAGCACTGGGGTTACGGGAGAAGAACTTAAAGTTGTGTGAAGATGTGGCTTTCCTGGCATTTATCTTGGGTGAATCACAAAACAGTTGAGAAGTCTGCCAGCTAGTCGTTGTACAGACAACCTGGCTGCTTATGGGATCTCTGCAGGGATCCCGATGTCCTCAGCACTGAGGTGATCAACGCCAGAAACGCTTGCGTTCTTATGAACTGGGGACCTCTTTGGTTTGCTTGAAAAAATAAACAAACAGATGAGCAATGCTTAAAAATAGAGTTTATTCACTGGTGGCCATGTGTAGAATCACAGAATCATTAAGGTTGGAGAAGACCACTCAGAGCATGTAGTCCAGCTGTGTAGTTGAACTAGGATTTGTCTGCCTTTCTGTCTTGACTTCCTCTTGAAAATTTATAAATCTTGAATTTAGGGGTATTTGAATACAGACTCAAACTCCTTCTCCTAGTTGTTTCTAGGAGATCTACTGCTGGACTCTTCAGTGTGATTTCAAGGGTATAAGCGACATTTGGAGATGTGCAAGGAGAAGCTGGGCTTGTCTGTGAGTGGAGGTTTTAATGGGCTTTTTAGTGACTGATATTTGTAGTTCATCTCAAGCTTGAAAATGTTCATCCCTTCATGCCACCTCTACAATGAGCTGTTAGTGGAGGAGAAATGATGAATTGGTCTGAACCCATCATTTGTCATCTCCTTGACATGTGGTTCTGAGCCTTTATTTGGCAGCATGCATATTTGCACATGACATCAGCCAGCACTTGAGAATCAATTGACTTCATTGCAGTCAAAAGAGACACTTTTTCAGGGACAGTTATGGGAGGGGAAAGAAAATAAAAGCATGAAACTTTGCTTTGTTTGAAGTCTTCTCAACTTGGAACATTCTGCCTGTTGAAGGTTCAGTCACTAGTGGTTGACTTGTGTGCTTTCCTGAAGCCTTGCTGACCAGTTGCAGAGCTGAAGCTTTGTTTCAGGTGGCAAAAAGCAGGGCCTGCTACTCTCAGATGAAAGTTGTGTGGTTATTCAAGTTTCTTTCTATGTGCCAAAGGCTGCTCATGCTTAAAGAAGTGCAGTTCTGACGTCTTCACTTTGTCACTTGGGTGCTGGGTAGGGACCATGCTGCAGTAGCTGTTGATACAAAGGTGATGTGGATGGAAGTGTGGTGCTTTTAACCTCAAACTGTGCAAAAGCCTTCCTCCTGAACTGAAACTCCGAAAGTGCTAAAACTCATCTCAGCAGGGTCAAACCAGAGGGATGTTTAGCAAAGGGAGATCAGGTGAAGCTGGGCTTCTCTCCTCCTTACCCAGGAGAAAGATTCATAGGATCCTAGAAGGGCTTAGATTGGAAATCAGACTGAAAGCAGCCCTTCTGGTCATGATGCTTGGGGCATTGCTTTTTTGGTGTTGTGCAAGAGTCTGGTGGCATCAGCCCTGTCACAAGGCTGAGCGCTGCGGGTTAACGGTGGAGGAAGAGCATGCATTGACTTTTCCAGTTGCCCGGACTGCTGGTTTCACCGCAAAGCTGTTTCACTTGCTAGCTGTTGTCTCTTGTGGTCTATTTTGTGTTGGTTTTCTTTCTTGTTTTCATTTTTTTTTTTTTTTTTGTTCAGCTATGCTGGCCTCTCTGAAAAAGCAAACCACCTCCTGGTTCCTCTAATTCAGTACACGCTGCTGCTATGCCTTGCTTAGGGTTTGCTTAACAAGCCTAGCTTGTAACCACTTACAGCACCGCAGAGCTGGAGCAAACCACACTGCTGTGAGCTGTGCTGTGCTGGAAGGTCAAGAGCTTGAAGCTGAGTGGGGTGTGGTGGGGTTGGTTTTAGCTGAATGATATCTGAAAAGGATATCTCATTTCATTGCTTCTCTTCTTGAGGTCGATGGGAATTAGTGTGCGTGTTTGCAAGGGTCATTAGCAGGGCAGCCAGGTCTGAACGATCACTTCTATTGCATTTGTCTGCTGCCATCTGGGGTTCCTGCTTCTTCAGCAAGAAGTGAATGATAAACGGCGCAATGCAAAATGAAACTTGCCTGGACGCTGTTCTTAATGCACTTCAGTGCTGGCTAAATGTGGCACTGCTGTGGCTATAATGGGTTGTATGACACACAGAGCCCAGCACCTACATTATAGCCACGATGGTTGACATCTTTACCATTCAGCCCTTGAGAGGTAAAATAAAATCAATCCTGCAAGCGAAGCTTCTTCCCTCTTTCCAGATGGACGCCGGCTTTGGGTACTCAGCTGCTGCTGAAGCCTGTGACTTCATCTGGTTTCCCTCCGGCAGTGCACTGAACCCACTGAAATCTCTTACAGGCAAAAAGAAGTAAATCCCTTCCATATGTCAAGTATTACAAAAACACATGATTTTTTTGACTTGCACAAAGCGTCCCGTTGTCTGACAGATACGGAAACAAGTGCACTCTTGTTTCTGGGAAGCTGAGCTCTGACCTTATACTTGTAAGTCTGACATGTCACTGTCTGCTGTTTCAGATGGTCTCTGTTCATGTTAACATGTGGAGGCTGGGCAGGGCTCTGATCTTATCGATTTTCCCCTTAAAAGAGAGAGACTTCAGTATTCTCTGCTCTAAATCTCTTACTGTAGTCTTTCAGGTCACTGGATTGCCCCCCAAAGACAGGGGAGGAAGCATTTTGTGTGTTAACTTGTTCAGTGGCTTTTGTTAACAGATGTCTTTGCCCTCCGGATTCCCCCAGACTAATAAATCTGTGATCGATGGGGCAGTGCCTCATGAGGCCAAGTGCAAATGCATAGAACTTGCAATTGAGTCAGACCACAGTTTACGTTGCTCAGCATCCTGTCTCTGCAGGGGCCCAGAAACGGGTGCTTGAGAGGGGCAGCAATCCTCCTATTTGTGCTCTGTGCTCCTTTCTTCTCTCTCTTGACCTCTAGCAAGTGGCAGCTGTGTGCAAAATGTAGTGTTGCTTGTGCTCAACTGGAGTGGTGTTGTGCCAAACAGCTTGCTTCAGAATTGCTGTAACAGAAAAATGCATCGTGGTCTGAAAAATGGTCCTTGGATCCCTTGGAGGGGTTCCTGGGAAAGTGGGAGCCTGCCTTTATCTAGACTGGGATCTTCTTTAGAGGACTGCAGTGCTTGCAGTGAGGGATGCTGCCTGGTGATGAATAATGGGATGAAGCATGAACCTTGTGGTCTCTGGGTGTCTTTTTCTTCCCACTGCAGTGGATGCTCAGTTTGGCCAAGAGGAAGGTGAGAAGGAGAAAGACAGGGACTTAGGTGGGAAAGGGAGGAAAAAATGGGGTGGGAAAGTTCAGACAGAGCTGCAGCAGAAGCTGTTGGAGGTGCTGGCAGAGATGGTGCATCTCGTGCTCTCAGTGCTCCCACATTCTGGGGTCTTTGTCACTGTTTTTTTTTTTTTTTAAAGTCCTATCAGCTTCCATCAGCATTTCACACAGAAGCAGGAAGAAAGGGGACATGTGCAGGAGTCCCCATCTAATCTCATGACTTCAACTTGTCCCGTCACTCAAGCACATCAAGGCCCGGTTGGATGGGGCCCTGAGCAGCCTGGTCTGGTATTAGATATGGGGGTTGGCAGTCCCTGCCTGCAGCAGAGGAGTTGGAGCTTCATGATCCTTGAGGTCTCTTCCAACCCAAGACGTATAGAGAGGATGCAACTTGCCTGGTACTGTCGTTTTATGAGGAGTAAGAGCAGCCCAAGGGTGGGAAACACAACAAAACACCCAGATACACAAAAGAAGGACTGAAATTTCATAGAATCATTGAGGTTGGAAAAGACTACTAAGATCATCCAGTCCAACTCAACCTGTCACCACCATGCCTACTAAACATGTCTCAGTGTCACGCCCTCTGTTTGTGTGTGGGTGATGAGAAATTTGCTTGGCTGTTGTGCATCAAGACAAGAAAGTCTCGTTTTGGACTCTCATTTGAGCTAACAAATCACAAAAGGATGGAGGAGATGAAGAGCTACCAGCTTTGCACATACAGCTGACCATCAGCCTTTCAGTGAGCACTTCCTCTGAAGACCAGGCAATTTTGAGTGACTGGAGTAGGAACCCACTTATGTATACAGCTATTTTCACATACTTGTTAATCTAGGATATTGTTCTGCTGGTCTGTGTGTAGTGTGACTTGGGCAGGGGTGTTACCTTCATGGCAATAGAAATAAATTCAGGATCACCACCTCCTGATGATCTTTGCTGGAGTTGTGCTGTTGCTCTGTAAAGACTTATGTTTTCAATAAAGCTTTTAGTTTTCCTCAGGGATGCTGTGTTGGATACCGGCTTCGTAATACTGCCTAATTAGACCTGAGTGGAGTAAAGCACCGTCTTCCAGCTTCCCATTCAAGTATAGCTTGGGCTAATTATTTTGCATCTTGGCTGCTCAGGAGTGTGAGCTGGGCACCCAAAATGCAGGTGACTTCATCCAAATCACTGCTGTTCCTTCATGTCTGGCCTAGACCCAAGGTTGGAAAAGCCCTCCTAGATACCCAACCCCTGCCCACCCCCACCATACCTATTGGCCTTGTCCCTCACTACCACATCTCCACGCTTCCAGAACACCTCCAGGGATGGTGACATCCCCACGTTCCAGGCCAGCCTGTGTCTGACCACTCTTTTTGGAATAAATTTCTCATACTACCCAACCCGATGTGCTTGGTGTCTTGGGATTATATGTGCTTTTTTGCTGGATTATACAACTGTAGAAGAAAACTGCTGCTGCTTTCATTTTGGTTCAAAGAATCATAGAATGATAGAAAGGTTTGGGTTGGAAGGGACCTTGAAGCTCACCCACTCCCAACCCCCTGCTGTAGGCTGGCACACCTCCCATAGCCCAGGTTGCTCACAGCCCCATCCAGCCTGGCCTTCAGTGCTTCCAGGCAGGGATTCCTTAGGAATGTAATGGCAAGACCAGCCTGATGCCCTTGTTTTGTAGGAGAGTGCCATGACACTTACATGATGGTACATGTTGATGCCAGGGCACGATCAGTGCAGACACCAGGAGGTTCTGAATGTTTGTAGGCATGGTTTTGATGGAAGTGCTGGTTGATAATGGTTACAGCTTGGATCATGATGAGAGTTTGGTTCCTAAGAGACTGGTAGGGTAAATACAAACAAAAGGAGAGAGATGAGCACTGACTGTCAGCCGGGTCATCTCTGTAATTAATGCTTGGCACAAAAAAACATCACAAGGTGCTGTTTCTCTACCATCCAGCATGTGATGATAGTACTTGACTCCTCCAAGGTCTTTCTGGTGGAGTAAACATTCCCTTAGAAGTAACAAACTTGATGGATTTTTCTCTATTTTCAGTTCTCTGTTGCTGACTCTCTCAGCAATTTCCCTTTAAACTCACAGCCAACCTGGGAAATGCTCAGATATTTCTTCCTTCCCTGTCTTCCCTGGCTGGCTGGGATGGGGCTTTGAGCAACTCCCTGCTCGGTAATTCAGTGGGTGTTCTCTCTGGCTTCAATTTCATCAGTTCCTCTCCGGGAGCCTGTCACTGTTTTCATAATAAACTGTGATATTTATGGGTGGAAGATAAATCTGTGGGTTTTCCTTTGTGTACGGCAAGCAGAGATCTGGGAGGGACTTCATATATTCAGTTGTTTGTATTGGAGCTGGAGGAAAAAGTTACTTCTATCCAGTGTGGTTGGTTTTTATTATTACTTCAATAAAAGTTAGAAATTATTTTCCTTTTTTTTTTTTTTTTTTTTTCCTTGGGCCGCTTATGATCGTGGAGTGTGGGAATGCATTTGAGAGAGAGTATTTCTGAAGTTAGCTGATTTTTACCAGCACTTGTTTGGAAATTTGGGTTGTCAGTGCAGCCAGTTTTATTGCTGGTCTTACGGTGAGAGATTTTCGTGACAGGAACAGCCTGCCCTTTGCAAACATATTAAACCAAATGGGAGGTGACCTGGTATTTCCTACAAAAGGGGAGCTGAGAAAATAAATAAAAATAGTCCCTCTGCCCACCTCGGGATAAAGTGACAGCAAACACCACTGAGGCAACCCATGCTTCCATGTCAGCATCCTACTGGGTTAGCCTTGGCTAACCATGTGGCCCACGTCTCTCCTCCCACCCAGGCGTCAGGAAGGGTTTTGCATGGGAGAGGTGGACAGTCTTAGTGCCCTTCTCCAGAAACCACAGTTTATGGACCCAGCAGCATCCAGACACAACAAAGCCAAGCATCTCTTGTGTAAATACCTGCACTTGCTGTGCAGCTGGGGAGAGGACTGGGGGGGAAGGGTTGTTTTTATCTGGGTGAGCTGGTCCTCTCCCAAGCAGTTCCCTCCTTGTAGCTCTAATTGGTAGCTGAAGCACCCAGCTGGGCTGTGGTATTAATGAGGACGATGGCCATCAATCTAATGGTGTTATCTTTTGGTAGATAAGAAAATGTTGGACGTGAAGATGTCCTAGATAAACTATTTTCCAGCGAGTTTCTGGGTACATGTAAGGGCTTTAATCATGTTCATTAGGAATAACCAGTGAATGGATTGATGTGTAGGTTCAGTACTTGCTTTCACAGGTTTTAGATTTGCAACAGTTCTTAATTAAGAAGAAAATGGGTAATCTCAAGGCATTTTTCCTTCCCTCTCCCCTCTTCTCTTCAAACTTTTCCTTTCCCCTTCCATTTTCCTCCCTACGTCCCTTGATGCAGATCTGGAATATGGTCCTGCTCCAGTCTCAGACCTGCTGAAGGACATTGTTCAGCAAAGCAGGACTAAATTAGCCTAAACTTGGTGGGAAACTGGTGGAAAAAGGAGCTGGGAGGTGGGTTCTGGTCCCAGCTCTGCACTGTGCATCTTTGCAAAAAACCCTTCCTAAGTTGAGAGTGTGCAGTGATGGAGCTGTACCTACAAGCTGGTTCATTGGGGTCAGAGGGGGATTTCCCTTAGGACTCTATACAAGTGCTCCATCTCCAGCAATACATTTGTGCTAAGAAAAAGGGGTTGTAATTCAGCCCCATGTGACATGTTCATCCGTCAGCCAATTGACAGCCTTATAAATCAGGTTCTTTTGCTGCAGTGCTGCCCAGATCTCTAGGTCCATCCTTTGGCTGTGGTGCCATACAGGAATGCAACTCAGGTGGATGTGCCCTCTCCCATGGTAGGCAGATGGAAGGTGAGCAGCAAATCTTGGAGGGACCACAGGAGGAGTTAGAGCCTGGACCACAGTGCAGGACATGAAGCTCAACTCACCATCTCCTTGTCCATCCAGCCCTTCTTTTGAGTAGGATTGTGGATGTTAAAGGGATACCAATGCACAGTGGTTGGCTCTACCCACAGCCTAGAGGTGTGGGGGAGTAGTGATGCAACGGATTTATTCCATTTTCATCTTATTAAAATTTGATCTCGGGTGTAAGGTAATACTGTTCTCATCATCAGCCATATTATGTCATCATCATTGGATGATCGTAAGGCATGCACCTGCATTTGGTGCTTTCTTGCAACATAAATTCTACATCTGACTTCCTGGTTGGGTTTGGGACCACTGTGCCTTGTTTTTTGCAGTAATTATTAGCCAGACCATTGCATAGCCAAGAGCTTGCTTCTCCAAGGGAATCTGGGGATATCTGTGCTACTTGAAGAGCAACTGCATTGTCCCTGCCTCCCTCCAATGTATTACAAATGAGCAGAAGAATTGTTAACAACAAGATACCTTGCATCACTTAGCTTGCATTGTCTGATGGAGCCTGAGTTGAGGAACCAGCTGATTTTACAGTGGATTTATTGATATGAAATGCAAACTCATCTGGTTCAACAGTTTTCCCCAAATCAATATGTCCTTTAAGGCTGTCGGGTTCCCTTAGGTCAGCAGAGCAGCAGTGATGTTGGGCTGGAGAGGTGCCAGCCAGCTCAAAAACATCTCTCCTCTGCTTGGATGTGTCTGAGCTGTTCTATTTCAGGAAGTAGATGGATTGGTGTGAAATACAATCACCTGGGAGTCTTTGCTGGGCATGTTCCTGCTCGGGAAGCCAGCCCACTATGGAGAGCTGCTCCTCTTATTGCTGCCTCTTTTCTGGCTTTTGGAATAAATTAATGGTGAGTTTGCTTTGATGCTTACCAAAAACTTGATCAACTTTCCTGCTGGTTTGCCAAGAGCATCCCCCCCCCAGGCTGCAAGGCGCTTCCTCAGGCACTGCTGCCAAAACTTCAGCCTCCTCCATCTTCCTTGGGGCACTGGGAGCTGCTTGTTTCGTGTGGAGCTTTTCCTAGCTGAGATGTGGAGTGTGAGGGCAGAGCTGAGCATTATGCTAATAAAGAATGATTCAGCACCTTTCATTGTGTTTTGTTGCTCCAGAAGACTGAAACTCATTGAATGAAAAGAATGTGCTTGATTTTGAGATTTTTCTTTTTGCTTATCTTATCTTTCTTAGCAGCCTTGTATTGTCTGTGCTTTTTTGCATTAATATTACAGAATCGTCACAGAATCACAGAATCGTAGGGGTTGGAAGGGACCTCCAGAGATCATTGAGTCCAACCCCCCTGCCAAAGCAGGTTCCCTACACCAGGTCACACAAGTCGGTGTCCAGGCGGGTCTTGAACATCTCCACAACCTCCCTGGTCAGCCTGTTCCAGTGCAATATTCTATTTGTTCTTCATGTATTGTTTTTTTCTTCTTTTCCCTCAAATTTCAAATTGCAGTAAAAGCCTTGAATGATGGAATCACAGAATGGCCTGGGTTGGAAGGGAGCTCAAGGATCACGAAGCTCCAACCCCCCACCACAGGCAGGGCCACCAACCTCCACATTTCACAGCAGCCCAGGCTGCCCAGGGCCCCATCCAACCTGGCCTTGAACACCTCCAGGGATGGACGGGGATCCACAGCCTCTCTGGGCAGCTGTTCCAGCACCTCACCACTCTCTCTCTAAAGAACTCAAGAACCATTCTATGATTCTGTGATGGACCTGGTGGGTGCTATACTTGCAGTGTGATCCTCTTCTTGCTCATCATGCTGTCTTTGGCTTTCAAGATGGAGGTTATCTCTGTTCCCCATCTACTGATAGGGGAAGGCTGGCATCAAGAAGGTGGCATTGAACGCTTCCATGAATGCATCTTCAGAGTGGTGGAAGTGCTGAGGGTGTGATGAACTGCCTAGTGTGGGCACATACCATTGTCTGGAGAGCAGATGTTGTGTTGTCCAAGAAAATGGGGAACAGATGTTGTGTTGTCCAAGAAAATGTGCTTTTGCCCATACTTCAGTGGTGTGGATTGAAGTTGTAAGTGGCTGTGGGGTATGCCAACCATGACAAGGTTGGATGTGAGTGGAAGTTCTTAATGCCCTCCTGGCATATAGAAAGTGAGCAGAAATGGATTTAGAATGGCAGAAAGAGATTTTTTCATAGAATCATTTAAGGTTGGAGAAGATGTCCAAGATCCCCAATCCCACCCATACCCCATGCCCACTGCCCACATCCCTCAGTGCCACATCTCCATAATTCTGGAACACCCCCAGGGATGGTGACCCTCCACTCCCTGGGCAGTTGTGCCAGTGCCTGACTGTTCTCTGGGAAAGGAATTTTCCCTAATATCCAACCTGTCCCCTCCTCAGCACAATTTGAGGCCATCACCTCTTGTCCTGTTGCTGTTAGCCAGGCACAGAGCCAACCCCCACATTGCTGCAGCCTCCTCTTAGGGGGTTAGAGAGAGCAGTAAGTTCTTAGTACAAATCTTCCTTTCTCTGAGCATTTTGAAACAATTCTACATCCATTCAACATGTGTTTTTTTGTTGTTTTGTTTTGTTTTAATGTAGCTCCCTGCGTTCTAGCAATATTAGGTGAAACAGGTTGTCAGGGTGCTGGGCTTTTTAAATCTTGAACCATTGCTAAAGGGACCTGTGCACTGGATGATGGCAAGAGAGAGTTCTCACCCCTGCTGACACTGGACACACTTTAATCCATGGGTGCCTTGACCTGCTGTGACACCATAAGGCACTGAGTCAGCTGAGCAAATGGAGCAAAACAATTATATTTTGCAACAGGGTTAAGGGCTAGAAGTGTTCTCCTCCCTCTCTGTCTAGGTGTGATTCATGAGATAATTCACTGCCTCTGCTCCTGAATTGTTTTCCTTATCTATTATCTCTTGTTCTCCAGCCTGTCATTACTTGCTGCTGTCAATGAGGATGATGTGAGCCGCCTTAGGGAACGCATTTGCCTTCGTGGCTCTGGCAGTGATGGATGGGTTCACCTCGAGTCAGATGCTGCTGCCGCTTCCTTCAAAATGATGCTGAGCAAGCACAAAAGCTGATGGATGGTGGCAATCCATCACTGCAGCTGATGTGGGTTGCAGCAGCTCCGACAGCCTCTGGAGCAGGTTGCTGTTGCTCTGCCTTGCCGTTTGCTTTTGTGTCACATGTAGGCTGTGCTTGGACCTGCTATGTTTTCAAGAACAGGAGTGACAAAGATGATCAGAGGGCTGGAGCAGCTCTCTTATGAAGAAAGGTTGAGGGAACTGGGCTTGTTTAGCTTGGAGAAGAGAAGCTGCAGGAAGACCTCATTGTGGCCTTCAGTGCTTGAAGGGAGCAGATAAACAGGAGGGGGAACGGCTGTTTGTGAGGGTGGGTGGTGACAGGACAAGGGGAATGGTTTGAAAGTGAGCCAGGGGAGGTTTGGGTTGGATGTGAGGAGGAAGTTTTTCATGCAGAGGGTGGTGAGGCAGTGGAACAGGTTGCCCAAGGAGGCTGTGGATGCCCCATCCCTGCAGGCATTCAAGGCCAGGCTGGATGTGGCTCTGGACAGCCTGGGCTGCTGGTTGGCGACCTGCACACAGCAGGGGGTTGGAAGTGGGTGAGCACTGTGCTCCTTTGCAACCCAGGCCATTCTATCATTCTATGACAGTATGGGACTCACAGCCATTCTGCTTATTGAGGGCTGTCTTGTAAAGCACTGTGAGACATCTGTGGAGATGAAGAACTGTCTTCCTTTCCTCCCCTCAGTCCCTCTGACTTGTCTCCAAGTGTGAACAGCCATCTTACCCTGCACATGCCCTCAGAGCCCATTGTCTTTGGGCAACCTTTGCTTTATGAATGACCCCTACCATTGTACTGCAGGGAAATTTTGGAAAGAACTGCTAGTGTTGACACATAAAGTAGTTTATGAGAGCTTAGCATAAAACTGCTTTATGAGCAGCCAGCACTCAAATTCTTATTAGTCCAGTGCCTCTGTGGCTTGAGAACAAATAAAATTTGAGGTTTTAATCACTTGCAACCAACGTTTGAAGCTATTAGAGTGGTAGAAGAGATTGGAAGGATTGCTAAAGCCTCTGTTATAATTGTCAGCAGTGATTGAAGTGTTTCACAAAGGTGTCTTGCAGTGGGATGGCCATGGTGAGGACAGTGTCCCTGCTGGGAGCAACCCCTTTGAAGCCTCATGGTGTCCCCTCCTCTGTCAGGAAATAGCCCCAATCCCTCTCAAAGCTGCTATGCTAAGTGACATCAGGCTGTTCAAATGCAAGCTCTTTTTCAGCTGGATATCTGTTTTTTTGGGTTTTTTGGTTTTTTTTTTGCTGGTGCAGAGAACAATGAGTTCTTGTACTCCTGTTCCTGATGGTGCTGATTTTAAACCATCAGAGTGAAGAGCAGATTGCATTTTCCCTTGCTTTGATAGCTGTAAAGAAAAGAACTAGGTGATATTCACGGTACTTCTCAGAAACAGGTAGTGTGTGTTCCTTCTCAGAGATATGTTTTTTGTTTTGCTGCTTAAAGCATATGAGCAAACCTTTGAAGACCAACCAGCCCAGGTTCTGCTGGGCAGTAGGTGTTGAGAAGGGATAGAAATTCCCAGGAAAACAACAACAACAACAACAAAAACACCAAAGCAAAACCCACAGATTTCAGGTTGTCACTTCCGTGGTGCATGTTTGTGTCCTCTTTTGGAGCAAACAGAAACCTACCTGAGCTCTGCAGCTCATTTATATATCCAACATCCTTTGTTCTTGCACTGCTGAAGCAGCAGGGGATGGATGTTGGATTTTCCTTGCTCCACTGCACAAAAGACAGAGGCTGGCTCTGGCCAGGTGTATCACAGAGTTATGAAGGTTGGAAAAGACCTATAAAATCCCCATCCCACTGTGCCCACTGACCATGTCCCTCAGTGCCACGTCCCCATGGCTCTGGAACAGCCCCAGGAACGATGACCCTCCCAACTCTTTGGGCAGCCTGTGCCAGTGCATTGCCACTTTTTTGGAGAAGAAAAAAGGAAAATCTCCTTTTTCCTCCTACTAAACATCTGGCTGTGTCATCTGAGAACCCCTTTTGCTTGCCACACAGGTGACCCATGAGACCAAATCAGTGCGTTGCTGTGTGCGGTGTCTGATGTCCCCCGTGGTCTGAGCTTGGCACGCTTGGCTGGTGGCACTGTCTGCAACAGCCTAGGAGATGTGTGTGCTGAATGGCATCTATGAGGAATAAACAGCCTGCTGAAATAAGGCCCAACACCTGGCAGAGGAGAGCATTAATTTTGCAAGCAGTATTCAGGTCTTTAACAGTTAAGTTTTCTTTGTGCTGAAAGGTGTGAAAGTATGGGGGTGGTGACAAAACGGTGGAGTTAAGGAAAGCTTGGGAAAGGAAAGAGATTTGGAATCAAGAAAGGTCTCTAGATGTGGAGCTGAAAGGGAACATTTACAAGCAGCCATCTTCAGAATCACGTGTCCCTCCTGTAGGCAGAGGAACCCTTTAGAGATGCAGGAGAAGCCGATGCATTAAATGCCTCCAGGTGTCTGCAGAAAATTGGTTCCTAGGTGTTGGTACCTACGTGTCCTTTGAAGGATGGGAATGATGATGCTTTGTGTAATGGAGGGTCGTAGATGGTTCCACCCAGCTCTCTGTCTACAAGCAGCCCATGGTTCAGACTGGGTTTCAGGCTGCTGGGACTGGCTGGAGAGTCACAGGAGGTTTGTCTGGCCTGGGATTGACTGCACTATGTAGAGCCTTCTGTACCCCATGCCTGTCCATGAGTAAAAAACTGTAGTGTGTCACCTGCTTTTAGGGCCTCCGTTGCCCAGGGAGAGGGATGGAGCCTGAATGGAGAGCTCAGGTCTGGCTTAACATGAGACAATGAGACAATGGGTTGACCACCCATCTTTCCTTTATTTCCTTTTATTTTTAAGGCCTGAGGGAATGTAATACTCAAGGATAGATGGTGTTGCAAAACCAGCTCTGAAAAAGTACTGCCTTGTTTGTTTAACCTAATGCTGCTGATGCTTGCTGTGATGTTGATGACTTTGCAACCATGTGTGCAGGAAGAAAACTGAATCACTTAATTTGCCTGTCAAATACAGCAGCATTTGATTCAGATTTGATTCATGGAGCTGAATGGGTTTTTGGCCCCTCCTGTTCCTAGATAACATGGTCGTAGTATGTGTCTGTGCAAAACATCTCCTGGACCAATGCACAATAACAGCTGGGTAAAAGCTATGCTATGCTGTCCATAAGCAAGTATCAAGTTTTGTCCCAGCACATGATGGGCATATATGATGTCAGTCTTATATATGCTCCCTTCTATGCTATCTCTACCTCCTAGCCATGCCTATCTCACATCTTCTGACAGGTAAAACATATGTTCAGTGACCAGTTGGTTGACATATGTTTGGTAGCCTAAAGCTCCGTCTTTTATGGAAAAAGGCCAACAAGCATCTTGCAAACACTGCTGCCACATCTACTGTGCTGGCAGATGGGTTCCTGTCATAAAATCATGGAATGGTTTGGGTTGGAAGGGACTTTAAGGTCTGTCCAGTCCCAACCCCTCCATGGACATGGTCACATTCCCATTGACCAGGAACCCAAATCCCCATCCATGGCTTTGGGCACTGCCAGGGATGGGGAACACACAATTCTCTGGGCAGCAGTGCCAGGGCCTCACCATCTCAGTGAGGAATTTCACCCTAATATATGAGCTATACCTTCCCTCTTTTAATTGGAGACTGTGAGTAAGATGTTGGCCTCTAAAGGTGTAGGACCTCTCTTTGGGATTTTTCACCTATTGGGAGTCCATGGCTTTTGGAAGTGCTGCATGTAGATCCATCCTTCAGTGTTAGCTGTGAGGGTTCCCCATGGCTTTCCCCATGGCTCTGGAGGTGTGTCCTGTGTCATCCTTGTTGTGGACAAGTATCTGTTCTCCCAAGACCTCTGAGAAATGCTTAAAGGAAAAATATTCCACATAAAATGCTCCCAGTTAACACCTCTTATTCTCATAGATTCATGAAGGCAAAAAAAAAAAAAAAAATCTGCAAGCTAATATACTGAATTTGCTCCGTTCAGCATAGTGTCTCATTCTGCATAAACAATTCTATATTTTGATTACTTATTTAACCTTAGAGTGCTTTAACATAGCAATTTGGGTTAGAAAAAAACCTCTCTAGCAATGTGAACACTTGCCTGTGTATTGTGCATGGAGAGAACAAAGCCCTGGAGCTTTGGCACTTCTTGGCTTTTGTGCATAGGCACTTCTCCCTTTGGTGGTGCTGTAAGACAGTTGGGCTGTTTCTCCTGAGCAGTGTTGTGAAGTATCTTGTTGCTCCATACAAACCTTGCCTTGCTGCCCTTCGTTGGGTATCACAGGCGCACACCATGAGAAGAAGTGGGGATAAGATTTTGATTGTGCATAGGCTGTTTTCTCCCAGTAACCTCTCAGTGGAAAAGACAGTAGTAAGTTATTTTTCAAATGGATTGAGTGCTAATGAGTTCATCCCTTCAAAGCCCAGCTCTAACATCAATTAGCTGAAGAACAAAACCAGCTAATATAAGAGGAATAGGGGTAAGTCGTACTCCTGGGTTGGCTGTGCCAGCCAACGTGGGATGTGGTCTGAATATGTGATTGGAAGCTGAAGGATATAAATTTCTCACCCTACTGCGGCATAATATTATGTTGTTTTCAATGATTGGTACTAAAATGGGTTCCTAACACTGCAAGGTTGTTGGGGCACTCCAGAAATCTCTTGCCCATCATCTCGAGTTCAGTGGAAGACCCTTGTATGCAGGCTGCCTTGATTCTGGGTCAAATTGAGAGAGTCCAAATATGCAGAGAGGATCCAAAGGCACCCACAAAACCAGCAGTGTCCCCAGATGGAAGGAGTGCCTCCACTTGTCCTTGTGTACCCAGTGCTGCAGACGGTGGGTGAATGACCTGCTGGAGCATCTCCATTAAGGTGCACTTAAAATGATGAGGCTGCCGCCTGAGTCAGGATACTACAGAGCTACAAAGAATAATTCAATCATTTTCCATCTGACCGAGACCAAAATCCTTTCTATTTTTATGTTGGCAATTCAGTATTTTAACAAATGCATTAAGACAGCTGTGGTGAAAGCACCTGTAACTGCAAATCACCATGCCACGTTTTAATCTCTGCTTTATTCTGCCATGGGTCAAAATAGAGGTCGTTAGCTTAAGCCCAGAAATGGCTTGCAAGCCTCTTAACTTCTTTGCCCTTTTTCCTTTTTGAATATCTTGTGCAATAGTGGCCATTCTGGCAACTTTGGAAAAGTAAAACAAGTGTTTGTCTCTTGAGCTCAGAGCAAAGTCCTGTGGGGCTCCAGGAAGTATCAGCTTTGTAAAAAGGGGCCTGAGGGTTTGTTTTCTATGTTCCTTTATGAGCTTGTTCCTTTTTTATTTTATTTTATTTTAAGAATTAAGCAGAGCTGCTTTTTGGAAGTTACTTTGCGTAGTGATGGGAGAATTAATGCCATCACCTTGGAGAGCACGTAGTCAACCTCTCCCAAAACTACGAGATTGCACTTACCTGGGTGGCCAGAGGCCAAACAAAAGCAAGAATGAATTATGAAGTGAGGAAGACAAAATATGTAGGTATGCTTGGGGGAGAAAGTCACTGAAAGGTTGTATTGCCAAATTTCTGGACTGTTGTCTTGCTTATGGCCATACGACGAAATGCTCTTTTTCACTGAATCAGAAGACATGCAAAAAGCTGTTGAGCTTAGTAATTCATGCATCAACATCTTGAGCTTTGTTTAAGCACTTTTGTCTGTGATTATAGTACTGGATGAAATAGGAGTATGGTTTGTTTTTCTTGGCACCCTGACATTTTGCTTAAGGAGGACTTTGTTATTAAGCCATCTTTAGTATGTAAGGATACTAAAACCAATGATGAAAGCTTGTGAAATAATTCATGTGCTTCCTGTGCGTTTGGCTACTGCTTTATATTCGTTACAGCTTTCTACAGTAGATTGCTTTCATACAATTTGGGGGAGGAGAGTTACATACATATGACTCTAATTATTTTGAATAGGAGTAAGGGAGTCCTCCCTCGCCGTGTGCTCTGTCATTCCTGTCTGCAAAATTGCAGCTATTTATCCTCCTGAGGGTCCTGCTGCAGTGGAATTCCAGATGTTGGTGTTTGCTGGGTTTTAAAAATGATTTTAATTTTCTCAGAGGTCTAGAGTGTGTCAGGATTGATTTGCTGTCTGTGAATAAAGCCTTTGCTTCTGTGGGCTCTGAGCTTGAAAGACGACTTCAGAGCCACAGCATATATTTTTGATAGGCTTTGGAATATTGAGAACCAGATTTACCCAGACTGATCTCATCTTGAAACTGTTACCTCTGTAGAGACACCAAGAAGGGAAATGGAGTAGCTTGGGTTACCCTGATGCAAGGGCTCATCTGTGCCTGTAGGATGCACCTTTTGCTCTGATCTCAGAGCCAAACAGGAGCCAGCAGCCATTGATGGGCTTGGTGCAAGAAGAACTTTAATTTTTTGAGGAGGATTACAGACAGGATTGTGCATTATATGAACGGAGTTGTCTGAGTAGTAAGCTCCTGAAAAAATCAAGATTGCATATAGGGACAAAAATACAACATGGATACAGCCAAGATGTGCTTGGTTTGGCTGCTGGGTGAGCTTGATAATGACAGTCCTTCTGGAAGAGCTTTTCTGATGTTGGTTTTCACGGAAATTGGATAAAAGGAAAAATATTTTACAGTAGGGGTAGCGAGGCGCTGGCACAGGTTGCCCAGAGAGGTGATGGTTCCCCATCCCTGCAGAAACCTGAGGTCAGGAAATGGGGCTGTGAGCACTGATGTAGCTGTGGGTGTCCCTGTTAATTGTAGGGGGTTCGACCAGGTGGCTTTTAAGGGTCCCTTCCAAATTGTTCTGTGATCCTCTGATTTCTGTGTATCTGCTGTGCTGATTTACCTCCACTTTCCTGGTCTCATCTCTTGGTTTGGGCTGACCCACTGCTGGCATCACCTTTCTCTGGCTGCTCAGCGTTTCTTCTCGGCAGCTGAAGACACGATATCCTTTCCCACACATGAAACAGGGAAAGGAAAAATAAGATCTGCAGAAAGCAAGGAATGTCCACGCATCTGGGCTTTGCACGTGGTCCAAGCACAACATCATCAAGGTATTGCTCCAGGCCAGCCTGTCCTGCTGGAGATCACAGAACAGGGTTTTACTGGCAGGGGGGGTTTTCCCTTGTGTTGCTCAGAGTGTGGGATGATCAGTGCAGTAGTTCTCAAGATGCTTTTATTATGTATTGGCTGCTATTCAAACCCTGATACAGACCTATTGATTCCTTTGGTCTTTCTGTGATTTTCCCCTCTGGAGCCATCTGCATTTTGTCCTTGGAAAAGTCTGAACTCTTTTCGTTGAATAAGTTACATTGAATAAGTGGAGCACAAGGCTGGGTTAGAGCAGTGGGAAATGAGATATCAGGCTGATGGTGGATGTAGAGCTGGCGGGGTTGTGGACTAAGCAAATGGCAAATCTCCTTCCCATGTCTTTGTGTGTTCAAACAATGCTGTTCATGCTCAGAAGATAAAGCTGTGTCTCTGCCTGAGCTCTGAGGGTGGGTTTTTAGATTCAAGGTGTCCTTCTAACTGTCCTTGTTCTGCCTTAAATTCCTTTATTTTTCTAATATGAATACTTTCGAAAGCTTTCATGGTCTTACCAGATAGGGAGGGATGTTTTCCTAAAGCTGTCCTTGACCACTACATTTTTTTGCTGAAGCGCTTGAGCACAAATTTAGAGTAGACCTCCGTGTAGCAGATACCTGAGACCAGACAGATGACACTTGCCATGCTTTGGTTAGCAAGCTAGGCAATTTTCATAACAAAAAACCACTAAAAATGTGATCTTCAGACCTGTGGTTTCCACGTCTGTGTGTCCTTGGCAGTGGCGGCTGAGCAGACTACAGCTGAAGAGCAAGGCTGGTGCAATTTCCCAGTATTTGGAAGCTCCAAAAACTTGCTGTGTTCTCTGGCTGCTCAAATAGTCTGGTGTTTGGGTAGCATGAACCATAGTTTTAGGGCTGTGGGAAGCTGCAGACACCAGACTGGGTTTGCAAGAGATGTGGAAGGAGAAATGAAAACCACTCAGCCTGCATGAGTGTCTGAAGGCCTTGGTAAATGCTTGTCCAACCCTGGGGAAGAAAAGGATGGGAACTGCTTGCCTTTCCCTTCCATTCAATTTTTCTGACTTTATCACATCACAGAGGTAATTACTGTAACCAAACAAAATCCCTACACAGCTTCCAGAAATATTTTTTCTGGTCTTTCCTATTGGGACAGGTTTGCTCCTTCAAAGAACCCCAAAAAAGCAGCATTTCTTGAGGCAAAATGTTGTTCCCTGGTTTATCTAGAATCAGCCTGGGCTGTGCTATGGCAAGGAAAGTTGATGTGTTGTAGTGATACTGTTTGTCCCCATCCCTACTGTCTTCCAATGCCTCTACCAATGCCAAAGGGGCTGGTAGAGTTGTATGCCCAAAGCTCAGTCACTGCATCCGTATTTCTCATCAGAGTGGATCTTTGGCCTTTGGATCTGTATGTTCTCCTTCATAGATAAGATAATACTCCAGTTTTCCTGGTTAGCCCCTGGGAAGAGATGCTGTGGTCAAAAAGTTGCTGTTGGAGAGATGTCCATGCTGCAGGATAAAAGAAGGGAGATGCCATGCATGTATCATTGTTTTTGGCATTGTGACAGTTATGCTCCCAAAGCACGTTTTTAATTTGTGCTCTGCTGGAGCTGTTGACTGTAACTTACAATCCAATCAACCTATATATTGTTGCTCAAGGCAGGCAGGCATGCTGCATCAAGCCAAACCCAATAATTCATGAGCTGTTTAGTAAGCTCAATAAAATCTGTAACACAATTGCTTTATGGGCTGGTTTATCCCATTTGGCACTATCTAGTTTGTTTCTAGCACGCTGTTCTGAATTTACTGCCACAACTCTAGAATAGCTTGTCTAATTTGTCTTGGCTGGGGAAATGAACCTGCCCATGCGGTGATAGGACTTGTTCTTGAACATCTCTGATGAGAGAGGAGACTCTATGGTGTAGATGTGAGATGGCTGTGATGGAATGGATGCTGGTGTACAGCTTGGAGTGGGCTTTTATTGCTGTCATTTATTGCTGGGGGTGGCAAGGCTGAGCCTTGATGAACGAAGACACGAACCTTATTCTAAACTCATGTCCTGTTGTTCCCAACAGTGTTTGAGGACATTTAGCCCTTGCAAACCAACTTTGTGAGGAATAGTTGTGTAGCCCTGCTGATCACAAGTCCCATAGATGGCTCAGAGATTAGATTTTTGTTTTAGAGGCGGTTTTGCACCAAATGGAAGATGTGGCTCTTATTTTTTATGAAGTGTTTAGCTGCTCTAACCTCGGAGATCTCTAAAGTAGTGGTTGTTCACGATACATACGTAGTAGATTCTGTTGAAAGAAGGAGCTGAAAGGATTTAGAAAGATTTGCTGATCATACGGAGCCTTTCCTAATCCCCATAAGGAACACTCCACCCCAGATGGAAGATTTCACACGGTAGTGAGTAGAGTAGTGAGATGCTCAACTGTACTCCACTGATGCAAGCAATGGATTAAAGAGGCAATCTGCTTATCTTTCACTGTATCAAGCCCTGTGAGAAAGCAGTGGGGATGTGATTTTACTCACTGCTGACATATATACGCCATTTGTTACCCAAGTGTACGCATAAATCATTTCTTGTGTGAAACCCAAATTTTTGGTGAGGTGGGATGTTATGTTTATTAAACAACTGCCAGCAGAGAGCTCAGAGTTCAGCCCTTGTCTGCAAGCTGCTGTGATTCTCTTGTATTTATTTTGTATTCCATCTTGCATGACAGCAGACAGCTACCACATCTGTCTTCCTGTTGTCTACATACATGTCTGCTGTTGCTGGGGAGCACCACGTGCTAATAGCTCACTTCTGCAGACAGCATTAAGCACATCAGGAAGAGAAGATTTGGCCAGGAAATAAACCTACCTGTTTCCTTGCAGTCAAATCATTCTCTGGAGAATATTCCAAGTTTAATGAGCAGTACACGAATTTCTGACTACGGGTGTCGGTGTGATCACCGCTGAAGAGGAAGCACTGGAACATCTTCCCAGCCATTCAAATAGTTGCTGAAATAATACCTGGGGAACAGTCTGCCGGTGCTGAGCAGAGCCATCTCCAAGTGCCAAATTGGTCTGGACTGATTCTGTTCTTAAAATTGAATGAACCCATGGGCTTTGGGCTGAGAGGCAAGTGAATTTGGTTCATAGTTTCCCATTCACACAACCTGTGTCTTTGGGTATTTCCAAGTGGAGAGAGACTTTTCCGTTCCTCTGTTGCTTGTTACAGCCATGGATGTGTTGAGCCAGAACGAGGTGTTGTGCTTTGAAATATAGCTGAGAAAACGATGTGAATAAGTATAAGGGACCGGAATGCTCAGTTTGCCCTTAGTTAAAGGGTCCAGTTCTGTTATTTTGGTGTCTTGCCTAAAGGGGATTTTCCAACTCTTGTCTCTGGCAGCAATTCTCTTGCTGAAAATACCAACATCCATATGCAGTTCTCCCCGTGGCTTCCTAATTTGAGATTGGGGGGGTCACATTCCACCTTTTTCCTGCCTCTCACCTCCTGCAAACTCAACTGTAAATTAGTTTAGGCTGTGGTTGCAGCCTGCTTCCAGGCTGCTGCCGTGTGATTTATGAACACCGTTTTATTTTATTTTCTGACACAGTGCAATTGGTGCCTTAGGCTGGTTTTTCATGGCGGTCCTGGGCTGGAGAAGTCAGTCCTGATGTTTCCTTAATGGATTAACAATTGGTGGAGAAGCTTTGCTCATCAAACATTCATGCCCTTTTTACTGGTGGATAAAAATGTGTCTGATGCCAGGCAGGAACTGGCTCCATCCTCTTACCCTCACAATCCTCTGTGTTCCTCCCAGGGCTACTGGCCACAACCAGCAAATGCTTTGGGAAATGCCCCCTGTGCTATGAGTCATTCATTGAACATTCAGCTGTCTTTCAGGTGCACCCGTGGTCTAGCAATTGCTGAACTTTGAGTATCTAATGGGATCATTTGGGGCTAGAATGTCAAGGGTGATGACGGAAGAGCCTTTAATAATTCAGGCAGAATCTGAATGGAGACCGGAGAGAAATCCTGCTGGGAAGGGAACAAAGAGCATGATACGGGAAATCCCAGTCCATGTGATTGCTGGGCAGCTGAGCCCATCCAGAAGACAAGCTTTGTGACCACCTCATGTCAGGGACCAAACCTCACCACTCAAGCAGCCTGTCTTTAATTTGTGAGTTTGCCAATGAAACATAACCAGTTCGGTATTAAATTTGATAGGAAAATGCAAAAGATCATGTTCCTTAGGGAGCTGGGAGTTACTGCTTGTGCATAGCAGCTGGTGTGTGAATCACGTGAGAGCTATGTCTTCCCGTTTTATTTGCCTCTTCTAATAGCTGCAGCATACTAGGTCCTGGAGTAAGTCCAAGGACAGTCTCCTCTTGAGCTTGAGGACCTGAACAGCGGGCACACCTCCCACCTCTGAGCATCCTTGCCTATTTCTGGATAGGAAGGAACAGAGAGTCCTTTTGCATCTCTGCAAAATACCTGGGATGTTTTCTCAGCAGATTTGAAGTGTTAATAACCTGACTGCTGAAAAGTGATTTTTATGGCTACGTTGAAAATGAAATTCGGAAGTGTGGCTTTGCATGTGCTATATTTAGAACATCCAACAGTGCCACTGAAATAGGAGTTGAGGTGCTGTTTTTAACTTGGATAATCCAGGTTTCTTTGTCACAGGAAATGTTTGGACGGCCTTCCTGCAGGCAAATGTTTGTCAGCCTTGTGCTTGGTTATGAATTTACTTTTAGCCTTTACTTTTCCATTGTCCTGTGCTTCGTGTGGGCAGCATCCCTGCTGTGCTGTTGGTGTGAACAGTAAGCTGAGAATGACAGAGGAGTCATGTACCGTGCCTAGAAAGACTTGTAGCTGTGGCTTAGAGATGCATTGGAGAGCTCAGGGCCTGGCAAAGCTCAAATCAGAACTACGACCCATTGCACATCATCCATTCCCCTGAACATCTACCTCAAAGATCTCCTGAGTGGCATAGTTTGGTAGACATACCATGTCTGGTAGACATAGTGGGCACAGTGGGGATGGGTTGCCAGTTGGACTTGATCTCAGTGGACTTTTCCAACCTTTCTGATTATATGATTCTCAATTAGCCAATCTTTTGTTTCAGGATTTTAATGGCAAAGCCCAGAGAGATGACAGATGTCTTTGCAGTGACTGTGCAGATGACTTTCCTGCTGTGGGATTTATTTCACCAGCAATTACAATCTTGCAAGGAGAGGGCTGGTTTGGATAACTTCTTTTTGGGGAGGTGCTATTATAATGTGAATCCTTTTTTTCTTCCACCACGCATTTCTTTTCCCTTTGTTACTCCTTCATGTCTGAGATATTTGAGGTTGAGGAGGAGAAGCAATTGCTTCTGATAGCAATGCAGTCAGCAGCCCTTGGCGTCTTGACAGTCTGCCAAGGGTCCCTTCCATCCCGTAATAAGAAATGAAGATTGAAGAGCTGCTTTTAAAACTTCTAAAGTGAAAAGAAGCCTGGAGCAAGCTGTGTGCCCGAGCTGCCTGCTCAGCCTCTCTGTGCAGCTTTGGCACTTGAGGAAAGTACCTTGGAGGGCATCCATGCATCGAGCTGTTAACGCCCGCGTTTGGCTTTGCTTCCTTGCTTCTCTTCTGCCTCTTCCCTTGAAGTTTCTGTTAAAGAGAAGGGGATGAAGGAGCTTCATGCAGACCTTTAATTTCTGTGGATTAATTAGGGTGAAAGAGCCCTCCTGCAGCAAGTGGGGCAGCCCATGGTCGTTATCCAGGCTGTGCTGACATCCTCATGGTTCAGTTTCTGGCCTCATGTCTCTTGATGTCCTCTGAAGGATGAGAATAAATTAATGCCAAATTTAAAGCAAGCTGTAACTTGTCAGCCAGAGGGAAAATGACTTTATGCTCATTAATTGTCATGGGGAGTACCAATGAAATACTGGAGAAATTGACCAGTAGAGCTGTCTAAAACACAAGAGACAACGCTCTACCAAAATCTGACCTGCTGGGTGGGATGCTGCTGTGATCTCTCCCTTTTCCCCTGTTGCTTGCAGAGTGTTGTGATTGAGTTCTGTAGATAAAGAATTTGCATTGGATTATTGTGACTTGGAGGTGGTTTTAGGGGTTGCAGCGCAGTGCCTAGCAGATGAAAACCAGCATGCAGTGTCCTTGCCTTGGTATGTGTGGGGAGGAGAAGGAATATCCCATGGGTGGTGCAGGCAGAGCCTTGCCTCTGCAGTCACATCCCTGCTTCCTGAGCTGCAAAAACCAACGGTTCCACCCAGGCAGCCATTGCTGCTCTTACTGAGCCCTTTGTCATGCTCTGGTGCTTACAGCATTTGTGGCTCCACTATAAAGGAGCCCGTCTTTATCCCAATAAAAGCAACTTTGTCAGCAGTTAATTATTTTAAAACTTGTGGACAGTTGAGGAAGTGAGCAACCAATATGTGTATTTATGTAGCCCTCTGGACATGGTAAATCTGTGGCAGTGTTGGGGAGAGCTCAGACTGTGCTGTTATTTATCACAGAGGGTGGATTGTGGCTTGACCTGTGTCAAGGAAAAGCATTCCACTGCTCCATGAGAACACTCATGAAGAGTAGTTGAATGCAGGCTTTATCCCTTGCTACAATGCTGGTAGTGCCCAATGTAGTCTGAAGCCTTCGTCTGTCCCACAGCCGGATGGAGGTTATGTGTGGTGGTCTTTGGGGATGGTATTGCTGGTGCTGTGGACAGTGCCTATGTCATAATCTATTCTTATAGTTGGAAATATTTTTTATTATCATGTGCCTGGGAGTGGAAACCAAAAGCCCTGTTGTCTGTTGTCTGTAAAATCCCAGAGTGATGCTTTGGAAAGTTTTTCCCCATGTGCTTTTCCCCTGTTTGTTTTCCCATGCACAGCATGGGTCTGTTGCATCCATCTCCTGGCCAGAACTGGGATTTATCTCCAATTCACAAAGTATTTTTTTACGTTGAGCAAGGCAATGATGCAAAAGCAGGTTGCTCCTGCAAGATGTCCAGTGTCATGCTGGAGAGTTGCAAAATGAACACTTTTACATGACATATATCTGCAGCCAGTCACGGTGAGCTGGGAGAAAGCTTCAGCTTCAGCTCTCTGGGTTGTTTTGAACCTTCAGGAAGTGTTTCTGTTCAGGTTAACTTCTTGAAGGAGAAGGAAAAATGAGTAGTGCTGCTTTCAGAAAACTGCAGGGAACAGCAAGCTCCAGAAGCAGTGGTATTGGAGAGACTTGCTATTTCTGGAACAATTTCCATTGGAGGAATTGGAGTGCTTCAATCAATGTGCTGCTCTTGATGAGAGGAATAATTATTTCCATTTTTATGGAGTGAGAATGAGAGCTTAAAATGCCTGCAAATAATTGTAGGGCAAAGAAATGAACTGAGCCCTCCCTCCAAAGAGTGTCCTCCAGGGCTACTCGGGTTGTCTCCAGTGCTGCCCATTGGACGTCCCAGCAGAGGTGTTACATTTGCTGTAGTTCTGGAGTGCCTCTCCTTTTACCTGGAGGACTGGTATCTCATCTCCCTGCATTCAGGTTGGATATTAGGAAAAATTTCTTCTCCACAGAGCAGTCGGACACTGGCACAGGCTGCCCAGGGAGGGGTGGGATCACCATCCCTGGAGGTTTTCAAGAAAAGTACGGATGTTGCATTGAGTAATGAGGTTTAGTGGTACAGTAGTGATGGGTTGACGGTTGGCTGGATGATCTTAGTGGTCTTTCCAACCTTAATGATTCTGTGGTCCCCCGCTCATCGCAATCTTAGTGCTTTTGCTACAGATAGGGTAACTTAAGAGAAGAAAAACTGTCTTTGTTGTGTCCTTATTCAGCCAACTCTGTTACGTATGTCAGGATCTGAACCATTCATGTGCAGGCTTGTCATTTGAAAGCACCAGGACACAAAGTGATTATTATGCCTTTATCAACATGTGTAGAGCAATTGGACTCTTGCGACGGCTTAAAACAGGATAGAAATAAGTTGCAGACATGAGATGCAAGCTGGCTGCTTGCAATTTAGTCATGGTAATGAGCACTGAAAGGACATAGCTGCAGGGGCATCTCATGCCTTCCCTCCAGACAAGGATGACAGAACCGCTCTTATATAATTTGACTTTGCTCTGCCAGAATTATGGAAAAAGCCCAATTGCAACAACAGTGATATGTGATTTGTCAGAGATGCTGGAGAGCAGAAACGGGTCCTTGCATAAGCCAGAATTTCAGCTTTGATGCAAGTTTCATTAGCCCATGATTTTTGCCTAACGTCATCGGTATTTTTGTGCCTGCTAGACAAAGTTTTGGAATAATGCAAGCATTTGGATATCTACAGCTTTATAGCTTCCTTGCTGCTGTCCTTAGCTGGGGTTCTGCTGACCCGTAGCATGATTATCTGCCCTCTCAAATGCCTTTCTAAGCTGTCATTGCCTGTTACTTATGACACTGATGGAGTGAACCAGAATAACACGTGTGAGACTAGTGGTGGAGGTTGAACTTGTTTGTTTCTGTTGTTCTCATGGAGTAGGGAGTCAAGGGGCTTTTCCTAGACCCAAACCGAGCTTGGGTTTGGTTGTAGTGAGGTTGAGTTGAGGTTGTTGTGAAGTGGGGATCAGTCTCTTCTCCCAGGTAACAGAGATAGGATGAGAGATGATGGCCTTAAGTGGCATGAAGGGAGATGCAGGTTGGATATTAGGGAAAATATCTTCTCCAAAGAACAGTCAGGCACTGGCATGGGGGCTGTCTGGGGAGTGGGGGAATCACCATCCCTGGAGATGTTCCAGGATGGTGGAGATGTGACACTGAGGGGTGTGATCAGTGAGCATAGTGGGGGTGGGTTGGGGTTGGACTTGGAGATCTGAGAGGTCTTTTCACACCTTAATGATTCTGTGAGTCTTATCTGGGATGTGATACAAAAGTCCTTTTAAATCACTGCCACCAAGATGAGCTTCCTGGCATATTGTGGACATCTGGTCCTGTTCTCTGTACATCCCTTCTAGGGGAAGAGAGAAGACCTCTTCCTGATGTTCTGAGTGTGCTCCGTTGCTTTGCTCACTGTTGGATTTTCAGCACTTGGTGATGATGCTTTCGCCCAGTGAGAGCAAAGAAACACATGCTCTCAAATGACCATTTGGGTTGGATGTTAGGAAGCATTTCTTTTCCAAAAGAGTGGTTAGGTGCTGGAATGGGCAGCCCAAGGAAGTGGTTGGGTCATCATTCCTGGAGGTGTTCAAGAAACATTTAGAATTGGTATTGAGGGACGTGGTTTAATGGGGAAATATTGGTGGAAATGGTGGTAGGCAGGCAGTTGGGATGGATGATCTTGGAGGTCTCTTCCAACCTTGGTGATTCTGTGATTCGATATGGTATTTGTGCAAGCATCATGATAAAGTAGTATTCTAGAGCTGGTCTTTCAGTCATTTTCTAGTCATTTCCTGCCAACAAGATGTGTCAGAGGGAAGGAAATAAATCAAGGAATAAGTTTATTAGCTGTTTGTTCTCTTTGTCCTGTCCTTCATCCCTCAATCCACTTGACATTTGTATCAGGCTCTTTGGGGTAGAAGTATTTGCTCTGAACCAGAGCATTTTATGGCAGAATTTCTGTAAACACTCCTATAATGACAGTAATTCTCTTTAAATATGCATTCAGTATTCATTTTGTTCCCTGTTGCTCCTAATGAAAGTCATGCTTATTAAACTCATAAACACCATACAGGAAGCTGCAGGCACATCAGAGCCCAGGATCACACTGAGCTGGACAAACTGCACAAGCGGAGTGAGGATGGGGCAGAAGAAGGATCAGCAAAGGCTAATGCAGAGCTTTTTCCTCCTGTAAGTGATCTGTTGAGGTGCAAGATCATTGGGTCACTGCTTTGCTGAGAATGTCTGGAGGTTTAATCTCTACATTTTCTTGACAGTTATTTTCCAACAGAAACCAGCAACAGACAGCTGGGGGAAGACCTTCTAAAAACCCAAGGTGTGCACAAAGTCTTCTGTCTGATTTTGTGAGGTTTCTTGTGTCAGAGGTGGTGCTGAAGTCAATACATTTAATGCCGTTCATTGGCTCTATTCTCAGTTAACTTGCATAACCCCTCTTTTCTTCCCTATTTGCGCATATGTATTTGTAATCTCAAAACCCACTGCCCCAGGATGTCAGTGCTTTAAAGTGAACTGTCTGCTGAATGCAAGTCAACCACACACGTGCCTGCAAAAAGAACTCACAGGAGGCTGGGGTGTGATGGCAGGAACTGCATCCCCAGGAGGCACTGAGGAAGCCTTCCTCCTGCTGCTTGATGCTGATGAGACCTCAGCAGGGATGCTGTGCTCAGCAAGGTGCTCCATTTCAGGCAGGGCTTGGACTTCCTGCAGTGGGTCAGCAGGAGAGCAGTGGGCTGTATTCTTTTCAGATGAGCCACATTAGTAGATGCTGATAGGTCTGCGCCTTTTTAGGCTAGAAAGAGTGGATGCCTCCTCTTGGCCTCCAAATATGCATTGTGTGTTGTGAAGAGGAAGAGCATAATGCATTATTAGCATTAATAATTGTTTTATGATGGGTCCCCAGTACTCCAGTCCATCCATCATTGTGTTCAGAAGTACTGGAGTCACTGGTTATGTTGTCTGGGGAAGAGGCAGTGGGCTAAAAGCACACTGTCAGGTGCTGTGGAGGTACAGTCGATCACACTGCAGGGAGGAGGCTGGGGAGTGCCTCTTGCTCTGTCATGTTCTACTCTGAATTACAGGCTCCCTACGGAGTTTCATTTACCTCTGCACTGAATGAAAGAGGGAGGATGTAATTGCAGGAGGCAGAAGCTGGTCCAGGACATTATGAGTGCTGCAGAAGATCCCCCAGGACCACTAATAGCTAGAAAAAGAACTGACTCCAGCTGTGCATCATCTCTGCTGTGGTGTAGGAATTCCCATAGCAGGGCCACTGGGATTTGCCAGTGTTTTCTGTGTTGTTCAGAGCTGCTGAGTAGAGTAAAACAAAATACACCTACAGAGAGGCATTCAAGAAACATCATCTCTTCATTGGGAAGCAAGATATCTGAGCAAGGAAAACAGCTCACTTGCTCCTTAGGTTTGCAATGGTGCAAGCTCTGAAGCTTGGGGGGAATTAGTGGTGCTGCCTGGCTACCCTTTCTGGTTGTGTTGCTTGGGGCTGGGAGGCGAGGTCCTTTACAAAGTGTGATAAGCTGTTCTTAGAGATCTGGCTCTCTTTTTCGTTGCTTCTGTTGATCTACAGTTCAATTACAGCAGCCCCAGCAGGAACGCGTATTTCAATAATATGTTCGCTGCCATTTGCTTCGAGCTGCTAAATTGAATTGTAAATGGAGCATGTCACAGCTCAGGAATCTCATTCATGGCCTTCTCTAACAAGGTGTGCAGAAAGCTATTAGCCTAGTCTTTGCAATAATCAAATAAGATGTCTGAGATTTGCAGTGACTTTAGGAAGCATCTGGTGAGCTATCGAAGTCTCAGCAGCCAGAATAGCAGGACTGTTTTTTCCTCCTTACTTCGTTCTCATTGTCTATTAGATCCAGTTTCTTCCTTTTCCTTCCCATTTATGAGTCTACTGGCAGGTGTTTCTTATGCAAGACCATCACGTTAAACTAGGCGTTGTAAATTGATAGGACAAGGGGAAATGGTTTTAAACTAAAAGAGGGGAGATTTAGACTGGATATAAGGAAAAAAAAAGATATTTTGCAGTAAGAGTAGTGGGGCATTGGCACAGGTTGCCCAGAGGGGTAGTGGCATCCCTTTCTTGAAGACACCCAAGGTCAGGGGATGGGGCTCTGAGCAATGATGGAGTTGTGGGTGTCTCTGTTCATTGCAGGGAGTGGGACCAGATGGCCTTTAGAGCTCCCTTCCAACTCAAGTGATTCTATGATTCTATAAGAAATTAGCTTTGCAGTGCCTATGAAGCAGCCAAACTGGCTCAAATCATTTACATTGACAGATATATCCTCCTGATTACTCCTTCTTCTGCCCCGAGACAGCTGTAGGAAATGGAAAAATGGCACATACCTTGAGATTTGATGTACTAAGCAAAACAGGAGAGAAGGAGGATAAGGATGAAGAATAAAGCAAGAGATGGAGAATGTGTTCAAGTGTAGTTTTGCACCCAGTGTTTGTGGTCTTGGTAGTTAGGTGAGGAGATAATGAAGCCTTTGGATGTGTTACAGAGTGCTATGAGAGCTGACTGATGCTCTTGTCTGGTTTCTCTTGGGTTTGTGAGTCCCACATCCAACAAAAAGATGAAAGCCTGTCCCCTCTGTGGCCTCTTTAGAGTTGAAGGAATTGAATTCCAGGCGCCTTGATTCTATGTCTGTAAGGTCTGGTGGATCAACATCCACGAGTCAGGTATTGATCTAGTCACACAGATACTTCAAGTCCTTGGAGTACAAGCTACATTGCCTTCATTATATCCATCTGCATCACGAGGTTCAGCTACTGGATGGACTTTTGGCAGTGAAAGCTGATTGTAACCCAGGCTGCAACAGGGCCAGTGCAGCCAGCACTGGGTCTGCTTGGGGGCTCCCCAAAACAAATGGAGCTGCCAACCTGAGTTTGATCTTTGATGCTGAAGGCAGAGATAACACGCTCAGCATTGGCAGGGTGGAAAACTGTTCACATCTGTAGTACAGGGCTCTGTTGTAAGGATTGTGTGTTCATATACTGCGAGTTATTCATGATATTGTAACTTCACTGCCGGAGCTGAAGCATCGCACACACTGACAAAATACTTCTGCTGATATTTGCTCTTACAAGAATATCCTCAGTTCTTGGTTCTAATGGGTGCAGCTGGGAGATGCAGTCATATTTCATCTTCAGAGATGATTTAATAATCTGCTTGAAGAAGGTTTTCTTTTGTTAGCCCAAAGAAATTCCAGTTGGTAAGCCGGAAATGAAGAATCATGCCTTTAATTTTTCTTTTGTATTTAATGGATAAATGTTTGCTTGCCTCCTTTCTATTCTTAGCTAATACTGATAAATGTCTGCAGGAAATTGATTCTTGAAAATGTCAGAAAACAGTGTAGTGAAGACTCAGTAGTAAACTCTTCATTGTATCTGGGAGTGAATTTAAATGACCTGAAGACACACTTGAGTAATGGTGGTGCTCCAATTTGAGGTCAACTCTTATATTTACTCTTAAGGTAAAGAGCAATTACTTATGACTGTATAGCCTTGATCCTTCATCCAAACCCGTGCATCAAGGCATGTGCAGCCCTTGGCCAGTGGATATATAGGGACATCAGTAAGGTGTGCACTGCTGGAAGATAAAAGGCCTTTCTGGTCGTTTACAAGTTTGAGGACCTGGTTTTCTTGGATGTCTGTGAATACTATTCAAAGCCTCCAGAGGAAAAATGAATAATGCCTTGTGGTTGCATGGTGCTGGGGTTTGCATAGCTTGCTTCTTCTGAAAGCCTGCCACTTAAACTTTAGATGTTCTCCTTTGCAGTGAAGGCCTGAATTTAAAAATAACAGTTGGAAAATTGGAGTTGATGGATAACATAGGGGCTGGGAAGAGTGGAGGGGAAGAAGACCTCACAGCAGCCCAAAGAAAGTCAGTGGGCATCAATCTGTGTGGAGTTATGCAGGCACTAATGTAACTTTTCAAGTCTCTGCATGTTCCAGTGTTTTTTCGTAATGTGTTTTTGTCAATGCTGGGAAACCCCAGTTGCTCCTGGGCAGTGTCATTAAAATAACAAGCAGATCTGATCAGAGTGCATTAAATCAATCAAGAAGTCTAAAATAGCTGTTGGCTAGAGATCCTAGTGCTGGCAGATCAGAACGGATGTAGGATGATTTTCTGTGGTTGTGGATGTGACCTACAAAGGGTAGAAAACTAAAGCTGACCAAACGTTGATCAAGGGTTGACTCTGCACGCAGATAATGAGGCTAAGATCTGTTCCTGTCCCTCACCCCTACCCTCAGCATATACCCTCCAGACTTCCATTTTTCCTCCATTAACTTTTCCATATCACCCAGTCTGCAGATGGATTGTTCCTGCAGCATGGCTGGACAGGTAGAATTCAAGAAAAATGTGCAGGTTGGTTTCTTCATGTGTGTTCAGATCCATCTGCTGTTCTCCCATGGTGGTTGTGGATGCCCCATCCCTGCAGGCATTCAAGGCCAGGCTGGATGTGGCTCAGGGCAGCCTGGGCTGCTGGTTGGTGACCTGCACACAGCAGGGGTTTGGAACTGGGTGAGCGCTGTGCTCCTTTGCAACCCAGGACATTCTATCACTCTATAATTCACTTGTGCACATCCTAACTAACGCACTGCCAGATCTGGGGACAATTCAGGACTTGGAATGGGTGGGATCTGTCATGAGGGCAGAAAGTGAGTTCCCAGAGGCACTGTGACTTGAACAAGAGCCTTCTACATGTTGGATGATTGGCGTTTCTCGGAGGCCATCAGTCCCTCCAGTCGCTCCTTTGTTTCCCACTGGGAAGCACAAGCTGTGCTGGTAGATGCTCCAGGTCCTGGCTCAGATGGTGGCATTTTTGCTGGAGAGAGCAGGCAGAGCTGAGGCTGATCAGCACCCCTTGTGCTCAAAGTTACCACGTAAATTCCCTACAGTCATAGGGTCTGGAGGTGAAATATATTTCTGCTCTGCAGGAGAGACCTGTAGGCTGGATGATGGGGGAGGTATTGCTGTCTAGCTGAAGGTGGGGTGGAAGTAGGAGGGTGCTTTAAACACCCAACAAAGAGGGCTAGCTTCCTCCAGAGCAAATTTAGAGCATTTAATTGAAACTCTTGCTTGGGGAAAACCTCTGGTTGACTGTACATGGAGACAGCTATAACCTCACATAGGCGTAAATAGTAATTTTTGTCTGGGGTAGGTACATGTAAATACACTCACTGCTTTTTCTATGCGGTCTGAATTCCTTCCACATTTTTCAGTGGCTGGTTGTATTTGTTAGAAATAAGCTAAATGTTGTCTGGTCACTGGAACCCCCAACTGGAGCGCAGATACTATCAGCACATGAAATAGCAGAAACAATTTTCTGCTCTGAGGGTTTTTTTGGTGCAGGTTCCTGTGCACTCTGTTTATTATAGCTTAATACTCACATGGAGAGGTGAGGGATATTTTTTATGGCTCTGGATTGCACTGAATTTTCAAAACACAGCACCACAGAGCGCTCGGTTTTTGGATTCAGAAAGCCAACTATTTTAAGGAGGAGGTAGAAAAACACGTGTTTAACAGGAGGAAGGTGATCTCTGAACAGCTCTGGCAGAATAACCCTCGGTTCTGCTCGAAGGAGCAGTGAGACAAGGAAGGCGCCAGCTCTGCCAATAGCATTTAATGATGAGTGATTTCCCGGTGCAGCGTGAAATCTAAATTAACAGCAGAGAGGAATGTAGAATTGAAAGGAAACTCAATTTATCCACTTTCCTGAAATAATGAATCTAGCAATAAAAGATGTTGGTTCAGAGCCAGGGCACAGGGAGGCCAGTGGTAGCTTTTCTATTGATTTCCGCGGGTTTGTCTAATCCTTTTGCTGCCCTTCAGCCTCCTGCCTCTTTAGTTGGTAGTGGATGCTCCCCATCATCCTCCCTTTGCTTTCTAGCAAGGGCTGGGCCCCCTCGTAGCAATCTATGACAAAGGGCTTTTCTTGCTCTGTTAAGGTGTTTGGCTTTGCTTTGTAAATGTTAGTGATGATCTTCCTTCATTCAAGGCCCTCCAGAGTAAAGGTGCTGTTGAGAATCAATAGCTACTTTGTTTTTCTTGCTTTCACATTTTGTTGTTTGAGCCCTGCTTTGAGGAACTGTCTTTTTGCTTTATTGAGTTTTATTGGAAGACCAGAGCACCTGCAGAGCCGACTCACTTCTGCTGGAATGCAGAAGTTATTCAGGACAAGGAGAAATGGTTTGAAGTTGAAGGAGGGCAGATTGAGGTTGGATGTCAGGGGGAAGTTCTTTACTCAGAGAGTGGAGAGGTGCTGGAACAGCTGCCCAGAGAGGCTGTGGATCCCCGTCCATCCCTGGAGGTGTTCAAGGCCAGGTTGGATGGGGCCCTGGGCAGCCTGGGCTGCTGTGAGATGTGGAGGTTGGTGGCCCTGCCTGTGGTGGGGGGTTGGAGCTTCGTGATCCTTGAGCTCCCTTCCAAGCCATTCTATGATTCTGTGATTCTTGCCTTGCTTTCAGCCCCATTTGACAAAGCTAAGGGTTTTCATGGCGTCTGGTAATGCACTTGGTGCAACCATTGGACTCAACAACGTGTGGTTTTGTGGCTGATCTTTTCCTCTGATTGGTCTCAGCGGTGCCTTGGTGTAAAGTTGTTAGCGTTTTTCTGGCTCAAAGCCTTTTAGAGAAAACACATTTTAATCAGGGAAAAAAAAGAAAAAAGAATCTTTTTTGTTGTGCATTGTCGCTTCCAGGCACTCACAACCTCACCCCTACATCATGGGGCAAAGTCCCAGAGCCATCACAGCAATGACATCCAGCTGCCTTCCCCAGAAGGCGTCTAGGGGCATGCGTGCAAATGGAAGGGACCCAACTTCACCCACGCTGACCGACAGAGCGCTGTTTGCTATGAGCTGTTCGTTGGAGGAATGGAGCCCTTAATCCATCTGGCACCAGCGTTTCCTCTCACCTGCTCCCAGTTCAAAGCCTGCTTCTCTCATTCCGGTCCATTTTGAAACCATGCTGATCCTGTTTGCCAGAGAGGAAGCTGGAGGCGGTGGGTTTGCTGTTGCAGTTCTGTCCTGATGCCAGGGGGTGTGGGCACATCTCAAGGACATGAAGTCATGCTGCTTGCATGGGATGGAGCTGACAAGAGGTTTCTGGCAATTGCTGTGGGCTCAGTGTTGGCTGCAGGGACTCCAAATACTTCAGTGAAGCAAAGTGTTTATGCTCGACTTCATCCATAAGCTGCCAGTAAATCAGCTGGCTGCAGGCTGGGCTTCTGTTGGCTTTGGCAGAACAGACCTTATGTCAGCAGCGTACTGACCCTTCTGAAAATGCAGTGTCTTCTTGCAGCTGAATGCAAAGGAAGGGGCATGGGAAGCAGCTTAGCTTTGTTTGAGCATTGCACAGCATTTTGGTCAGTTTCAGGAATGCATTGGGAGTCAATATACAGATTAATGCAGTCTCACAACATGTTATTTTGCTCTGTGTCCCAGACAGGGATGTAATTAGAGGTCTTTTCCAACCTTGGTGATTCTATGATTCCACGATGATCCACTTTCAGATCGATTCAGTTTAACAAAAAAAAATATGTTTTTATGCTCAAAGAAGAGGGAAACATGTCAATGAACATCCCTTCTGATCACCCCGAGCAATCTGGACTTTAGGATTTTACATTTTCCTCCTCTGAGTCCAAATCACACCCTGCTCAGATCACGATGTTGTGCTGATCTGGGGACTGCAGTGGCCCATTTGGTGATGGAGGGGCTCGATAAGCATTCCTCAAGTCAGTTATCAAATGGACGCTGTTCTTTCATCTTGAGAAAAGCAGAAGATGTTCATCCCATAATTCTTCAGAGAATAGCTGTGCAAGGCAAATGGGCATCAGCTGTGCACATGGCTAATTTTGGCAAAGGATTTATTTCTGGCTGTAGCCAAGACATATCCTCTAAAGGAATTATGTTAATGAAAAAAAGGCAAAATAAATAGAAATAGTAAAATAGTAAATGTATTAATTTAATGAATTCATTTGATTTAAAAATGGTATCACAGTGAGGAATGGACTCAGTGATCCCCAGGGCCCCTTCCAGCTCAAGATGTTCTGTGGTTCTATGATGTCTTCCAGGATGAGTGCAATCAGACTGCAAAAATTAATGGGTTCTAACATAGCAGGCTTGAGTAAATTAAGTCATCCCCGTAGGAGGGGTAGGTGGGATTCTGTGTGCAGATGAATTCCATGTAGCCTCCTACAGATCTTGTAGGAAATAAAAATAATCTTCCTCAGCCCGTCTGCTTCCCTGCTCCACTGGTTCCGGGTGGTAAATAATGCTGCAAGCTCTGTATGTGCTGGGGTGATGCAGCAAAAGAGGCTGGGTTGCTTACCCAAAACTAATCCCCACACTGGAGAAACCACTTATGCTGCCTGATGTGATGTTCAGTGCTGTTTCCAACCATTTTGATCAAAACTCATAGCCCAGGAACAGGCGAAGTGCACAAGCCAGCTTCAAAATGATTCACAATTTGGCTAATTCCCTTTAATTTGTTTTGCTTTGCCATTACGCTCGCTCTGGAGCTTTCAAATCCAAATCTGTTGTTTCAAATGAGGCTCTCCATCCTTGGGGCTGTGGCCATGTTGCTGGGTGTGCTTGGTGAAGGATTACCCGAGGTATCTGTTGGTTTCTTTTAGCTTAACTGAGCTCATGGTACATCCAGCCTCTTTGCTGGGGGAAAGCACTGACTCTTTATGGCTTCTCTTCAATAATCAATGTTGGTGTAATTAGACTAATCCTGTTTTGTGCCATTCCACAAGACACCTTGGCCACATCAACACTAGCAAGAGGTGTGGTCCTGAGCTCCACTGCCCACAGCCCAAGCCTTTTGGTGATGAGGTCACTTAGGGCTTGCTGTGGTCTCATCCTGTGAGCCAGGTGTGTGTTTGTGGTTAAGGGGCACTGACTTCACTCCATGGAGCATCTTCTGCTTCCCCCCCTTCTGCACCATGAACCAGAGCACAGAGAACAGGATCAGAGGGTGAGCTGTTTCCCAAATGCATCCAGGTTGGGGTTAAGTTGCTGACGCAAATGTGGTTTAGGTTCTCCTGCGGGACAATCTTGAATGCTGTGTGAGATGAGTGTGGTTGAGCTCAGTGATAAACAACCAGCAAGCACGCTTATTTTATCCCAGTGAGGAGAGAGAGAAACCTAAGGGGACAGAGAGGGGAGGAAGACAGGTGTTCTACAAGAACTGCCAAAAATGTCAGTGCTGTTGTAGTCTCATGGTGCTGAAAATGTGGACTTCTTTTTTTCTCAAGCATCTTTCAACATTCTAGTGGTTCTGCTTGAACTTCTGTAAGCAAGTTGGCACTGTCTCCTCCACCTCCTTATGGCCGTGATTGAGTGATTGTGAAAACATGATCCTAAGCCCTTTATTTTTGGCAGCAGAGGTTAGAGGCTGTTGCACGTTGCATATTTCACCCTACTGTAAAGCATGTGGGAGCTTGTGAAGTAGAGACTCACAAAGCTCTTTGGATGAGGGACTGTTGGATGGAGGTTGTGCAAAAACCAGACTATATCTAATACTCTGTGCATGTAGATTGGACTTGCTCTGCTTCAGTTGCTGTCGAACCACCTCTGTGGTGCTGGGAAAATGTTCCTTGTTCTTCTGAAAGCTTCTGCATTTTAACTCATTGGAGTATTCCAACTTATGAAGAATCTGTAGGGTCTTTCACAAAATCAGCCAGGTGTGTGCATCTGGCAGAAGTACGTCGTGGGGCAAACCCAAAGTAGCACTCAGGGATCTCAACACAAGCTGTGCTACTTGTGTGTGAATGCATATATAAAAAAATCATCCATTCCGAAACGTTTTCCTTGTCTTGTTTATCAAATCCAGTGCATAAATATTGACCAAAATTATTCTATGAATTAATATTTTGGAAGTAATGTTGGTCCAAAATCAAGGATTACTTCCTAACCTTCACTCATATTTTTGTCAAAATGTGCAGTAGCTTGTAGAACAATCACACTTTTAGTAGATATTTTTCCATGACTGTAGTCTTGGCAATGTTTTTAGAGTCCTGTGATTGATTTCTCAGCACTTGAGATGCATTAAAACTCACTTGCCATGGGAAGCCTGTCTGGGTAACGGACTCAGCCACATGGGTGATAAGTACAAGGAGGTGCTAGACCAGGATGAGGAGGAAAACACAGCAGCAAACAATAGAGAAACTGAGAAAAAATAATCTACTGAAAGGGTAAGGAATTACCTCTTCCTGGAGAGCTCTGGTGGGATGGAGTGGAGATGTGAATGAGTTTTTATTTGAGTGTTTACGGAACCCAAAATTTGCATGGGTGAATTTTAATCCAAAACTTCTCAGGTTTGGTTCAGCTGTGCCACGGCAGTTGCCTATAGAGGTGGTTCATACACTACAGCCTCACTGCTGCTTTTTGGGCCAGGGAGGGTAAGTTTTAGTCACGGACACCTGGGCTGACACAAGCACTGAGGTTGCCACCAAAAGTGGGGTATTTGGTATGGAAATCCTCATTCCAATTTCTGTAATTTTCCTTTAGGAGCCCACCTATGCTTGTAAATACAGATGTGTATGTGTGGACTCTAAGCTCATGGCAGAGAGCAATTTGGCCATGTGGATTTGATTGTTCCTAGTAGCTGTGCTGTTGAAGTACCTACACTCCTCCTTCTGATCCCCTTTGTCCCATTTATTTCTGGGATGCAAAGCCTCTGGTCGGAGTTAAGCACCCTGTAGCACTGAGATTTGGAGTTGAGTACCACTGAGATTTAGGTTGGGTACCAAACTTGAGCTGAGTTGAGTTTGAACTGTAATACTGGCCAACAATGAGGGATTTCTATCAGAAAACATAGTTCATTTATTCATTTGTTTGTTCATTTATTGGCACAGGGAAAATTACATAATTTCAATCTCTTATTGCTTCCTTTGTTTGGCACTTTTTATAAACTGGAGCATACAAGGAAGAGCAGCATCAAATGCCGATATCCAGGGTGATGGGAGATGAAACAGCATGGCCACGTAAATAGTTTCAGCCTTTAAGATGGAAAGAGAAGGCAGAGAAGAACAGAGTTGCTTATGTATCACCAAAACACTGTTTTATACTGGTTAGATACTTTTGCATAATTAAAAACCCACGTGACAATTCAGTAGAGAAAAGGGCATTTTCAAAAGAGATTAATGGTATGCTCAGGACTTGGAAGGAAATCATAGCAGTAGTGTTGCTCATGGACTTCACTTCCCTTCTTGCTTGTTGTGGGAAGAGAAGATTCGTTTGAATACTTTCCATACCTAATTTATTTCAGTGTTTTGTTCTGAACAAAATGAAGCAGAAAGGTGGGTTATTTAATGCCTGTGAAGTAAAACCAGCAAGGGAAACATGGAAATGGTGTTGGTTAGGGACAGTTTTCTTGCAAAGGTTCTCTCCATGGACGTCCTTATGGCTTAGGATTTGACCCGTGCCTTTGGAGTGGGAGAACTGAAAAGCTTTTGGGGGGATTATTTTTACTGTTTTGGGAGGTGGTGGTGATTACTGCTTGAAACATTTCTCTAAACTGAACACTGATGGAAATGTCTTTCATCTGGTGTGGCTGTGGTCTCTTAAGACTGCTGTGTTATTTGCTGAAGGCTTACATATGTGGTGGTGGTGGGAATAAATACTGTGGTTGGGTGGTTTGGCTCTACAGGATCTGCAGAAGTGCCATGGGGGAAGGAGAGGAGAGGTTCATATGTGGCCGTTCTATGATTCTGTGATTCACCAACTTGCTGTGTAGAATCCTTGCCATGTGGTGGTTGCTGTTATTTACGCTGAACTGATGGCAGAGTGAGATGTTGAGTTGCATCTCTCACATTGGATGGAAAAGTTGGTTAAACAATTGCCTCATATGCCAAAAGCACCCAACCTCAACCGAACAAAAATAGAGCTCTGTGCCCAGAAAATCCCTCGTTCCACCTGCCCTGAGTGCTGTCCCAACACTACACAAGATGTACCTATGTGGTGAGTGACACTTCTGCCCAGAGCTGGTGACAGGAGTTGCCTTAAGTTTTGTCAGGGGAAGCATACATTGGTTATTAGGAACAATTCATTCTCTGAAAGGGTGTTCTGGCATTGGCACAGGCTGCCCACAGAATGGGAGGGTCATCATCCCTGGAGGTGGTCCTGAACTGTGGATATGGTCAGTGGGCTTGGTGGGAGTGGGTTGGGGTTGGGCTTGGGGATCTGGGAGTACTTTTCCAGCCTTCGTGATTCTATGATATTCCATCTACCTGCGTTTCTGATGAAATGAGTGGAAAGAGTGAGATCTGACCTGACCCAAAGCTTTCAGGGTTGTTGCATCAAGCATTTGACCCGCAAGGTTTGTAACCTAGAAGTGACCTAAGAGTTTCTTGCAGCCAGGTTCACTCTGATGTGACTAAAATCTCACCCTCAGAGATGTCTGCTTTCTCCATCCAACCTCGACAGCCTCTAGAAAAGATGTGGGACATGATGATGCAATAGTATTAATGTGATTTCTCTTCCTGTCCACAGTGGGAGCGCCTCTGGTTCCTGATCCTCACCTCATCCTTCTTCCTGACTCTGGTCTGGTTTTACTTCTGGTGGGAAGTTCACAATGACTACAATGAAATCAACTGGTGAGTAGTGTCCCATCAGCAAATCTGCCCATTGTGCACCTCTAAGAGCTGCTTCAAACCAGGTTGGATGCATTTAAGTCCTTCTGATGGACTCTTTAATGACTGTCTTTAATGACAGTCAATGGGGAGTGAGGCTGAGCGCTTCTCCTGCCTGCCTGCATTGATGGTAGTAATACATCTCCCATCTCTGTTTGTCTGCTGTGACAGAGCTTGGGGCAGGTGTGCTGCCTTGTAAACAGCTTGTGCAAACAAAGCAGAGCTGAAGTTGTCGAGAAGCCTTTTGTTTTTGTTGATTTGTTTCTGTGGTCGGCTGTTTTCAGAAGCACTGAGCAATCTGGCTGAAACTTTCCGCGAAGTCCAAATAAAAAAGCATTCAGCCTGGAGCAGAAAAGGGTGTGGGAAATTGTGCAACGTTGGAAGAAGCTGTAAACAAGCTTTCCACTGGGATGTGCTTGGCAGTTTGGGGTACTGCCAGCTCCCCCCAGTGCTGCAAGTCATCCTCCCTTCTACCATCCCAGCAGCATCCGAAAACATTTATATAGTACCTTGGGCTCTGCTTTAACCAAACTGCTTTAACAACATCTTCTTGTCAAAAATAATATTTCAACAGCGTTTTAAAACTTTTTATTTTATTTATTTCTTACATAAACTGCCTGCTTGGGAGTCTGTGTGATGGAGAGTGTTTACTGACTTAATGTTGTGAGCTGTCTCCTCCCAGCAAAGTGTGCTTTTCTTGTTCCACTCAGACTCACACTGAGAACTGAAACTCATCATTGCCACTCTTGCTGTTTAGAGCAGGAGCAAAAAGGAAATGCTTGATTCTTTCTTCATTTTTCAGGCTATTTTGCAGTTGCTCTCTCTTTCAGTTTACACCTTCAGAACAGGATGTGAATACTCCTGGTCCGCTAAAGACAAATCTGTCTTAGCCCAAAGTTGGGAAAGAGCTGTAAAATCATGCAGGAAAAAAAATAATAAAAAAAGCCCTGGGAACACTGTGAATACTCATTTGCAGCTGCAGGGATCTTTTTGTTTTTTGTTTTGTTTGCATTTTAGGAGGAAGTTTTTTCACGCAGAGGGCGGTGAGGCAGTGGAACAGGCTGCCCAAGGAGGCTGTGGATGCCCCATCCCTGCAGGCATTCAAGGCCAGGCTGGATGTGGCTCTGGGCAGCCTGGGCTGCTGGTTGGTGACCTGCACACAGCAGGGGGTTGGAGCTGGGTGAGCACTGTGCTCCTTTGCAACCCAGGCCATTCTGTGATTCTATGATTTCCTCTTTCATATCTACATTTAGTTGCATTTTACTTTAGATTTGTGCTGTGTCAAAGCTCCGTACTGTAATGAAAAGCTCCGTCTTGCTTAGTGGGTGCTGTGTTTTGTAAACCTGGCTGCATTTCCTCTGGAGAAGGGCTACAAATGTGAGTCTCTGTAGAAATGTATTTTGTTTTCTTCCTTCATTCTGGAGAAGGCTCATCTGATTCATAACTACCATGGAAACAGCACTTGATGTGCAAATAACTGCTTTAAAACGAAGTCCAGAAGGTCACTTTGAAGAAGCATCAGAGCAAAATCCTGAATGTACAGAAGCTGTGCTAAGGAAGTTGTTAGTGGTGCCATGAGCAAAGAATTCAGAGAAACCCTCTCTTTTTTTTTCTTGTTCTTCTTCTTCTTTTTGGAGTCCTTGAGCAGAACATGGACATGGGCCAGGAGGTCAATGCAGCCAAGTGCTGCTCCAGGTCTTGCGTTTCTGCTGTGTCTGTGTGAGCAGGACTGCTCATCCACCTTCCCTGGAGGCATTCAAGGCCAGGCTGGATGTGGCTCTGGGCAGCCTGGGCTGCTGGTTGGTGACCCTGCACGCAACAGGGGGTTTGGAACTGGATGAGCATTGTGGCCCTTTTCAACACAGGCCATTTTATCATTCTGTGATTCTATAGCCATTTTGTACTTTCTGTACCAGCATGAAGATTGTTAACGCAAATGCAAGCCAACATAGTAATGTTGTGGGCTTTTTTCTTCCCAGGAATCCACTGGGAAAAGTTTTAATTCAAATCAGACCTGAAGTTGCAAGAAGGGTTCTGGCATCTGACTGCCTCTCTTCTGGTATAGTGGGATCTGGGTGCTTTGGGACCGGCTCTTGGGGAATCTCTGCTTGTTTTGATGGAAACAGGGTTGGGCATATGGTGGCCATAGACAGCATTGGTGCAGGAGATGGGTGTGTGGGCCCTGCAAGCAGGTTGCCTGCTGTAGCAAGAGATGTTGGTTCCAGAACAAACTTACAAAGGCATCCAATAACAGGAATTTTTTTAAAAGCATCTTTTAATCCTTCTGGCTGCCCAGGGAAGTGGGAGGTGGCACAGAAGGAAGTGCGTACGTGCTGTGGTTTGTTATCAACTGTGCACAGAGAATTTTCAAAAGCTTTTGCAGTCAGAAATGCTGTTGGTGATACCAGCTTCCATCTGGGAGGCTGGGATGGAGAAAAGGAGATATCTTTGTTTAGGAGGATGTTGCTCCCTTGGGCCATATTTCCTCCTGCATTTCTCGACAATCTTTTAGGCTGGAGGAGGAACTTGACTGGGTCGACCTCATGTCCTGCTGTGGCTTTGCTGTAAAGTGCTTTAATGACTTTCTAGTCCACCTCCATGATTTTTTTACTGGGTATTGCTATTTAAATGCAAATTTGACATTTGAGACCCACTGGCAGTCACAGGGGACTGTCTCTTACTGTGCTGCCACTGTGAATAATGGACTGCTTCACCTGGTGCTCCTGTTCATAAAGCTCTTGTTGCACTGTGGCTCCGTGAAAGCAAAGCAGAGAGACAGGCTGCTGAGCTGAGGCTGCCCTCTGGAATAGAGAGCTGGGAAACCTGATGAGTGTGATATGTGTGAGTGATGATCTAGATACATACTTGTCCAACTCATTAGTTTTAGGCTTTTGTTGCCCTCTTTTTTATGTTTTAATAAATAAGTATATATATAAAATAAAAGTTTTGTTGTTCATAAACATTAACTATATTTTGTATATGATTCATAACGATCCCTCTTTGGTTCCTTTTGGTTAGTGGGCACAGCGGAGAGGGGTTGATGGTTGGACTAGATGATCCTAGAGGTCTTTTCCAGCCTTAATCAGTCTATGATTCTCTTCACTTAGTGCAGCCCAAGCAAGACAACAGGTTGGACACCCATGGTAGAAGAACTAGAGAAATTGGCTTGGGGATAAATGCTTTGGATATATATCTGCAGGATACAGAAAAGGGTCTGAAGGCGTCCACATCTCCCCCTGGAGAGGAGGAGGCTGATAGGGAGCTCGCCCAGGCCTGGGGGTCCCTGCAGGGAGATGGGAGAGAACAGAGCTCAGCACCAGTGCTGGTGGAGCCTGGAGACCTGAGCACAGCCTGGAGCCCAGGGGGCCTCCTAGGACCTCAGGCAGCACTTCTGTGCTGTGTGGTATTACTGGGACCAGAGTGGGGCTGGGGGCTGCTCCCTGGGGAGCTCCTGAAGCTGCCTGGATGTGGTGCTGGGCATTCTGCTCTGGGAGTCTCTGCTGGAGCTGCGTTGGCCCAGAAGGACCCAGAAATCCTTTCCAACCTTAGCTACTCTCATGTCATCTGTATCTCAGTACTATTCCAACTTTGCTTCAGTCCCTGCTCTGATCCTCCAGAGCATCAGGATGCTTCAGGTTGGATACTGGGAAAAATTTATTTTATTTTAATTCACTCCCAAATTGTGATCAGGCAGTGGAATGGGCTGCCAAGGGAGGTGGTGGAGTCACTGTCCTGGGAGTTGTTCAAGAAACGTTTAGATGTTGTACTGAGGGACATGGGTTAGTGGGGGAATATTGGTGGTAAGTGGATAGGTGGACTGGATCATCTGGGATGTCTTTCCCAACCTTGATGAGCCTATGATTGCTGCTGCTTCTTGCCAAGATCGGATCACAGAGGCATTGAACGGCCCATCTCTTACAGTTCCAAGGCAGGACTGGAACAAGGGAATTCACTACGTCAGGAAGTCCATAGGCATCCTTCAGGCTGAGCAAACAGACCTTGTAAAGTCTATGCTCTTCCCCCAGAAGATCATGAATCTGAAAAAGATCAGAAGAATGCAGTTTCTCAAACCAGACCCCTTTTGGGAAACCTTAAGGCAAATTTCTGTCTCCACTCTTGCAGGAATCGTAGAATCACTAGATGTCCTGAGTTGGAAGGAATCCATAATGATCACCAAGTCAAACCCCGGCCCCACAGAGCCCCCAAACCCAACCCTTTATCAGAGCAGTGTCCCAGTGTGAGCTCTGGCAGCTCAGGGCCGTGCCCACTGCCCTGGGAGCTCTGCCATGCCCACCGCCCAATGGGGCAGAACCTTTTCCTGGTATCCAACCTGAATCTCCCCTGTCACATCTGCATGTGGTTCCTGTGGGTTAAATCATATGTTCTTTCCACCACTGGAATAGGAGACACTGTCTGTGATGTGTACAAAGATCCCATTTCTTCCATCACCTTGTCCCTTGGAAATGAGTTTGGACCTTGAGTGCACGACACAGTGATGCACAGCAACATTTGTTCTCTTCCCCTGTCCTTGATGTGATCTCTTTATTGAATTTATTATTCTGTGAACACATGGGACAGCTTAGGCAAAAAACAAATGCAACTTTTCTCTTGTTTGTAGGGAATATTCTTCTGAAAACTCAAGCCCTCCTCATGTCAAATTGATGTGGTTTTTTTTTCCAAAGTAATGTTGTTGCTGTGTTTGACATAATTGTCTGATTCCTCTTTGCAGAGTTAATTTCCCATGAGGGATCAAAGCACAGACTCGGGGTTTTGTTTCAGAGTGGTTTGTGCTTTTTGCTGCCTATCTCTCATCTGTACACTGGAAGCAGAAAGGCCCATTTTCTAAAGTTCTATCTCATCGTGCTGAAGTTGCTATGGTGTTGAATTCCTTAATCTCTATTTCATACTTACCTTTCAGGTTTTTATATAACCGAATGGGATATTGGAGTGACTGGTCCATTCCAATACTTGTAACAACTGCTGCTGGCTTTACGTACATTACAGTGTTACTGGTGAGTATAACAGAAATGTCATTTGCCCAAGGTTTGTGCATTATTTTCTTTTTAAAGGCCATGAATTCCTCACTCTTCCCATAACCTGAGTAATTTTCCTTTCAGAAGTGATTTTTTTCTTTTTCTCTCTCATGGCTTTAAGTGGCCTGAAATAAATAGAAAGTGAAAAATGTGTGGTCCTCAGCCACAGGTGATACAGTGCAAATATAAACACCCTGATGCTGGAGGTGCAATTGGCTTAAGGAGAAAAACAATTCTTGCTTCCCTTAGTATGACAAAGTCCAACTTTGGTGTGTCGATGAAACCCAAGAGCAAGTTGTTTCCCCTAGTGTGATGAGGTTCCGTGTTTAATGGGGTGCCCATGCAGGCAGCAAGCCAGTATCTTGCCCACAGAATCATTTGAGCTGGAAGTTGGAAAGGTCATCTAGTCCAACTTCCCTGCAGTGAAACCCATATAGGGTTCCCAGGAGCTGTGCACCTATGGACCACACTCTCCAACTCTCTGCCTCTTGGAGGGCAAAGTCTCTTCTTCCACATTCCTGGCTTTCAAGTGGATCAAGGGGAAATGGTTTGATGTTGAAGGAGGGCAGATTGAGGTTGGATGTGAGGGGGAAGTTCTTTACTCAGAGAGTGGTGAGGTGCTGGAACAGCTGCCCAGAGAGGCTGTGGATCCCCGTCCATCCCTGGAGGTGTTCAAGGCCAGCTTGGATGGGGCCCTGGGCAGCCTGGGCTGCTGTGAAATGTGGAGGTTGGTGGCCCTGCCTGTGGTGGGGGGTTGGAGCTTCGTGATCCTTGAGGTCTCTTCCAACCCAGGCCATTCTTTAATTCTGCGACCATCCCAATCCTGATGGGATGCTCTTGTTTGGTTGCCTTGGGGCAGGTGGTGTGTTCCTGCATGTGCAAACACTTAAAGGTCATGATGTGCCATTGTTTGACTCTTGTTTTCTTCTTTCCAGATACTAGCACTATGTCACATAGCTGTGGGACAGCAAATGAACCTACACTGGCTTCACAAGGTAAACAGCCCTTTTCAGCTTGGAAGGGAGCAGAGGTTTTAATTAAACATGAGGTGAGGGAGTGGATGCTGCATGGGATGCTCACTGTCCTGGAGCTTGGGGGAAGAGCATAGACTTTACATGTTGGTGGTGCTTGAGTTCTCATCTCGTAGGACTGAGCAAATTAGCAGTAGTGGCAATCAAAGCCTGGGAACAAAGACTTTGCTTTGTGCTTGGTGAACTGCTTCAGGGTCCCTGCTGACAGGGGATGAACATCTGAAGTGAAAACCTCTGTTTCGTGAGAGCAACTTGACTTTGGTCTCAGCTCAGTGTGGTACTCTGTTACGAACCTCTCTCACATTGCTCTGTGCTGAGCCCAGCCGTGTGGGAGCGGCTGAGCAGATGTGAAGCTGTTTGGGATGTGGTTGAAGTTAGTGGTGCAGGAAAAGCCCCAGGAGAACATGTGCACCCCCAGCTTTACACTGACATTGTAGAGGCTGGGGTTTGCTGAAGTCCCAAGAGGCCTTGCTTTGCACGTAAAGCAGCTTGAGTAAGATTTCTGTGAAATACAAGAGAAGATGCAGACCTGATGTTTGGAGTACAGAAGGGGAGAGGAAGGGTAGCAGAGACAGTGCCAAAGCAAATGGCTTGGCAGCATTATATTTTAACTGGCAATTTGCTAATAGGTAATTAAGGGACCGGTCCTGTGCGTGCCAATGCACCTCCTGAAGGCAGAACACAGGCCTCCCTTTCCCCTCAGTTGTCTTTTTCTAGAAGTGATAGAATTGGTTCTTCCTCAAGGTGAGGAGAAGATGCAACGTAAAGAGGGGGAGGAGGCCGTCTGACTGCTGCTGGAAAATAAGTTGTTGATCCTTGAGTCTAACATATGTTTCTTCATTGGGGAGATGGTATTTTCAGATGCGCTCCAGGTGGTTGGTGGGTTTGGATGAGTAAGTCCTGAAGAGGAATGTGTTGGAGATCAGGCAGTTCTCCTTGCTACAGAAACCCACCCTGCCTCCCTTCTTCCAAGAAGAACCCATCGCCACTCAGACACATTGCTCTGTCTCTCTCTGCCCTTCCCCACATCTCCTTTCTAGGAAGGGGGAGATAAGAGGCTGAAATAAGTTACTGTGCTCTCTGCAACCATCCTGAGTTACCTTCAAGTATGGATTAAAGCACATGAAAAGACTGATATGGGCGAACAGCACCATTTCTTTCAGCTTTCTCATTGAACTGGTGCTACTTGTTCCTATGGAGAGTTGGGGGTGACCAAAGGCTAAACTAGAGGATGGATCTTGTCCTTATGTGCAGATGTTGGGGATGTAGAGTTTTTGTTTGTCTGAGATATTAAGAAAAAGTAAAGTTAGTCTAGAGAGGTCCAGGGCATCCTAGATGATCAATTCATTGCTAAGTATCAGCTTGTCTCCTGGACTGATTTCAGGTGCAGACAGTACATAAGATCAAGACAGCAGCAGCATCCTTTGAATCCAGCAGGCACGCAGCACAGCAGAGCTGAGATAGCAGACAGAGAGGCGGAGGATGGCAAACTGTTTTTTGATAGACAGCCCACATGTAGTCTGTCAGATCTTTAAACTGAAGTTATTTCTATGGCAGGTTTTGATGGTTTGAACTTTTTACCTTTGAAGTGGAGGTGACATTTCCTTTTTGACTGCTCCGCTCAACCTTCTGACTGCTTCCACTTGGAGATGGGGGGTCAGCTGGGGGAAGTGGCTGATGGACTGGGTCGCATCCTGTTCAGCCAATGTGTCACCTAGAGCCTCTTCTCGTGCTACGATATCTATTTTCACTGCTCTGTGAACATGGCTTGAATGCTGGCCATGCAGCTGTTGCCATCTCAAACCCAAGTGCAGTCATATCAAAGCTGTGCTGACCCATCTCAGAGATGACTGCTTAGCAGTGGGGATATACATATATATTCACCCTTTACTGAAGGGCAATTTCACCATCTGTTGGGTTTATCTAAGGTTTATATCTAAAGAGAAGAGATGGAGAGGCAAGGTGGGTGAAGCTCACCAACCTACCACAGTACATTGCAGAAGGGCCACGAGATTCTGGGATCATTGCTTGAAGCTGCATGGCAGAACCCAACCTCTATTCAACACTTTGTCGGCAGGGCAAAGCACCTGATCCTTCCACACAGTTGACCTCTGTGTGAAGAAAGTGGGACTTCAGCCATTGTGAGATGTGTCCTACTGGGCCCTGTGCTGTATCCCCACTGGTGGGGAAGGGGAGATTATGCTGGGACAGCACACAAACCCAACCTCTCTCATTCTGAGTCCTAAGACTAATGGTTTTAGTTCACTTACTACATACGCAAGCTTTTTTTCTCTCCATTTCCCAAGCTGTAGAAACTTATATTTTTATAACAACAATACAGAGGTTCCACTCTGTTCACTGCAGATTGGCCTGATGACGACCTTGATAACCACCGTGGTGACAATGTCATCGATAGCACAGCTCTGGGACGACGAATGGGAGATGGTATTTATCTCACTGCAGGTAAGTTCTCTATGGGCATGCTTCCCTACGTGGGCGAAGAAGCAGTCACTCTGCTTCCATATCTTGGGCTCTTTCCTTTGAACTCAGAGCCTATGAAAGGCTTGAGAGGTTCTACTGTTGATTACTGCTGAATATTTGGTAATAATACACAAATCTGGGGAGAAAAAAATAGCATTCATGCAAGTGACTAATATTTCTCAGAAGTGCTTCCCTTTTCCCTGCTTTCTAAAGATAGAGGCAGACACTGGAGGACAGAAGCATGACTCAGAGGAACTGTCTCAAACTTTCTCTCATGGTGTTGCATCACGATGATGTCCAGTCCTGTGTGTTCAACTGGACTACAGGAAGAGTCTCAGTGGCACCAAGAGCCTTGCCTAAAATTGCATGGTATCTAAGGAGGCCTCTATCAAATATATGTTATTGCAAGGGGGTTAGAGCTTTCTTGCTTTCCTTTCGTAGTGGTCTGAGTGCCAAGGGTAGCAGTAGGGTTTAGCAGAAAGGGCCAAAGCAGATGCAGGAGCCTTAAGCAGGAATGCTGTGAAATTCAACTCAAAATGGAATCACCAGATGTGCTGTGGAGCCCACAAGATGAATGAACTTGGAGGATGCTGGGGTCTTTAATCACTGTTTCTCTCCTGTTCTTGTGTCCTACAGGCCACAGCCCCTTTCTTGCACATAGGAGCACTTGCAGCAGTCACAGCCTTGTCGTGGTTGATAGCAGGGCAGTTTGCACGAATGGAGAAAGCCAGTGAGTACCAGCTGGGCATCTCCTCTCTTGCCCTGCGGAGCGCTTGTGGGGAGGGCAGGGGCTGCAGGCTGCTGTCGTGTGGTTGGGTCCTCCCAGCAGAAGCCAGGGCTGAGCCCTCCTGGCTCCTTCATGGGGATGTGGAGACTCAGCTGTTCTAGGGAGGTGGAATGTTCTCCTGTCAAAACCTGGCTGGAAGGGGAGCTTCTGGGCTGTGGATACACCCAGATCCCATGAATGACGCCTTGTTGTTGGAACCACAGCAGGGCTGGGGGTGAAAGGGCTGTTTTCAATGATGTAATGAATAAAAGCATCTGAACTTCCTCTAATCTGCAATAGGAAGTTGCATCCTCCACAGCTAACACACAGTGTTCTTCTCTTATAAGCACTTTGTCTTTTCCCCAGCAACTTGGGTCTTGTTCACATGCATTTCTAGGTGGACCTGTCTCTTGAAAGCCTTCCTGGATTTGTTGCTTGTGATACATTAGAGGGCTCAGCAGGATCTGACCCAGTGCTTAGATGCTTCCAAAACGCACATTGAGACGTGATCAAAGATCTCTAAGGGAATAGAGAAGTGAAGGACACACGTAACCCAGTTCTTCTGCCTGATGGTTGGCACATAGCAGGGGGTTTGAAACGAGATGATCATTGTGTTCCTTTTCAACCCATTCTATGATTCTGTGGTCCTATCCACTGAAACACGTTGTGTGCATCTCATTGCCATGGGTTCTCCCAAGTCCAAGCTTTGTGTTTTCTTGGAAAATAATGTGCTCCTTCTGTACCCTCAGTTGCATTTTTCCTAAGGATGTCCATGGATGTTTTCCGTGCCAGTTTCAGAGCAGTGATTTTAATTGGTATTTAACCTGCAGCAAGATGGGAGCCCTGGAAGGATTTGGCAACACTTGTGAAAGACTTCCAAGGAGAGGGTGTTATGCATGAGGAAGGTGGTGGCTGCAGATTGAAAGATTTTGATATCCGGAGAGACCTTCAAAGAAAGAATTGCTCTGCCTTAATGTATAAATATGCCAAAGAAAGGTGTACCTGGTTCTTCTTAAATATGTCCTAGCATGTAATTAGGCTGCCAGCTGGGGAAGGATTTCTGGTAATGCCTAGCACAGGGGCTGCATGGGCTCCTTCTGAATTCACAGCTTTTCTCTTGCAGTTGTTTTTTCTGATTTTTTTTTTGTTCTAATTTATTTTTAATACAAGCCAGGAAGCTGTTTCCCTTTTCTTTTTCTGCTCCTGGTATTTTTTATTATTATTATTTTAAAAAGGAAAAATGCTCATCTTTTCTGTATCACTGGATCTTATATTTCCCTATGTATTTCAGGGTCAGTTTACTTGTTCAAAGTGTCTTACCTAGAGGAGTTCATGTACTTCTTGGTGCAGATATTGTTGACACGGTAGTATAAATTCTTTTTTGTTGCTCTTCAGTTTAGCTTTTCTTTTTAAAAAATGAAATCTCTGTGAGAACATACAGTCCCTTACGAAGGGAAAATTGAAAATTCCACTCAGTAATAGTAGTCTTTTGGAAATAACTGGTGCACCTATAATCATTGCTCCAATGGTACGTTCTTGTTCTTTCTTTGATACATCTGATACTTTTCAGTACCTGCCTTTTTTTTTTTTCCCTGGTAAATTGGCACTTTCTTTAATCTTCTACGCTCTGTTTTCCAGACCTGCAGAACAGAAGTTTTTTGAACGACTCCAGTAATTTAGAAAAACAGTATCTTGTTTTCAAAGCCTATTTCTGAGGTCAGATAGAAAACAGTGAGCTCAGAGCAGCCCTGGAAGCCTTGAGTAGCAAGGGGGAATGTGAGAAACATGCCCTGAGAGCTCAGACCTCTTTGGTGTGGTCAGTAAGAGCTAGAGGAGTGGAAGAATAGGTTGCATCTGAAAGTTGTATTGGTCCTTCCACGTTGCACAAAGTGGAAAATTTGTCCTGTTTGCTTAGCTTGGGTGCTCACCAGGAGACCTCTTTCCAAACAGACCATCCAACTGCAAACTTGACAGAATGAACTTTGGTTGTATTTTTCATGCTTGTATTTTTTTTTTCTTTTCTTTTTTTTTTTCTTTTTCTTTTTTTTTTTTGCATCTTCCCAGTTGCCCTGTGTGAATGGCTAGGTGTAGTTTTCCAATCCATTTTAACATGGTCCGTGACCCATGTGTTGAGGCATCCTTTCCTTGTAGGTGCAGACCACTAGCCAAAATATATTTCAAGCTTATTCTCTGTATCTGAGCTGCTTAGACCCTAGAAACCTGATCAGTGATGTTCATAGGGTAAATGAGCATTGGGCTGGGATCACCTCCCAGCCAGTTCTAGTGGTTTTGACACCAAATAATACACAACATCATGACACCATACATTTGTGGTGCAGGACATAGCATGAACTCACTTATTGAGAAGCCTTTCAGTTCCTTGAGTGCTTTATGGGTGACTGACAACTCTTCCAGAGAGAGGAGGAATTATCTGTCTGGATGAGGAGCTACAAGATATGGTTTAGTACCTTGTGGTAGCCATGGTGATGGGAAGATGGTTGGATTAGATGATCTTGCAGGTTGTTTCCAACACTGTGATTCTATTATCCTATAAACTGGAAAAGTTACTAGTGTTACTTTCTGGCACTTGAATGAGGCTGTTGGATGCTGGATTCAAAAAGCATGAAAACAGATCAATAGTGGCCAAAACCATAGCTGGACTGTTGTGACCTTCCTTTAAAATTTGCTTTCTCCGTCTTGCATTTATTGCAAACATTTGCCTTGTGAGTTCCAAGGTTACCTCACTCAGGACTTCTATCATTCTACGACTTGACTAGATTTTGTTGGCAGATTTGTTTAATAGAATGCTTTTTCCTAAGCAGGGACATCTGCTGTTGTGCTGGGGGCGATGGCTGTAGAGCAGCCTCTGCTCTGAAGCAGGAGGAAGGTCACTTGACTTTCGCCCTGCGGTAGGAGGACTTTGACCAACATTTTCACCATCTTTCTCTCTTTCCACCCCCAGCTTCTCAGATGCTGATGATCACTGCATACCTCGCGGTCGTAGTTGCACTTTACCTCGTCCCCCTCACCATCTCATCCCCTTGCATAATGGAGAAGAAGGCTCTGGGACCAAAGCCAGCCATCATAGGTCACCGTGGGGCACCGATGGTGAGTAGCTTCACATTCAGTGCTGTGGTGTCCAACTCTTCTGCCTGCCTATGAGATAGTACTGGGTCTAATGGTCTCCAGGTTGCTCTCTGGAGAATATTTATGGCAAATGGTTTGGGGTCTGCGTCCTTTGCAGGACTTCACCAATAGTGGTTAACCTCAGCTCACAGCAAGATGCCTTGAGTATGTGGCAATCCACAAAAACAGACAAAAAAGCTGTGCTTGAGCCTACATGGCTGCACTGCAATCCTTCATTGCAGATCATCGTGAGACAGAGCAAGGTGATGAAACATTCCTGTCATCTGTCTCTGGGTAGACCTTGAAATCATAGTGAATTTCTGGTTGTGCCCGGATTAAAGATGGGACTTGCTGGTTTGGTCACAGCTCTGGTGTAGGTAATGGTGCCCTGTTGTATTTGGATACACTGGTTTGAATCTACAGCCTGGGTGCTTTTGGATCTGTTTCACAGATGTACCTCCATCTCACCCTGTTGGTTAATCGACCTTGTAACAAGATGGCACACTGCAGTGTAGACACTGGCCTTGGAAATGTGTTTTTTTTAGACACCCAGCTAACATTTTTGTTTACATTCAAAGAAGGAAACATCTCTGTAGGTTGTCAAAATGTATTTGTCAGGCTGGAGTGTGCTTGAGCTCTTCTGCAAGTGCAAGTGTGAGCACTAAGAGAGATTAACGCCTACTACAACCCTGAAGTATTTTGTTTCAGTTCTCTTTCTTTTTAATTATTCATTTCTTTAAGAAATCCCTTGACACACCAGCTCAATTTGTATTGCTCTTTTAACTAAATTGCCTCTGTGAATGATGGAATGAAGTTCTGGGCATTACAAATGCTTTTTACTGTCCCACAGAGTTTGTACCAGCCTTGAAGGCCAGAAGGAACTGTGTGAGAACTTAGTCCTGCACAGCAGGAAAACACAAAGATCTGTTATAAGTCTTTATCCCTGTAGAGTTTTTAGATCCTGTCCCTAGAGAGAGAAACAGGCTTTCAGGGAATCCCTGGAATCACCATCCCTGGAGGTGTTCCAGAACTCCGGTCAGTGGAGGTGGTGGGGGTGGGTCAGGGATTGGACTTGGGAATCTTAGTGGTCTTTTCCAACTGATATGAATCTATGATTGTAAACAGCCTATAAAATTATTGTGTTCTCCAGACCGTACTATTTTATGCATAACTGACTGTATCTTATTTTGAGCAAGACTTTCAGCAGATACTCGGTCTTTTCTTTGTATTATGTTCTTTCTTGGAGCCACCAAACAATCCTTACAATATGGAATAAATATGCCTGAGAAGATGCTGCTTGCATGTTAGGATGAAGACAGTTGCAAAGGTTAATGATAATAATAAATATAATAATAATAAAGCAGTGGTGTGAAGGATGCCTTAGAGCAGAATGTGGAATTGTGGACCAAGAGCTGTTTAGCACAGTTCTTCCCTTCATCATTTCCCTGATAGAATGAGCTGGCTTTCTGTCACTAGAGTGGAGTGGAAGGGGACAATCCTTTCCCTGCCCTCTGCCACCCCTCTGTTGGTGCAGCCCAGGGGACTGCTGCCCTTCTGGGCTGTGACCACGCACTGCTGGCTCACGTCCCTCTTTTTGACCATCAGGATCCCCACATCCTTCTCCGCAGGGCTGCTCTCAAGGTATTCCTCTCCCAGCCTGTACTCATGTCTGGGATTGCCCAGCTTTCACTATATAAAATCATAGAAATATTAAGGTTGGAAAAGACCACTAAGATCACCAAATTCCAGCCCCAGACCACCCCCACCATTCCCACTGACCGTGTCCCTCAGTGCCACATCTCCACAGTTCTGGAACAATTCCAGGGACAGTCATTCCACCACTTTCCTGAGCAACCTGCTCCAATTAATGACATCCCGAGTCTGGAAAACTTCATCTAACATATAGTGCAAGTCCTAAGGTTGTGCAATGTCAGGTATGCTTGAACAGTCGTGATTTTGAAGCCTTGCCAAAAGGCATTTCTGCTGATAGGATCATGTTTTCTCAGGGCTACTTAGTACACTTTTGCTGTTGAACCCAATTGTATGTAGGTTTAATTTGGAGAGATGGAGCCTAGCGGAGCTGGTGAGAAGGAAACAGCTGAGAGAGGGGTGTGGAGACCAGGCTGTAGGACACAGACATCCTCCCTTGAGCAGTACCCAGATCAAAAGTCTTCAGAGCCTGGGAGTTTGGATCCCAAGGTGATGCTGGATCTAGTGGGGCTGGAGATGATAAACAGCTCTGCAAGGTTTTTTTCAGATCTCCTGAAGCAAGACAGATGTGATTTGTGAGCTGTGCAGACAAGCAGGCTCTCTGGTGGAGCCCAACAGCTGCTTGTTTCACCAGTCTGGCAGGATTGGATCTGTAATGCTGCATTTACATGACCCATGTTCTTATGCTAGAAAGGTACAAATAGTTTAGAGCTGTTCTGATGACAACCAGCACAGGAGATCTATGAGATGAAGATGCTTGCTGTCCTGAGATAAAAGATTTGTTGGGGTGATAGCATGGTTTTTAAGGCAAAAAAAAAAAAAAAGGTGAAACTGAGCCTTTTATTGGAAAAATTCATGTGTGAGTTCTTCTTGAGGGATGCATGACCCAGTACAGTGATTCACCCAGCATGCTGAGGTAGACTGCTCCTCATACGTGGGCAATGAACTTCCCCTGTGTTTTACAACCTGCTGTCCTCCCTGTGTGCACCCAGCCTATCTCCCTTCTCTCATTCCTGTAGAATATCTGAGAGCATCGTTTGCAGCATCTGACTGCAACTCAACTGCTGTCCTCGTTCTGTGGAGGAAAAAAATGAGGAACAGAGGCCAAGTGGCTCATGTGATTTATCTTAAAATGCTGGTGGAGTATGTCCTTGCATTCTAAGCAGAAAGAGAAGAAAAATTGGGAAGCATCTAGGCATCAGTACCTAGATGAGGCACAGCTCTTTGCAGTACAGGTGACCTACTGTCTCCACAATGGCTGTCAGTTTGTAATGGTGGTAATGCTCCTTCAAGAGGTATCTCTTTGGTGTCATCCTTTTCTGCTCTTTAATTCATCTCTGGAAATGCTTTTCTGCATAACTCCTCCTTTCCCTTGCCTAAATATCATCCAGTCGTGTCCATTTCTCATTGTGCTAAATGTCTTATCAGGGTGCTAAAAACCCTTTCTTTTAGTTGATCAATTGGTTTCTTTTTAAAGGCTTTTTTTTTAAGTTAACTCTTCAGCATCTTTCTTTCCATCTGGACTCCCAGGAGAGCATCAGTGTAAATAGCAGTGGTGTGTGAGGCTTTGAGGGCACCAGACGTTTTTGATGTCTGTCACTTTGAAGGGCTGTTGTGCTGGTGGGTATGAGAGTCATTTGACACCCTAAAACAGGAGATGGGGGTCTCTGAAACTTTTGCATGTTAATCTAGTTTGATGGCATTACAAGCAGGTGTCCTTGGTCCTCCATCCTTTTTATTCTATTTTCAGCAGTCTACTTGCATTCTGTCTTCAATGCCAATAGATTTGAGTGCTTGTGATATTTACACTGAAGATACACCAAAACATGAGTTTTGGTGGGAGACAAAGCTGGGACCAAATCTGAAGTGAAAATGAATAATTTAATCCAACTAGACACGAGTTTCAGTCTCCATTTGCTTCTTTAAAGTCTTCTCCCAGATGCTTTCCCCTGTGGGCTGCTTAGAGCTGAAACAAGCTGTGTTTTGGTTTGAGATTTGAAGAAGGTGCTCTCCATGATATTGAGTTCTGCTTGCTTTTAGTTTTACCCTCAGTGTACATTCCTTATGAGAAAAATTTGACCACAAATTGCAGGTAAACCACCCAAAGAATCATAGAATCATAGACTGGCTTGGGATGTACGGGACCTCAAGGATCATGAAGCTCCAGCCTAAATGAACCCAAAGAGCTTGGGATACTCAGTATTTCAGCTTTAGGAAAATGCACTGAACCTAAAAATTCACCTCCTGTTATTGGGACCAGAAAGGTACTGGTGGTTCTTAAAATAAATAAATAATATTAGTAAAAATAATAAACAAAAAACCCCATAGGGCTAAAGCTGTGGAACCAATCCCAGCATGTCAGAGATGAGAACGGCTCCGAATTTCAGAGCTGGAGGCTACAAATAGCATTGAAATGAACATTTTGGCAACCCACCCAGACAGCTGGCTCTCAGCATGTTGCAACAGCACCATCCCAACATCTGTCTGTGTGTCACAGAGCACGTGGGGCTTGCATGCTGTTGAGCTCTCCTTGGCAGGCAGCAGCTGTCTCCACGCCGTGCACAGGCACTGTGCAGGGAAGGGCGTTTTTGGCTTTGCACAAGTTTGGGGTGGAAAAGTACCCATTAATGGGATGAAGCACTTTGTGGAGCTGGTGTTTGAGTCATCGTCCCTCGAGGTGTTCAAGCAATGTTTAGGTGTTGTACTAAGGAACGTGGTATAGTGAGGAAATATTGGTGATAGGTGGATGGGTGCTCTGGATGATCTTTGAGGTCTTTTCCAATCTCAGTGGTTCTGTGATCATGATTTGCCTTTTGAGATGTTTAAAGGGAATGTTTTGCCCTGGCAGGGAACACATGGCTTTGCTTTCAGGAGAATTCCAGCAATATACACATGTGGAGTTGTGGTGTCTCTTGCTTTTTCTTTTTTTAACATACCTGTAGGTGAAGATCATAGAATGATACAATGGCCTTGAATGGGTTGCAAAGGCCCACAGTGCTCATCCAGTTCCAACCCCTGCTGTGTGCAGGTCACCAACCAGCAGCCCAGGCTGCCCAGAGCCACATCCAGCCTGGCCTTGAATGCCTGCAGGGATGGGGCATCCACAGCCTCCTTGGGCAACCTGTTCCAGTGTGTAAAGATTCTGACATTCACTGGCAATTCTGAGATGGTGTTTTGCCATCTTGTAATGTCAACTATTGATAAAACCAGTAGTGAAGACTTTCGGTTGGGACTGTGGCTTATTGGAGAGCCTTCAGCTAGTGAAAACCCTGTGACTTCTTTCTGTTACGTTTTATTTACCCCTAATTATTAAAGATATGGCCAGGTAACCAGTCCAGAGGTCCAATTTATAGCAGCAAACAGAACTCACGTCTTCTGTCAGACCTGGAGAGGAGCTCGTATTCACTGGAACCAGTCTATACAAAGGCGTTCTTTAATTAAATCAAGGTTTGACTTCTGCATGTGATACACCAAAAATGAGATTTCACATGCTTTCTCATTAAATCTCTAATGGTTTTTTGCTTAAAATTCTATCCTGCTCTCCAAGGCAATACTATTGCTTTGCACCTTTTCACTTATTTTCAGCATAAGTAAAGCATTTTCTAGAAATGTTAGATGCAGGTGCTCTATAAAATACCTTGAATTACTGAGGATTAAAGATGCTTTTTTAAAAAAAAAGTGTTGTTACTGCCTCATAGTGGCACAGTGGGACCTTAATAATGAAAGTGAAAGTACTGGCAGATCCCAGCCACAAAGAGAACATCCAAAAGACATCTTCTCATGGAAGGAAAACTCCAATTCTCAGGTATTGCCCTCATCACACCTTGTGTTTTAAGTCCAGTTATTGGCTCACAAGGAGACAACAGGGAATGGAGAACTAAAACCAAATTTTAAAATGATGCTTATGGATGGGAAGAAAATCCTTAAAACTTGTTGTGGCTGCAGTTAGGGTTTGGAACAAATTTGCTTCTTCTGTGCAGGCTTCATCATTAGCCTCCCTAACATGCAAATGATGCAGTGATGCAGTGCTAATTAGAAGGAAAGCAGTGTAGTGATGTCCAGCTGGCTGTGCACTTTCACAATATTCATTAAGGAAGGTCCAGAGCTCTTGGCTTCAGTGCTCCTTTTGAAAGTATTTGCTTCTGAGCACAGAAGTAGTCAAAATGAGTTCATTCTTGGGCAATTTTCTAGAAATTACTTGCTGTGTCTTCACTCACAGGAGCAATCTGAATAGCAGGCTGATTCTTGCAGGGGTTTGAAACTATCAAACCAAGGGCAGAGGAGGAACAGCTTTAAGAAACTGCACAGGGCACTGTCTGTGGCGTTCAATGGAAGTTGGCATAGTTGGTGGAATAGATTTGGAGGTCATTGCTCCCTTCATCACAATGCTGACTTCTTAATCAGCAGATTGTATCCAGTTGCATTGGATTGCTGCAAACCCAGATTTGGGATTTGATATAATTTGCTTGATGGTATTAAGGAGGAAAGTCATCAAATAAAGTGGGCAGAGACAGAGGGTAACACAAGCAGGATTATGTATTTATTTAGTTATTGCAGTTTTGCTGTAGAACAGTAAGCATGCAACTTTTGCACCAACTGTTGTCCTCCTTAGACACATCTCTGCATGTCACAGTCAGAATCTGGGGTTTTCAGCTCCATCTCTCCCGGAGAGACACAGACACAGGCAGGGACAATGCAAACATCTGTTACTCTGATTTTCCCTATTCACAAGCTCACACTGTACAGAGAGGTCCTGTTTCCAAAGAGGTACCAGAGGAACTTGGGGGTTGGAGCTCGATGATCATTGAGGTCCCTTCCAACCCAAGCCATTCTGTGACGCTATGAACAAGCAATATTTGATTTTAGGGGACAGATATCAGTTTGCCTTCTTGGCTTCTGGTTGAACTCTACTGGGTCGTGTCATTAGTGTGAGTGGCTCATTTAGTCTCCTTGAGGCTAGAATCAGCTGAAAAGGTTAGAAGGACCAGAAGGACAGCTTTCCACATCAATGATGGACTCAATTAGAGATGCAGTTACTTACATTGATGAGACATGACACCATCGTGGGGCACAGCACTGCAGAGAGCACCTCTGCTGACGTCTGTGCTGCTTGCTGGTTTAGGGCAGCCAGCGATGTTCTCCCATCTGTGATGCTCTTCGGGTGATGCTCTTCACTTCTAGTGGTTGTGATTAAGATGACGTTACAGCTCCTCAGAGTGCATTTTGATGGTCGGAACCAAAGTGTCAATCTGTTTTTGGAACAGCTGAAATAGCAACATAGAATCATAGAATATCCTGAATTGGAAGGGACTCATAAGGATCATCGAGTCCAACTCCAGCATAGACCTGCATGGGGTTCTCTGAGTTTGTTTAACTTGTTAGTTTCTGGAGATTGAGTTCCTTGGAAAGGAATAGGTGTGCCTCCTATCTGAGCACCTGCATGCCACTCTGATGGGGTTCAGTTTTGTCCCTGAAGAGCAAAGCTTGGACTGCAACCTGTGTAGGGACTGAGGATGATGCAGGAGTGAAATATTCCACTCCTGGGGCTGGGATCTTGTCTCCGTTGGGGTTAGGCTCAGTGATATCTCTCAGTGCTGGGGATGGGACCATCAGGCATACTGCTCTGAAACTCAATCCCAGTGCAGTCTGTTATTACAACATTGCCACTAAGATGCATGAGCATCCCTGCTGTCTTTGCATGGCCAAATTTTTCCCTTCTGACAGACTGAAATCCTAAAATCCCATCTCCAGAAGACTGTTTGCCTATGTGGCTTTCATTTTTTGCCTCTGTGTGCAGTCTTGGCTCTGTCTAAACTCACTTTTCCCCAGCCTAGCTGATGGAGGAGACTTTGGCCACCCTTCCCCACCTTTTCAGAGGGATGCTGCTGTTCTGGCCAGGCTTCTTTGCCTTCCTTTAGCCCTGCTTCATGCAACGTGGGCTTTTAATTGCACAGGTGGGTAACAGCAGCGCCCTTCATCTTTGTCCTACCCTTGGTGAAGGGTTTTACATCGATTGCTTAGTGGAGGTAGTCCAGCCTGCCTTTTCCAGTCTTCCTTCGCCCAAGAGATGATTTACAGCTCAGCACATTTTGTTTTCTATTTCTGGCACATTTGCATCCCTGGTGAGGTTGCTTGTAGGGACACGGGTTGAGTTGCAGCTCGGTGTCACCTCTTGAGCTGGGACTTGTGCTGCATCCAGCCACCAACCCTTCCTGGCTTGGGCTGGTGGTCTCGCATTGCCTTTGAGTTTCTAGTCTCTAGTTTGAGCACTGCATGCTTTATTTCCTTGCAACTCCTGCAACCTCTGAAAGCAAATATTGAGCGCAGCCCAGCGCCGAGTAGTGGATCGCCTTGCAGTGCTCACCCCGAGGAAACCTGAGCTACTTGGAAAAGAAACTCGAGATGCTGGGAGCTGAGGAGCTGAGGTTGGGATCCTCGTGGGGCTGCTGCTCCCTGGTGACAGCTCTGGGCATCGTGGATCTCTTCAAAAAACTCTTTTCATCTGACCTTATGTGACCCAGCACAGGGTTGGGCTAGGGGATGTGGTGGGATGTTGGTTCCTGCCTAGACAAGCCAGGCATTGACTGGGAGCTTTTTGGGGGGAAGATGATGCACCTCAGTGTTGGTTTTGTTGAACGAACAGAAAACTTACTGATAGTGGTGTGTGATTTGAGCCAGAGGCATTCAGTGCAGACATTCTGTATCTGTACCAAGGTTGTGTTGCTGCCATTTCTGAACTGTATTTGCTTGGGTTACTTTGCCCCAGAGCTTGTCAACCTGAGTGTTTAAATCAACCAGTTAATAAGAAAATGAAGGTGCTTTAAAGATCATAGAATCATAGAATCACAGCATCACAGAATGGTTTGGGTTGGAAGGGACCTCAAGGACCATGAAGCTCCAACCCCCCACCACAGGCAGGGCCACCAACCTCCACATTTCACAGCAGCCCAGGCTGCCCAGGGCCCCATCCAACCTGGCCTTGAACACCTCCAGGGATGGACGGGGATCCACAGCCTCTCTGGGCAGACGCCTTAAATATAAAAGTTTATTGTGCATGTTGCTTGCATGGTGCCTTTAGGTCTTTGTTCTTAAAGTTATCCTCTTCCCAATCATTAAGTGACGGTTGAAAATCATGGCTTGTGAATCCTTATTGTCCCTTGATGGAAATTACTGTTCCTTATGGGGTGAGTGGAAGAAGAGGATGCTACAGGTGCACTAAAACTGACAGCAGAACTGGAAAATAAGAAAATGTTTTTTCAAAATTGCTTTATTTTGGTGTACTTGTATTTTAGTGCAGCCTGTCAGGTTCTCTCTGTAGCTATCTGGATTTTTTTCCTGCTCTGCCTGTCAGTTTATGGGCATTTTGGGTTTAACTGTACTGATTTTGTAGAAAAACAAAGCATTCATTCTCATCCTGTATTGTTTTTAACAAAGCCTAATTCTGCTGCCATCTGGTCCATTTTATAGGGATGAGTTTGAACTAACATTTGAGTCTTTATCTGTGATTACTATAGGGATATGTTTTCTAGGCCCAAGGCTAATTTTGCTTCAGTGTTGGAATATTTGTTATTAAGAGAAATCAACTGATATTTATTTTTAATGATTGATTACTTTACTGATGGAGAGATGTGACAATGAAATGTTTTCTACAGGACCTGCAGTCTTGTTGTTCCCCATGGTAGGGGTTATACCCTGATCTATAGACTTTCTTTTTTCCATAGTGGCATCTTAATCACTGTTTGCATAGGAAAGCAGGAGAATAAAGAACCATTAAGGTAGCTCTACGCAGAGCCTGTGGATAGAGAATTGGCATCACATGAATGATTGCTTTCTGTGGGTCCTCTGTTTGGGGACCACACTGAGCAAATCTCTCATGCACCAATTTCCTATTTGGCTTTCTAGTGCTGCAGGCTATGATGTGCCTGCACTGAGCTCCATCTTGAGGATGGGGTGAAAAGCATTGGTCATCTTCAGACTTTGTGTTTTATACGTGTGCTCACATACTGCTAAACTTCTACTGCTCTTTTTTTGGGGTCACAGTTGGCACCAGAAAATACCCTGATGTCCTTCCAGAAGGCGGTGGAGCAGAAGATATATGGAGTCCAGGCTGATGTCGTACTCAGGTAAGCCAATGTCATACTTGGTGTGAGCATGGAGGCTTTCTCTATGCACAGCCCAAACCATGCTCTTGGGTCTCTACCTGCTGTCTGGTTGATACTGGTCTTTCCCATTGAAAGGGGCTCTCATGGTGAATGTGTCTGATAACTCCCAGGGGAGGCTTAGGTTGGATATTAGAAAAAAATTCTTCTCAGAAGGAGCGGTAACAAATTCATAACATAACATGGCTGTTCATGGAGGTGGAGGAGTCACCATCCCTGGAGGTGTTCCTGAAAAGGGTAGGGGTGATAACAGGGAGCATGGTCAGTGAGCAGGGTGGGGTGGCTTGGGGTTGGACTTGGGGATCTTAGAGGCCTTTTTCAACTGTAATGATTCTGTGATTCTATGAACTCCTAGCTGTGTCTACTTGTAGTGCACTGATGCTACAAATCATTCCACTGAGATGATGGCTGAAGGTGAAGTTGTCCAGTTGAGAGAACCTGGATTCCTTTTCTTACGAAAATAATAGTAATTAACCCAAAGACAGCTGTTTATCCTAGAACTTGCTTTACTACAGGGACACACTGCACCTGGTTTCTATCATGGCTTGAAGTCAGCTGGTCTTGGGGAAAGGCAGAAATGCTTAAAAATGACTTTTACTGGGCAGTGTGGAGAAAGAAGTGATCCCAAAGTGACTTCCTTGTGCTGCAGGTCTTCAGGAGGGTTTTACCAGCCTTGCAAAACTGTCCGCAGTGATTTAGCAGCACAGGAGTAAAATCATTCCCCTGCCCTCCTTCACTTCACATTACTGCAGGGGGAAGGAGGAACCTGGCCTGACAGTTGCCCATCAAAAAATCTTTCCCTGCAGGCAAGTGTTGAGTTGACAAGGCCAATTTAGATGTCATTTAGAGTTACTTTGAGGACCGTGCTTTATTCCAGGAGTGTGATTGTTGTCTAATAGTCTTCCTTTCTGAACCGTTTTTTGCATGTATTGCAAGAAGGTGGAAGTGGCGTGAAGGGAGATGCAGTGCCTTATCTTGGTGATCCCTCAGTTTTCTGGGTTCCAGGTATAAATACAGTTAGGACACAAGGCTGGTATTTTCTTTCTTTTTTTTTCCTGTTCTCTTTGAAAGTTGGAAAGGTAGTTTTGCCTGGTGGAAGAGAGATTCTGGAGCTTAATTGTCATGGTGCTTCCTTTCCTTCCCTAATTGTTTGAAAGAACGTGAAAACTGACAGAATTTCTTCCCCTGGGGAGTCATTGTGGAGAGACGAAGGAAGGATTGGGATATTAGGAATAAAAATCCTTCTTTCAAAAATTACATTATTAATCATTGTGAAAGAATAACTGAATAGGTTCCTCCTTTATCCCTGACGAGAGAGAAGGCTAGACTCTGGGAGGAGGAGAGCTTGAAAAGATCCAAGAGCTCTCCATGTTGCCACCCTCCAGGCATCTCAGAGGAGCGTTCCAAGCATCGCACAGCTCAAATGATGATGCTCTTAATGGATCAATTATCCGAGGCCCTTCTGGGGAGACCCAGGATGCTCTATAAAAAGAGGCCTTCAGTGGCATTCAGGCCAAAACCAGAGCTATCAATACAGCTGGCAGAAGTTTTAGGAAGAGTTTGCTTGAACAGTGCTCTTCAGTGTGTCTTGCAGGGTCACTTTCAGTTCACCTCCTGGGATGTTTCCATACTTCCCACTCATTCCTCCTCTAGAAGAATATAGGTAGGCCACTGGGACATAGTCACATACATCACATCCTGCTCCCTATCCAGTGATGCTCCAAACTGGGTGGTTCTGGTTACAAAGCCAGCACTGCTGCATTCAAAGCTTCTTTGCTTCAAGCAGAAATAGCCTAGTATTGCTCCATGTTCCCCTCCTATCTTCCGTCTCCTCTCACCTCTCTTCTGAAGCTCTGATTTCTCACTCTGAATTATTTCTTCTGACCTATACCTGCTAATATGTTGGTCGTGATTCTCCCTGCATTGTGCTGAGCAGCTCTGTACGGGGAGGGAATGGACAGAAGGGAGTCAGTGTGAAGTGCCCCATTAGTTTCCATGCTGTGGTTAAGGCTCAGCGGTATCTAATGATGCTCTGCTGCAAGATGTTAAGGCTTGAGCACCTATCTTCCTTAAACAGTCCACGCTCATCATACTGCAGTTTCTTAGCACCTTTCTTTTGACTGTAAATATTAAAAACTCTTCTAACTGCAGAAGTGTGGTGCACAGCTGAGCATGGTGTTGCTGTGTCAGCATGCTGCTTTGGATGGAGAGGGACATGTTGGCATGGTGCACACCAGAAACAGCAAATAAGATGCAAGTGAGCTTATCCCTTTGTGATAAGGGACTTCAGCAGGCAGTGGTAAAGATGGGACAGCATTTACTCCATCATCCCCAATTGTTGTCTTGTACTCCCCGTAGCTCTGTGGGTGAGTGCTCAGAGTTATCTCCTAATTCAGATAGGTTTTGTCTTTTAACCCCACCTCATTTCCGGACATTATCTGCCTAGTATGAAGATGGGCTTCATTCAAGACTTTGCTTTGGAAAATGTCACTGTAATCAGGCTGGCTGTGCAGAGTTTATCTTGATTTTTGAGTGCAGACAATTGTCCTCCAGCCTTTAATAAAAGCCTTCATTATCCCACCAACGATCCAGCCACAGAAAATTGGTCTGAAAGAAAGCTTGAAGAGCTTCGTAGGCTTCCCAGAACTGCTGTTCTGTTCTATCTAGGCGGCTTAAAAACCACAGGGCATGCACTTGGCTATTTGGTTTCTTCTGAGAGGTGGGTTTTCTTTAAAGATGGATTTATTTAAGATGCATGAGCATAGCTACTCATGTGAGCATGGGTGTCTCCTCAAACCAGTTTCAAAATGGAAAAGATTATTTAAGAGCAATTTTAGTAGCTTGTAGCCCTTGAATCTTGTTTGAAGCCCATAAGCATTAAGTTCCTGGATGGACTGAGAGCTATTGAAAATATTGCTCATCATCTACTTATTAACCATTTGAGAATAGCTTGTACCTGTGTGGATGCATATGTCTGTGGATGAAGATATGGAAAAACACTGACAGTTTTTGGAGCTACAGACATTGCAGGCATCTTTGGTTGGTGTTGAGCATTTGTGGTGGCTGGTCCTGTCTGAGCTGAGAAGCTGTGGATGCCCATCCCTGGAGGTGCTCAAGGCCAGGCTGGATGGGGCCCTGGGCAACCTGATCTGTCGTGTTATTCAGTGGGTGGCAGCCCTGTCTGCAGCAGGAGGTTGGAACTAGATGATCTTTGAGGTCTCTTCCAACCCAAGCCATTCTGGGATTCTGCAATGCATGAGTTTGGCACTCAAAAAATCTATGAATTGGAGAAGGGTGGAATGGACTAATGCAAGCATCTAGCAGATTTCTAAAACATTTTTCCTCTGGGTACGTCTCATTTCAACTGGTATTGAGGCTGTTGGGGATTAGTTGGTCAAGATCTTGACAATGATTTTGATGTGGTCCTTAAAGCCACAGGAGAAGCTGGAGTGGAGATGGCCATTTCTCTAGCAAAGTGTTACATGGTTTTTGTCTCAACCTGTAATGGGGTCTGTGTCTTTGCAGCTATGATGGAGTGCCATTTCTGATGCATGACAAGACACTCAGGAGAACAACGAATGTGGAGGAAGTGTTTCCAGGGCGGGCCTACGAACACTCTTCCATGTTCAACTGGACTGACCTGGAAACGCTCAATGCTGGAGAGTGGTTCCTACGGGTGCGTACCTATAGGATGTCCTGCAGCCATGGTCGTGGGATGAAAGCTCTGCCTAAACCCTCCTTGAGGAAGCTTCTCTGTAGAGTGGTCTGAACTGCATCTAGACCAAGCCTCTATGAATTGTATGTAGTTCAGTCCACTGCTAATCATGTAGTTTGACATCCCACCCAAAGCATTCACAGCTGCCTTTAGGTAGTGTTGCACAGAGGTTGGGGCACTGGCCTAGACTTCAGGAGCACTCTACGGGAATTTGAGTTGCTTAGTCCTCTCTCTGCTTTGCAACCTGGGGTAAGGAAGAGAGATTGTTTTTCTCTGCTTCTTCCACCACTTGGAAGGAGGGACCTTAATGCCTGGTTGATGCTACTCTGGACTCCCAACATCTCCCTGGAAAGGGAAATATGACTATAAAGGAAACAGAAAAGAGACTATGTTGTATTGTTACTTTTCCCTTAATTTATGCTTGGAGGTAATTGTTTCTAAAATGGAAAAAAAAAAAAAAAATCCACAGAGATGTTCAGCTTTCAAAGTCCAAGGGAAAAGGAACTGCCTTGGGATGGGCTGATCTATCTTTTGGTGCTCAATCAGCTTACAGGTGGGCCTTCTTTCTGTAGCCATAACCTTCCTGGAGAGCATTAATTGCAGTCTGGAAGGAGGGCTGCAGCAGTATGGTACGTTCCAGCAAGCCTGAATATGGCTTACTGCAATGATGCAAGCTCAGATATTGGTTTCATGTGTCTGTTTGAAGGTCCTTCAGTGCTTGGTAGTAACCTGAGCTGTAGTAGCATCACCGCTGTTCTGATCTGTGGTGGGGAAGTCTGAATAAGAGCTCCATGTGCTGTGGCACAGAGACTTGCTGGGCCTACAGGTGTGGTTGTTGGAGTGGGAATGCTGCGAAAATGCCTCTTGCTAGGTGAGAGGGACAAAGACAGCAGCTGGAAGGTTGGTTTTGGAGATGTCCTTAGAGACACAGTCATTTCTAAATGTCCTTATGTTAGTAGAGTCCATCTTCTCCAGCATCCCATAGCTCCTCTCATATTGCTCTTAGTTCCCTTGGGTGGGGAAGCTGAGGCATGGAGAAACATTTCAACAAAGTCCTAGATGGGCACTGAGTGTAGTTGTCAGCCCCTACTGTTGCCATGGTGGGATGGAAAAGGAGCTTCACCTGCACCTTGGGAGCCTGTGCTTCATGGTGGTAATGCTGGGATCTTTTACTTTCAGAACGACCCTTTCTGGACAGCTGGGTCCTTCTCAAGGTCTGACTACTTGGAAGCTGCAAACCAGTCTGTCTGCAAGCTAGCAGATATGCTGGAGGTGATCAAGGATAACACATCACTCATCCTGAACTTCCAGGACCTGCCACCAGATCATCCCTATTACACGTCTTACATCAACATCACCCTGAAGACCATCCTAGCGTCGGGAATTCAGCAACGAGCTGTGAGTTCTGTGGGATTGGTGATATTTCCAAAAGTAAACATCCTTATGGGTTCCCCGAGTTCTTGAGTGCCTCATTTGATCCATTTGGATGCTTGATTTGGGTTGTTACTTGGAAGCTGTGCTGGGGAGGAAAATGCTTGCAGGCTGGTGGTCCCAAAGGCCATCCTGAGCACCTTTGAGAGCCTGCTGCCTTCTGGTTGCAGCAATATTCTCTGGCAGCAAAAAGACAACCTTGGCCTATTCTCATGATAGGATAGCTGCTCGATCAATAGATGGGATTATTTCCATTGCTCAGCAATTGTGTCCAGCATGGGGATACCAGAAGATAAAGACTGATAAACTGAGATCAGTCCTACAGATTGATTAGAGGTTGTACGAGGAGAGGCTGAGAGAACTGAATCTCTTTGTCCTGGAAGAAAGAAGTCTTTAGGGAAACCTCTTGGCCACTGTCCAGAACCATCAAGAAGGTTGTTGAGAAGTTGGACCCAAGGTCTTTGCATAGCTGCATGTCTGGTAGATGGGAGATAGCAGTCATAAACTGGACCAGCAAAAGGAGGCCTCCTCCAGACTTTCTTTCCTATAATTGCCAAGCAGTTAACTGCAATGGCTCAGAGCTAGAAGTCAGTGTCCAGCCAGCCTTGTTAGTTTGTTCTCTCAGAGAATCACAGAATGATAGAACAGCCTGGGTTGCAAAGGAGCACAGTGCTCACCCACTTCCAACCCCCTGCTGTGTGCAGGTCACCAACCAGCAGCCCAGGCTGCCCAGAGCCACATCCAGCCTGGCCTTGAATGCCTGCAGGGATGGGGCATCCACAGCCTCCTTGGGCAACCTGTTCCACTGCCTCACCACCCTCTGCATGAAAAACTTCCTCCTCACATCCAACCCAAACCTCCCCTGGCTCACTTTCAAACCATTCCCCTTGTCCTATCACTATCCACTTCCACAGAAGGATGAAGGGCACTGGAAAAACAGTGAGCAAAGAGATGTGGGGGTGGTGAAGCTGTATTTTTCACCCAAGTTTGAGACCAAACGTTTGGTCATTGATGAATGTTGATGAGGTCTTGAACATGTAGGTTAAAGCAATGTAAAGCTGAGTGGTACTGCCATAATCATTCCACCTTCTGTATGGCACAAGTAATAGAACTGCCCAGCCTGGCTCCTGCATCCAGTGTATGTCAGGCACCTGAGCCTGTCAACAGTAATTGATCTGATGCATTTTCAAAGCCTGGTGTGAACTCTGGGAAACCCTTGCCTTGCCTTGGGTAGGAAGAGATGTAGCCCTAATGAAAGAGAGTGAATAAAACTAATCTTAGCCATGGGATATTGAGAGGCTTCTCCTGCACCATCTTGTGCTGTCAGCATTAGTCCCTGTGTCCTGAATTGGGCAGGGAAGACAGATTGTTAGGCATGGGGTACACTAGACCTCACCTCATGAGCCCTTGGCTTGATCTGTTTGTACCTCAATCCTTTTCACCTCTAAATTTTCATGCATTATATATTTCTTTGTGTTCCCTAATCATCCTGAAATGCATTTGGGTATCAATCCAGGAGGCTGTGTGCCTCTCCTAGACTGTTTATATGACAAATAAGGCAAAATCTATCGTGCATATTTGCTTCTGACTTAACGTAAGCTGGTTATCTGCAACCCTTGACTGGTGTTATCTGCTTTGTGAACCCTCTTTGCCTTGACCTCCCTCTGCCTTTGCAGGTGATGTGGCTGCCAGACACGGAGCGGCAGCTGGTCAGGCAGATTGCTCCAGCTTTCCAGCAGACTTCTGGCCTCAAGTTGGATGCAGAGCGATTGAGAGAGAAGGGCATCGTGAAGCTCAACCTGCGTTACACCAAGGTCACGAACGAGGACGTCAGGTAGAGTCCTCCCTTTGGATGTGGTGTTGGTAGCACGTTGCTCTACAGCCACACGTGCATCCCTGTCCCAGCAGCATCTTTCTTGACCATCCCAGGACTTGTCTGCATACAAGCATTGTTTCAGATGGACTTGCTGTTAAAAAACCTGAGCTGTGCAAGCTCGTCCCTCCCATTACCCAGAATCCAGGCTGTTCCCAGGATTGGTCATTTGCCTCATAGAATTGTTAAGATTGGAAAAGACCTCTGAGATTTGAAGTCCAACCATCAGCCCATTGCCACGATGCCCCCAAACATGTCCCTCAGTGCCACATCTGTGTCTCATACATGATGATCCTTTCTGAAATACAGATCTTTGAATATTTCTTATTCTGTTGTTATCTCTGGAAAAAGGTGACTTTGCTTTCATCTCCGTCAGCAGCTGCCCTGTTATCTGTTAATCTGCTCCAGTGTTGTTCTGTTCGGTGGCAGATTCTTGATTAGTCCAGTGTCTAATCTAGTTCTCAGAACTTTTTTGGCAGACAATTCACATGTTCTGTTGCTGTCACCTGTTTAGAGTGGTTAGGCCTCGTCTTTAATGAGACTGTCACAGCATGTGCAGCCTTCTGGCAGTGTGTGTCTGAACGATGCACGGTGCTCTCTCATGGCTTTGCCCTTTTCTCAGAAAGCGTGGGTTGTCTCTCACAGAGACCTTTTCCCTTTTTTAGAGTTCGAATTTATTCCTTGTGTAAGTATTTGAGAAATGAAACATGTTTTCAGATGGGAGAAAAAAACTTATATTTAAGTGATTTGTCTTATTATACATTTGGGGCTGGAAAGAAAGAATAACTGAGAATATGGCCCCTAGCTGTTTGCTTTGTCTCCTGGAGAGGACCATATGCCTGCTCTGGAAACAGGAAGATGTATCCCTGCAACTGTCCCTAAAACAAGGGCATGGGAGCTGTAGGAACTGATGTTGCAAACTCGATCAGTTTTTAATTAAGTAGACTTCCTGTGAAACATGATGAGCATCTGAGGTAGATGTTAATTTTACACCAACATGATGAGGTGGTGTATCTGTCCTTTATGATGATGTGTCTGAAGCGGGCTGAGTCCTGGGGCAGGTAGTGCCTGGGAGGAAAAGAAAGCTTGTGCATTCCAACCACTTGATTGCAGTGCCATTGGCTTGCCTATGAGGTGACTGTGCCCTTTTAAAAACCTACTTCATATGATTCACAGCTAACATGTCTGTGTTTCAGCAGTGCAGATGATGAGAACTCTCTGAGATGGAGATTTCAAGTTGAATATCAAGAATAATTTCTTCTCCAAAGAGCAGCTGGGCACAGGCATGGGCTGCCCAAGGAGGTGGTGGAGTCACCATCCCTGAAGGTGTTCAGATCTGTGGGGATGTGGCACTGAGGGACATGTTCAGAGGGCACGGTGGGACGGATCGAAGTGGGATGTGGGGTTCTTGGAGGTCTTTTCCATCCATAATGATTCTACGATTCAGTGAGATGAGGCACTGATGATTGCAGGACTCACCCCTCACTCTCTCTTCCTTCTGGCAGAGACTACCTGGCAGCAAACCTGAGCGTGAATCTGTACACTGTGAATGAGCCCTGGCTGTACTCCATCCTGTGGTGCACTGGTGTCCCGTCGGTCACCTCCGACAGCTCCCACGTCCTTCGCAAGGTGCCTTTTCCCATCTGGTTGATGGTAAGCACAGAGCACAGGAAGATGCCGTGGACCCCTGGAAGCAGCGAACACCATGGGGAAGGTTTAGAGGTTGTTCACTGCATCCGTATTAATAGGGGCTTTTCCCAAGGGTGTTCAGGTTCAATGTGCCATTGGCCTTGAGCGTTTTTACCCTCTGTATGACTAAGATGGAGAAAGATCAGTGCACAAACCCTTCTTTCAGGTCTCTCCCCATGCGGCATTTTGGGACCTTGGAGATTGTATTGCATGTCTCACTTAACCCACCCAACTTTTTGGTGTTCCTTCAATGTAAAAACACCTTTCCATACCTGCTGAGCATCTACTAGATTTGCAGTTTTGTCTGGTTTTAATACCAAATGAGGACAGATTTTACCTCTGGCTACTCCATTTCCATACTAGGAACAGAGTCCTTACCCATCACACAGGCAGTAAACCCTCTGAAAGCTCTGCTAGCACTTTGGGTCTCTGAACCAAACAAAACATTCACATTGGAGAGGAGGGAAAATAGTTCCATCATAGTATTCCCCAAACGAGCTCAGCTGCAGAGGTTACATGGATGCCATGGGGCTATTTTTTGGTAACAGATTTTTATGGGGGTAGGACAGGAGGCAGCTGTTTTGCCACTGCTCTGGGAGATCCCACTGGGAAAGGGGAAATAAGATGAGCACAAGGGGAATTCAGCAGGTGTTATCTGCATCTTCAGCTGGAGGTAGGACCTCCAGAATGAATGAACATCTATGCATCTGTGAATGTCATTACTCTTAGCTTAACCTACTGCTTGTATCTGACAACACAGATTTGAACTGGTGTGAGCTGAAGATGGAAAACTGAAAATGGTCAGCAGACTGATCTGTTGGCATGAGAAATTATCACTGTCTGAATTCTGCTGCTGCAAACATCTGTCTTCCTCTACAGTTGGCAGGAGTTTTGGGTACATCACTGGCAGTTTTTTACTCCAAAATCCTCATTGTCAGCTATGAAAAGCAGCTGATGCTTGGAGCCCTCCTCTTAGGGCTCTCCCATCTGTTGAAATTCCAACACAGCATCCCATAGGGGAGGGCTTTGGAAGTGGAAAGCTTGAGTTGGGGTCCTAACCCCAACTTGATGTCCTTATCGTGAGTGCCCGGTGTGGTGCTCCTGTCCTGCCTGCATTTTTGAGTTTCTTCCTGAAAGGTTTGAGTTGCTCTCTGGATTCCAGTTTTTGTGCTCATAAAATCTTTGCTAACTCTGAGCTTTCTGGGGATTTTATGGGCATTACAGATTTCTTTTTTTCAATCATCAATATAAAGTGCTAGAGTTTGCCCAGAAGGTTCTGTTCATGTCTGCATATTCCTTGGGATATGTCATGGGAAATACAACTTTTGTCCCCACAGGAGAACCTGGTATTTTGGCTGTTGTTGTGGAATACTAATTTGGATAAGTGAAAAACTTAGATGTGTAGATTTTCTTCTGTCCTAGAAGCCTCCTGAGTTTTCATTCAAAACATCTATGATGGTGTTCTCCAATCAGGAAAAAGGCACTTTTGTGTCTTAATAAATGCAGAAAATTAGACAGGTGTTACTGCAGTATCAACACAATGTCAAAGGTCTCTTTTCCATAATTAAATTTGAAAATAAAGGATGAAATGCCTATCAGAAGTGTTAGCTAATTAAAGCATTGCCCTCCTCTTCCGGCTGGATAAATTGAGACACACAAAGAGGCAGAGACCAGAAAAACTAATTATTCTATTCTGGGAGACAGAGGTAGCAATGTTGGTGGTTCCCAACTGGTTTTACCTTTGTCACCCTACTGCTGCATGAGCTCCTCTTTCTGCATTGTGTTCTATTTCTCTAATATTCTTCTCAAATATTATTTGTCTGCATTAATGGCATTGGCCATTGGGATGCTTGTGTCTGGTCTGGTAATAAGCCAGAAGCCTTTTCCTTAATTGGGACCGTGTCCTTCAGGATTGGGCTGGCCAAGCAGAAGTTTGTTGGCTATTGCTGGTGGCTGTCATAGGTGGGTGTCTTCTGAGCATCATCAGGAGTTGATTATTAATAGTTATTACTTAGGCCAGCAGCTGTAGCAAGGGTTGCCTGTGCCTTAAAGGACAGAAATCGACAGAAATATTTTTTGTTTTCCCACAGGCTTGGATTTCCAAAGAGCCTCTCACCTCACCTTGAGGTACAGCTGAGATAGGGAACTTCCAGCCCACAAAGCTCTGAGAAAACATCAGCACGTGCAAAGTGCTTAAAGCTTAAAGCTCTTCCTGTTTGCTTCCTGATAATGCCACCCCAAGTGACAGGCTGACACTAGAAATGTCATAAACATGATTTATCTGTGACCCCTGCAGCTCTGTGCTTTCTTTACTCAGAGAGTGGTGAGGTGCTGGAACAGCTGCCCAGAGAGGCTGTGGATCCCCGTCCATCCCTGGAGGTGTTCAAGGCCAGGTTGGATGGGGCCCTGGGCAGCCTGGGCTGCTGTGAGATGTGGAGGTTGGTGGCCCTGCCTGTGGTGGGGGGTTGGAGCTTCGTGATCCTTGAGCTCCCTTCCAACCCAAGCCGTTCTGTGATGCTGTGATTCTTTCTGCCCTGGTGGTGACTTCAGCAATGTGTGGTCTCCCTGTGCATATAAACAGCTTTAAGATCTGCTCCTGTTCTTTGTCTTCCAGCCTCCAGACGAGTACCGCCTAATCTGGATCACATCTGATCTCATTTCATTTATCATAATTGTAGGAGTTTTTATATTCCAGAAGTAAGTAGCATTGTTGTGGCTCAGCTCTCGTGTATTTGTGGTGTGTGTTTTCATTGAGAGTGTGGGGTGGAGATGGAAGAGAGGACTGTGGTGCTCCTCAAGCACCTGGATTGCCATAGGAGGAAAACTGATTAAAAATTCTTACAAAGACTGCAAACAGTAATTAATTCCACTTCTGAGATGACATTTGAATTTGTTGAAGTCAGTGCTTTTAAGAGGAATAAGAGATCTCACAACAGGAATGGCAGACTCCTTGCTCTTCTCATAAACGTGCGTGGGAGAGAAACCTTAAGTGTTTTGGGGGAAATGGACTTCAAAAAGTTTAAATGCTATAGAGAAGGTGAGGAAATAGTTTGAGTTTCCACAGTTATAGTTTTTACAGCAGGGTTGTCTTTTAGTTTTTCTAAAATTAGTTGTTTTCCATTAGGATGAAGAGAGTTATGTAAGTGATGCAAAACTGTTGCAGCTTAGCAGATTCAATCAGTTGCCCAACTGGATGCTTGGAGAAAAAAATCCCCTTTTCTTCAAGGAAAACGTGGAGGCAGAAGCCTCTAGGACCCTGAACACAGACATGGAGCAGAAAGCCTGGGAGTAGGACAAGCTTAAGACACCGATGAATCAGTAGGAGATAAATCAACTTGCTAATGGTAGAGTTGGCCAAACCACCCTCTTGATTATAAGGGAGGAAATGACTGCGTCCTCCTGGTGATGTGCCTGCTCTCCTAAGAGGCACTTTAGCTGTCAGTGATGACACAGAAATAACCCTCTCTGGGAAAGCACGAGCTCAGGAGGAGGAATGCTCTTCCTCCGGAGAGAAGCAGCAGCCTTCCCCTGGGAAAATGTCATTTTGAAATTGCACCTCTCTCCTCGCCCGGCTTTGTTATCTCACCTGCTTTAGCATGCACAAAGCACTATGCTAGAGACAGCAAGAGGCTTGTGCTTCCCTTCTTTCTTGATCTCCAAAATGCCTTTGTGTTAGGAGTAGCGATTTCATTTCCTTCAGCTTTATGAGCCAGTAATCTTGCTGTCATGCTGCCCCAGATCATCTGCTTGCAGCAATCCTTTTCCCTCCCCAGGGCAGATAATTACCTGGGCATTTTCACCACGTTACAGCAGGCTATTGCTCTTGCCAACACCTGCAATGGATTTGACTTCAGGCCATATGTCGGGTCTGTTGGTAATTATGTCCTTCTAAATTTGCAACTCGCACAGTCCCAGGCTGGTAGACCAGTGCCCAGTAGGTCATCCATTTCAGCACAGCATAATAGAATGAGAAGCAGATTCAAACCCCTGTCAGATTTGATTTATCAACACTTAACAAAAGCAATGACCTAAATGAGATTTACCAGTGTGTTTATGATTTTGCTCAGAAGTCTGGTGATTCAAATTGCAGCGGATTAAACCTTTCCCCAGGTTGACGTTGTGGCTGTGTTGTCTGGAAGCTTCCTCTACTCCCTCAGATTCATCAGTGGATCTAATAAGAGATTTCCCTGCCCTTCAGACTTTTATTTCTCAATCAGGGTCAAAAATGCACTGAGGAGGCTGAAGGAAGGGACTGAGCTCCTTAATGCTCTTCTGTCAAGAGCAGAATTTAAAGGTCATGGCAATGAAATACTGCATAGAATCATTAAGGTTGGAAAAGACCTCTAAAATCACCCAGTCCAACCACTGTCCCATCACCATCTGAAGAGTTTTGCATCATCTCCCAAAGCTGGTTTGGCAGGCTTTCTCTATCATGCTCAGAAGGCACATCCAAAAGTGTTAAACTAAGTCATACTGAGGACTATAGTCTGCTACCTGGGCATTCTGATGTATGGGCTGCTCCTCTCCCCAGGATGTTTTTCCAGCTTGGAGGTGGTTTGGTGGAGTAGGGAGAGAAGAGTCAGGGTGAGGAGTGGAAGGATTTGGGGATTTCTCTCCCTTGGGACAGCTCTACCCCAAGTCAGTGGAAGGAAGGAGAATGACTCTAGAGTCAGAAGCTGGATTTTCTACATCAGAAGCCTTGCCCTCCCGAGAGCTCCTGCTTTGTGCATCCCACTTAGGAGAGGCCCATTTCCCTGCTCTTCACGGCTGCTTCACCACGCAGAAGAATGGGTATCAGCTCTGAGTCTGTGCCAAAAACAAGTCCCAGCAGAACTGCCTAACGACTCCCTGCTGACGCGACTCAGCCCCACAAAGTGGGGCTTGACATTTGGCCTTCAGCACGTCGTGTGTTTTCGTTTTAGGATTTTTTTTGTGTGTGTGTGTGTATGTGTGTGTAGTTTTTCCTGAAGTCCTTTCTGGGGTAAAACAGAGCTGCTTCCTCCACGCAAGGACCAGGGGGTGGGTGGGACCAGAGGCACTGCTTCGATGTGCTTGTCTCTCTCCTCCGCATGGCCTGTCTCTCCTCCATAGGGCAGGGATCCTGCTCTTCTACTTCAGCTCTGGGAACAGGATCGTGCCAGGCCTTCCAGGAGGGAAATACCAACTGTGATGACTTCTAACCAATCTTTTTTGCCTCTTTGCCTTGTTTATTTTCTTACTGCTCTGACTGTTGTGCATGTTCCTCCTCTTTCTCTCTCTGCTGCATTCTGGCATCTCACAGCTATCACATGATCAGGTAATTCTGGCGCTTTCCTCCTCTTTCTCTTTTTCATTCAGCCTTCCTTTCTCTCTTTCTTTCTCCCTCTCTGCTACGGCTTCACTGCAGATAGACAGTGCAGGACGCAGCTTTTCCATGATGCTTTCAAACATCTGGCTTCACAGGGGGACCATAAAAGTCAGAGCATTTCATGGTCCATAGCTGTGAGCACCACGGGAGCCTGATGCTGAAGCTGGTGGATGCTTTGAAGGCAATCTGACCTTTTGTTACAAAGATCAAAGTTGCTGCCCTTTAAAACAGCCCTGTTCTGAGGTCCTGCAGTGTGTTGAAACTGGGCAGTTCCCCATGGAGATGATGCTTTCTCCGTGGAAATGATTTCACTACTAAATATCCTCTTCCTGCATTTACCAGAGGTTTTTTGGGACCAACCTCTTCTAAGCTGGCGAATTCTAAATAAGATGAAAATGTAACCTGTTCAATTATATCAAGTATCAGTTCTCCAGCCTGGGTGTTAATTAATAGGGCTAACAGCTGAACAGGTTTGGCTCAATGACTGCTGCACTCATTGGAGCTTCGGAGGCTTTTCCCAGTTACACTACTATGAAACTGGAAATACAGTCTGAAAATAAAAACAGCAGTGTACCCAGGAATGGAATGAGCCTGGGATTTTGGGTTTGAAGTGCCATAAATTGCCAACCCAAATTTCTCCTTGCGTTGACTGTTTTCTCAGTGGTAATTCTCATCCCCTTGGAGGGAAGCGCTGTCACCTTTCTGCAGTAAAGCCTTTACCATGTCCTTACTCAGACCAAACTCTCCATGTAACCTTCTCCATTCCTTCTGCTTGGCACCATGGGGTTGCATTTTTGAGGACTGGCTCCTCCCTGTGTGTGCTCAGCCCCCCCTCTTCCCCTACCCACCACCTTTGGGGTTGGGGTTGGCCATCTGGAAGCATCGCCTGCTCCACCAGGTACTTGGAATTGCAGTGCTCCATCCTCGCGTCACCTCACCAAAATGGGACTGGCTATGGGGCCAAGGAGGTTGAGTGTTCTCCTCCTTTCAACTCTCCATTGCTCTCTGGCATTTTTCATGCGGGTGGGGAGAAGAGAGAGGCATGGAGGAGTTGGTCAGGCGTTAGACAACAGGTGTTCAAGACCAGGTTGGATGGAGCCCTGGGCAACCTGGGCAACCTTGTACCAGATCTGGAGGTTGGTGGCCCTGCCTGTGGCAGGGGGGTTGGAACTTGACGATCCTTGAGGTCTCTTCCGACCCAAGTCTTTGTGTGATCCTATGGATAGCAGGATGGGGACTGTGTGGTTGTGTCTGGCTTGGCTCTTTGCTCACTACCATTTTATGACCTTGGTACCAACCAACTCTATTTTTTCCCCAGTCTGTCCTCTCCCATCTCCTTTCCCTTCCATTTCTCCTCAACCCAAGCACCCTAGTCCTGGCCCTAACATGGTGTGTGCTGTCTCTGTGTTGTTGTCCCAGTATTTTTTAGTCTGTTCCTATCCCATGTCCGTCTGGTCTGCTTTGATGCCTCCCAGAACACGACCAACCTGCTGTCTGTCTGACACAACGAGCCCTGCTCTGGGCTGCCCTTTTTGCACATGTGACCGGTCACAACAGAGTCCAAGGGGGTAGGAGAGGTGTTATTTCCTATTAAATAAGCTTCCTGGTGACCTTAAGTCTATTGAGCTCAGCAGAAAATGTTTTATGCAGCATAGATTGGTGTCGCATCATGGTTAAATAGACTGATGGCACCTCTGCTAAGAGGGTATTTCAAAATGGGGGTGGTATTGGGAGCTTGGTTTGCTTTGCATGGAGCTGCAAGCAGCTGTAGAAGCTAACTGACTAATTGCATGACCCTTGCAAATTTGGGCTGGTTTTGATGTTGCTCCTTGGGTGCATTCCATTCGAAAATGCATCCCAGCTAAGAGCCCTGCTCTGCTCCTTTTACCTGGAGCTGAAATTCCCTCCTGAATGCTCAGGAAGTCATGACTGGACCTACTAACGCTCCGTACTAGCCCACAAAAGGGCCACAAAATGTTAGGGGAGAGAACTCAGAGGGCACCTGGAGTCAGTGTGCCTCAGCTCAGGTGTGTGCACAAATTTTACCCAGAGAAAAAAACTGTCAGAGTGCTTGAGCTGGGGCATTCTGTCCAGAGCTCTGTGCCCTGAAGGGGCCCATGCCCTCTGTGGGATGACTCAAGCAAGAGATGCATCTAGGCCATGCAGTCCAACCTAATGCTCCATGTCCTAATGCTGTGGGCATAGGGAAGACCCAGCATGGTGACAAAATGTTTTGGTCCTAATTAAGGAATTTCTTATCCTGAGAGACCCTGTGCACATATTGATCTTAGCAGGATCGGCTAAGGGACAATAAGGGAAAAATGGCCATCTTCCAAGTTTAAGTAGCTCAGATTAGATGATGATGATAAAAGAAAAATCATGGTTTTGGGGCTTGTTTTTTTTTATGCTTTAATATCTCCTCCACTTCCTCGTGCTCCTTCTGGGTTGCTTTTGTCCACGAGTCCATGAGCTGTGCACTGTGACCATCCCACACCATCCCACCCCATCTTCCCTCTGTAGCAGAGCCCTGTTTTCATCCATGCTCCAACAGTGTGGTGTCACCCATTGGGATTCGGGAAAAATAAAGTGGAAACCATGGAAATCAGCACCAGATAGATTCCTTTTATTTCATTTTATTTTGAATGGAACAACACCAGGACCTCATCTATGATTGTTTCAGGCCCGTGCTGTGGGCCCAGCCTGGTGTCAAGCTTCTCAAATCTGCTCCTGGGGTGGGGAGAGGGTTAGAAATGTAAGAGAAGGCAGTTGTCACCCCCACCCAAAAGAAAAAAGGAAAAAAAAAACAAAACAAAACAGGAATATCACATTTTTCTTCCGTGGATAAGCCACTAGATGGTGCCAGAAGATCAGAAAATCCATAGGCTGCCCTAAATCTCTGCTATTTTTCCACCAAAGAGCTTTGTTACGTCCCTGGCTCTGGCAGGGAGAATGGGAATCGCTGAAAGCCTTCCTCTGTGTGCAGGAGGTGGAACAAATTGGTGGGTTGGGGGCTGTGAAAACCCACTAAGCCCCGATTTCCCTTTATTTGGAGGAAATATTCCTCCAATTCCTTTATTTTCTTTGAGGATCTGTGTTACAGGGACGCTCACGGGGTGAAAAAGAGCTTTAAAAGCAAAGCCCTATTTAGCTTTGCTGCTGTCGTTGCATTTTCTTTATGTGCACTTTTAGAACAAAAAGCCTGGCTGATGTTAATGTGCAGCCAGGTTCTCATCAGCTTTATGTTGTCATTCATGTGAGGGAAGTTTTTGGTGAAGCTAAAAAAAATGAAGTGTGCATTTTGGGTTGGAAGCATTTAAGCAAAGACCTGGCAAGTGGGAAGGGAACTGCCCTGGGATAAATTCCATTCAGGGGCATTGTACATAAAGATCTACCTGCATTGAGAGCGCTCGTGCTTTCCTTCCAAGCATCTCATGCTGATGTCTTTGCTGCATGTCTCAGGCTTGAGACTTGAATTTTTCTTTGAGTTCTCTTCTCCTACAAATGCGAGCATGACATGCAGCGAGGAAAAAGAAGTTTCTTCACTTGGCTCAGTCTTTGTTCCCTCATAACCACTCTCAGAGTCAGAATAGTTCACCTCCTTAGTGCAGTTGTCCAGCTGATGTGGTGCAGAGGGGTTTTGGGTGCCTGCAGTCCTTGTTGAAATTAGTGGGATTGGGATGCTGAAGGCGGTTTGGAGATGAATCCTTTTTATGTTTGCACCCTCCCTGAGACCACATGCTCATCTCCAAACATCCTCCTGCCGTGCGGGGTTGCGTAGGTACAAGGGCACGAAAGCACTGAAGGCCTCTGAGACTTGGTCTTCCCAGTGTTGGTGACTACTTTGAGGATGCTGTCAGGGGTGGGGAGACCCAGCCCCTGATTTCCCCTTCTTCTCTTGCAGGTGGCGCTTAGGAAGCATCAGGACCTACAACCCAGAGCAGATCATGCTCAGCGCTGCCGTCCGCCGGTCCAGTCGGGATGTCAAGATCATGAAGGAGAAGCTGATCTTCTCAGGTCTGGATCAGGGCTGGTCAGTCGAAGCTCTGTGCTTCATCCTTCAGTTGTCACTCTGCTGATGGAGGAAGTAGAGTCTCAGGCTCATGAAGGTTGGCAAAGACCTCTAAGGTCACCAAGTGCAACCCTGACCCGCCTCCACCATGCCCACTGACCATATCCCTCAGTACCACACCTCGATGTGGGTCTCATCTCCCACTGGTGGGATGGGATGGCTGGACTGACCCTGCTGTGAGATACGGTCACTTCTGGGATGTGGTTCTGGCTCACCAGTCCCATATGGCTGTGGGTTTTCATGTTGGTGTGCAGCATCTTCCTCTTAGTGTGTCTGTTCAAGCCCACCTCCAAGAAAGATCCCAGGAATCTGTATGAAGAAGGAAACATTTAGCTTTACAAGGCTAAAGTCGGTGTGTGAACCTGGAATGCTCACGTTTGAAGGGATGTGACTATAGTCTGCCCTTGGCTCTATTATTGGCTTTCTTTCCTCATACCAGAGGCTGGAGAACTCCAGCAGGGATCAGGATTTATTGTACAAAGACAACCCGTACTTCAAAGATTTTACTGTGAGGAAAGCAGGCCTGATTCTGCCCTCCGCTGATGGTCAAAATGAGGAGTAAATCCAGGGAAAACACAATAAGAGAGCAGTTGATCATAGGAAAATTAAGCCTCCCCACTGTTTTCCAGGCATGAAATCTCTTAGAATCAAAGCACCTTCTGAGGTCAGGGGTGCATGTTAATATTTTGTGCCTCTGAAACAAATGGTTTCGCTTAGGGTTGGTGGATATGATTAAAACATCAGTGGGTGTATATTTTCCACAGTGAAACCAGTGACTACAGGGATCTTCCCTGTTCCAGAGCAGCAAATAGGGTAGAGATGAAGTTCAGATATTTCTTTTTCCAAAGGTGAGTAATTCAGCATAGCATCACGTGTATGGCAAGGTCCAGTTTTGCCTCTGGTGGTTATGGAGCTTACGGGATCTGAAATTGAGAGATGAGCTCCAGCTTGGAGGTAATTCATTGCTGGATTCTAAATTAGGTTAATGCTGCTGAAGCCAGAGGGAAATCCCTTTAGGATAAGATGCATCTCAATCTCAAGTTGCATGAGGAGGGATTCAGATTGGATGTTAGGAGGTTTTTCACAGTAAGGATGGTCAAGAATTGCAGTGGGCTGCCCAGGGAAGTGGCAGAGCTCCATCCCTCGTGGAACTTAAGGGACATGGATGTGGCACTAAGGGATGTGGTTTAGTGATGGGACTTGGGAGGTCAGGTTGGTGGTTGGACCGGATCCTCTTGAAGGTCTTTTCCAACCTAGGCGATGATTTTACTGGCTGCTCATCCATGAGGGTCTCCTGTATCTCGCACCACTGTGACAATGTCCTCCCCTCCTTTACCCTCCCCAGAGATCAACAACGGCGTGGAGACCACAGACGAGCTGTCCCTCTGCTCTGAAAATGGCTATGCCAACGAGATGGTCACCCCCACGGATCATCGGGACACCAGGCTGCGGATGAACTGAGGGGCTCCAGCCCAACCCCACGTCTGGCCAACCCCGTGTTTGCAACGAGAGCTGCGCTCTCCTGCTTGCCATGGGATGGGAAACTTTGATGAACTGCTGGCCGGGCAGAGATCCCTTTCCATTCCACCATCAGTGGCTGCTCCACCTCTCTGGTTCTGAGATTGAGGGGCTTTTTTTGTAAATATGTAGAAAATCTGAATTCTTTTTTGTCTTTTTTTTTCTTTTTGTTTCTTGAGTGTAATTTTTCCAGGGCATGAATGGAAATACCGTGTTCATTAAACCCTCTACATTATGGCTGAAGTTATTTGAACCTTGACGTGACAGCCTGAGTCCCCCTGGGGGGAGTTTGGGACAGTTCCCCCCACCCTGCTCCATTCCTTCCCTTGATGCATCGACTGTGTAGCTGAATTGTTTAAACTGTATGTTGTGAAGTTCTCGTGAAGTGTCATTTTTTTTTCTGTTTTCCTTGTTTTATTTTTGTTCCTCCCCACCCTTTCCCTTCCTGGGCAATGAAGTGTTAGCTGTAATTGAACAGGAGGCTGCTTGGAGGAGAGGAGCTTTCCTTGGAGAGGAGATGGCACTGCTCTTCCATGTCGGAGTTCAGAGCTGGGGAAGGAGTTGCACTGGCTCAGACACTTGGGCACATTTTCTCTGTCCCATTCCCCATCCCCAAAACTTGGATGTCGACAGAAAAATGGCCTTCTTGAAATGTCTGTAGGCAAATCCTGGGCAGTAGCTGCAGATTGGCCTCTGCTGGCAGCAGTGCTTTGATTTTGCTGTTCTTTTTCTATCTTCTCCATGAATTGGGCTCCATTGGGCGCCTGGATGGCTTGCAAAAAGCAATGCTGTGGCACCATCACTGCTCCCATCTGGCTAAAGTGCCTGCCATGCCATGTGGCACTTGCAGTTGCTCCGTACTTCACTGCATCCATGCAGGAAGAGGAGCAGCAGCAGCGTGAGCCCCTCTGTGCCCAACAGATGCCCCTGGGTGAAGGAGATGTAAGTAGTTTGGAAGCTGAAGTAGCCCAGGACAGTAATTTATTCCTGCAAGGAGATGTTTCCTCCTTGCTTTCAAACCAGCGTCTTTAAAGCTGCATGTCAGCATCCTCCAAAGGAGCAGCAGTCTTGCAGCAGATGCACATTCCCAGTGCAAAAGGCTTGAAACCAAAATCCTAGAGCAGAGATTTAAAGAAACATGAAATAAAGCTTAGAAACCACACTGATGGTGGTTGTGTTTTATCCCTGCAGATACAGCCTAGGGGTGGGATGCTCAGCTCCCTGCTCTCAGTCTCCAAGGTCTCACTGGGCAGAGCCTGTTTTTGGGTCAGCATTCTGTTTGTGTGGAGCTGGTTCCCAGGGCAGCTGAATCCAGCTGGAAGGCTGACAGTGATGTGAATGGCTCCTGGCTCGGTCCCTGTGGCCTTCTGCTGTTGGGTCACTCCTTCCCTCACCGGATCTTGGTTGGTACAGTGTGCAAAGTGGGAAATCCCATTGAGCACGAGCTTTCTTTGAAGCTTGGTGTGTTCCACCTTGGAAATGCCAGGACCATGGGAGCTGTTTCCCATGGTGGGAATGTGACCCGAAGCTCAGGCTTTGGGCTGAGCCTGCTTGCTGGGCCCTGGGAGAAGTCGCCTTGTAGAAAAGAAGGGAGGTTTGGGGGATGCTGATGTGCCTCCTGGTGGACTCCTAAGGCAAACCTGGAAAAGCCAGAAGGAAGCCACAGCAATCAGCCTCGAGCAGATCGTCCTTGTCGTGGCAGCACTGAAGTTTTGAATCTTGAATGTACTGAAGTAGCATATTGAAACCTCAGAATCTTGGGTTCGGTGCGTAAGAATTAGAGTGCAGAAGTGGTCGTTGCAGCTGTGTAAAGGAAAAGAAGGCATGCCAAAGTGACATAAGGAACATACCTCTATTAAGAAGTAAACAAACCTGAATTGTGATGCTTTATAAGCACCTTCTAAGCAGCACAAATTGAGACTTTAATTTGTCTGCATCTACCTTGGGTTTTCATGAATGTAGATGGAACGAGTCCCTAGTCCACGCTCCCTCTAATCCTCCTCAAATACTGATCTTCTGTATGGAACTCTCTTGAGTCTGTGAAACATGGTGGGTGGTTATTTTTTTTTTTCTGCAGAATCACAAGGTTTTGGTGGATTTGAAGGCTTTTGAGATAAAAGTTGCTTCTCCCCTTAATGAGGCGCTGCACTGAAGCATTCCTGGCGGATTGTCATTGCCAGTGTGAGCTGTTGTTGAATCTTGGCATCTGTTGATAATCACCTGCATGTTTTTATCCTTGGAGATGACATTATTGAAAGGTGAAGTGCTTAAAAGCTTGGAAGTGTTAAAAGCAATCCAACCAAGAGTCATTGTCTTCACAGTTCATTTTTTTTATGATGAGACCCAAACTCTATGGGTAATGCACCGACTGTTACCGTTATCGTCCTGAAGATTTGCTACTTTTTTTTTTTTTTTTTTTAAAGGAATATACTTTTTTGATGAAAATAGAGCTAGACCAAAATGAACTCTGCGATGCTCTGTGAAATAAACTGTCAGTATTCCCCTGCCAGTCTGTGATCTTGCTGTGTGTTTTGGGCTCGCTCGCAAAATGCTCTTCTTGCGTTTTGATCTTTGTGTTTCTGCATTTTGTGCTTTGTGGGAGAACCTCAAGGTCTGACCTCAGGTTAGAAATTAGGAACAATTTCTATTTCTTCTCCAAAAGAGTGGTAATGCACTGCACAGCTGCCGAGGGAGGTGGGAGAGTCACTGACCCAGGAAGTGTTCCAGAACCGTGGAGATGAGGCACTGAAGGACGTGGTGAGTGGGATGGGTAGGGTTGGGGTTGGGGACCTTGAAGGTCTTTTCCAACATTAAAGATTCTTTGACCAGAAGAAGGTTTGGAGATCCTCCTTTCTAAGATCAGTGCTGCATCCTCTCTCCCATCCACATTTTATCCAACAGCAGTCAAGTGGAGAGGGTGCAACTCTGCAGACCCAAGTCTTGAATTATAACTGCCAAATAAATATTTGGTGCTTGTGGACACATGGGGACAATGATGCACCAGTATCACTGATCTGGCAGCAGTTTTAAGCCAAACAAATGGGAAGCAATTCATTTCTAACACACACTGTGCACGTCATTGCCCCAGGGTGCTGTGAAAGACCAAAAAACATAAGCATGTTTGAAGAGGAATAATTGGCTCTTATGTCTATTAGCACTTATTAAACACAGCAGCCTGGATGTAAGATCCAGCTTGATAAGTCCCTGAGCAGTTCTTCGCTGAAAGTGTATTAAAGGAAGGGCTTGCTTGGCATTTGCTCTATTTCTTATTCTTCAGCCCAGGATCTGCTCCCAGCTGCAGACAGAGGGTGCTTTGGGTTAGGAGGGGATCTTGTCTGGGCCAGCCTGGGATTCTTCTTTGTTAAGCAGATGTTTTCTCCAGCTCATGAATGGCTGCATTAAGGGACAGATGAAAGGGATTAAAGAAAACACGATGGTATCCCATTGGTTGGTGACAGATAGTCAGTACTGTGTCAAGGATTTGACTGGCTGAGGGAATACCATTTGAGTGTGAAAAATAAAACTGCCCTAAGGGGAAGAGGGAGAGCTCCTGATTTCCACAGTACTGAATAATCCATAACGGGAGGCTGTGATTGCTGTGCCCTTGGGAAAGACACTAAAAAGTGGAAGGGGGAGAAATAAGAGTCATGTAGCCTGTGTCTGTTATTCAAATAAAAGAGCTGAGAATTGGCTGCTGGCTGTAAGCCCAAAGGGTTTGGGACAGCCAACGTTGTGCTATTTAACTCTTTCTTCTCTAAAACTGCCCTTATTCATAGAAGCTTAGTGGCACAGCTGTGATAGCTCTCATAGTACCTGGGAACCATCTTGGGGCGCAATCACTTTATTGGTAAAGTTGCAGTCCTGGGGTCTGTGAGGTGATGCTGATGTGGCCATGTCATAGGTCTACAGTAACCTGTCATACAAAGCATCTCTTACATCCCTGATAAAGCCTTCATATGATGCAATGGCTCAGAGCTCGCAAAAAGTGGGCATGGAAAATCCAGCTGTGCTGTGAGTGGCAGCAGTGACATGGGGCTGAAGGCTTGCTCTTGGTGCGAGGCAACATCTGCTTGGCTGGACCAAGCAGGGAGTGACCATGGGTGAAATAGGAACCTTATGTTTTTCCTCCTAAGCTTCTCATGTTTTCTCCCTCTCCTCTTCCTGGACTCTGTTTCTGCTCCAGTCTGTCCTCCTCATCTTCTTCACTCTTCTGCTTTGGTCTCTTCTTCTGGGTGCCGGTGACTGTCCTTCACTGCCACTAACTGGCTGTGGGTAGGAAGAATCTCCCGACTCTCTGTAGCCAGACGAAGCCCTGGGCATTGCTGCCAGGAGCACGCAGACTGCTGTCCTGGGTAGGATGCACTTCCATCCATTGGGTGTGTAATAGCGAGACCAATGGATACAACCCATACCTGAACAAAGGGTCTGTTTGGATATTAGGGACAATTTCTTCTCCAAAGAGCAGTCAGGCACTGGAATGGGCTGCCCAGGGAGTGGGGGGGTCACCATCCCTGGAGGTGTTCCAGAACCAAGGGGGTGTGGCACTGAGGGATGTGGGCAGTGGGCATGGTGGGCTGGGGTTGAGTTGGGGATCTGAGTGGTCTTTTCCAACCTTCTAGATTCTTTGATGGTGTGGTCAGGTCCTAGTGATCACTCTCCCTATGACCTCCATTACCTGATCTATCCAAGGCTCTCTTGCCTTTCCTCTTTTCTACTTGATTTCTTTTTACCTTAACTGCACTCCTTCCCCTTCCTATTTCTTTCTCTTTCTGACACAATTACTCTGCCGTTCCTTTCATTCCTCATTCACAAAGAGTTTTTTTTCCACAATTCCTGGCTCTACAAACATACATTTCCCTTTTGCATCTTTTTAATGCATGTGGTTTTGTGCCTGATGGCTCCTGTAGACCACATGCCATGGGTTGATTATCTTTCATGTGAAAAAGATATTTTACAGTGGAAGAGGGCTCCCAGCTCACTGCTTCTGGTGTCTGCATCTACCCTGGGAGGAGACCCAGGGCACTGGGAGCAAATGAGAGGATGAACTCTTGCCCCTGCACAGGGTGTTCTTCCTCCAGTGCTGCCTATCAGGCACCCCAATGTCCTTTTGCAGACCTCTGGGGTATTTAATGCCCTCAGTTTCATGCAATTTGACCATAAGCATGGGCTGTAGCACAGCCTTCACATAGTGACAGCCGTGCTGGGGCACAGTGACATGACAGGAATAGATCCAGGGCTAAGCACAATACAGGCTGCCTGTGAAAATGTGCTAATAGATGGCCTGGCATGAACACAGGGTCAGCTGCAACCCAGAAAGTCTTCCCTTCACAGTCATTTGGTGCATTTATAACAACTTACCAACAGGCTGCATGCCTTGCTGGAAGCTGGGGTTTGCTTTCAGGTTGGTTGGCAAGGTGTCAATAGCTTTGCAACTTCAGTGAAGGGTTTCCTGTACTCAGGAGGTCTGTTTGTCCCAAAGGGAAGGATCGGTGCTGTGCTGTGCTGCTCATTGTCCTGATGACCCTCTCCACCCACCCATCCTGGATGGAGCCCAGCAGAGTCAACTCAACTGGGGATGGAAGGTCCTAAGACCAAATTCCCCAGCCCTCTGAGCCCACAGCAAAGACTGGGAAACCACAGTCCTTTCCAGGTCGCTGCCAATTCATATGCAAATGTTGGCAATGAGCAGGATGCCTGCTTGTGCCCTGCATCCCACTGATGGGAGAGGAGCAGAAGGGATCCAGCTGGAAAACACAGTGGTGGTGCTCCAAGGAAAGATGACTTTACTGGGATAGCAACACGCAGGGTTGGTCGCTCTTTGCATTTCTGCTTCCAATGAAATAATACAAAGTGATGCTGGGCAAGCGAATGGGCTGCATTTCATCAATCTCATCTTGAGGTTGATGGTTACTTCATGGATCCAACTCAGGGCTGCTTTGTTCCCTGCTATGAGCTTCAGCCAGCAATGGGATTGAGTTGGAAGGGAGGCTGCTGAGAGCCACATGGGGCAAACCTTCTTGTCTGTCCTTGTGGATCTAATTACCTAATTATCACACACTAACGAGGGGCATCGTGTCTTCTGCCTGACCCAATCTATCTGTGTTATGGGTGCCCTATTTTGCTCGCAGAGCTGTATTTTATTTATTGGATTTAGCGTGGTTTCCAGCGAGCTGGATTCTCTATCAAATAAATTATTCCACCTGGACCCCAATTTGCTCTCCAGATGGCTCGTCCCTCATAAGCTGTCCTGGTGTGCTCTATTTTCCCCGACTCTCGATGAATGTTCCCTGGCTCCTCCCAGGCTTGCTGTTATTGACAGCTGCATGGCTAATGCCCTGTAGCTCTCCGGGCGGAGAAACAAAAGCAGATTTCTCCCCCACCTCTTCAGCAGAGAGCATAAAGGCAATGCTTTTGTGCTTCCCCAAGCATTGCCAGAGACAGGCTGAGCGTGCTTCGTGGAGGGGACTCATCTCTGCACGGAACCCCGGCGTGGATGGGCGATCTCCACAAGGGAGGCTGTGTTCATTAGGTCCCACCTGGAGGACTCAACCTTTGAGCCAGGTAAAGTTGAGATTCTTGTGCTAACAGCTGGGAGAGCTTTTTCCCTACGTATACAGACTTTAGCAATGTTGGGATGGAGGGAGTGATACAGAAAGGAGTGTGCATGGCTAAGGGCAATGGGAGAATCCCACTTTCTTCTCAGAGTTGGTATCATGGGTAGATGAGGAGGGGTGTGAGCTGAGGAAAGAACTTTGTGTTTATCCAGGGGAGGTCTCTCTTTGAAAGCTTACTGTCACCAGGGGCTTGGAAATTCACACAGATCAGGGTGAGAAATGATGAAATGGGGATGTTTGTCTTCTTTGGTTGGAGCCGCGTGTGCCAGCAAAACGCAGAGTTCACCATACTGCCTTTGTTGTAACTTCTCTAAATCACTTTGAACTGACAGCATCCCCCTTCTGCAGCCTGAGCACTTCTCAGTGCCATTTGGGATGTCTGGAGCCTCCACCTCTTTCCCCCAGGGTTGCTTAGGGATTTATGTAGGGCTCTTTGCTCTGCCTCACTGCTCCTCAGGTCTCTGCAATACCACTATGGCAGGAGTAGGATTGCCCTCACTGACACCCCACCTGAATGCTTGCTGCTGTGCTCTTAAAAAAGAAGTGTTGGTATTGCTATGCCTCTTATTTAACAGTCAACTAATAGAGCAGTTGGGCAAGCAGGGGGAGACCTAAGTTCAGTTCCTCCCAGGACTTGTGCCTGTGCAGCAGCAATTGGTTGGGATGGGTCCTTGGGAAGAAGCGGTGCACCATGGATGGTTTGAATTTGGCTGGGTGGGGAAATTAGCTTAATAGGAGCTTTGGGATGTTAGAAAGAAAGGAAACGGTGTGGAAGTTGTTAATGAAGCACAGACTGTGTAAGGCAGCTGTCTTATAAAGAAACATCTGAAAGAGAAGAGTTTGGTATGCTGGGATGGGGGTTGCGTTCGGAATATCCTGGAGTCCACATCTGGGTTTTGTTTTTGAGAAAATGTTGGTTATGGAGAATGAGCTCCTCTGGATGAGGGTAAAATCTGTCCAAGATTTTGGTTGGAATCTGTACTGCCTGATGTCGTCAAGATGCAGAAACAACAGTGCTGTTGGACACTGTGATCAGATATTTTAATTAACATTCTGATCTGTCGTCTCATTCACTGCTTCTCAACCAGGATGCATCGAATGATGAAGGAAGAATCAAGCTACAGGACAAGTAGCCTGGAAAATGCAACGCGTGACACAAGCAAAGAGCAGCTGCATGTGAAGCTCTGCAATGGGTCCTGCCATGCTGAGCAAATCCTACAGACACTGAACGCTTACCGGCGTGGTGGCATCTTCACAGATGTGGTGTTGTTAATTGATGGGCAAGAATTCCCCTGCCACCGTGCTACTTTGTCAGCCAACAGCACTTATTTCCGGGCAATGTTTGGTGGCAATCTCAAGGAAAGCCATCAGAATATCATCAACATCCAGAAGATTTCTGCTTCCACCATGTCTCTCCTTCTTGACTATATGTATGGGGGGAACATTGTCATTCAGGAAGACAATGTTGAAGGCATCTTGGAACTGTCTGACTTGCTGCAGATCTCCAAGCTTAGGGATGCTTGCATCAGCTTTCTTGAAGGCCAGCTTCATCCCTGCAATTGTTTAGGCATCATGAAGTTTGCTGATTCGTTCTCCATCACTTCCCTGACAGAAAAAAGCAAGAGGTTCATGCTGGAGTGTTTCGTGGAGGTGTCGTGCCATGAAGAGTTCCTAGAGATGGATGTGAAGGAACTGGTTGAGTATTTGTCTGATGAGCAGCTGGTAGTCCCCAAGGAGGAGGTGGTCTTTGAAGCAGTCATGCGCTGGGTGCGACACGACGTACCTGCCCGGAAAGGAGCCTTGAAGGATCTCCTTGAGCATGTGCGTTTGCCACTGCTCAACCCCACCTACTTCCTGGAGAAGGTGGAAATGGATGGGCTCATCCAGGACTCAAAGGAGTGCATCCCTCTGCTGCATGAAGCCCGCAAGTACTACATCCTTGGGAACGAGGTCAGCTCTTTGAGATCAAGGCCCAGAAGGTAAAACACAATGTCATCTTCCCTGGACCTGCGTGGTCCAAGTTCTTGTATCTTAAAGCTTGGATGGAGTTCTTTGATTCTTATCAGAGAAATGTGAAGGTTGGAAAAGTCCTCCAAGATAATCTAGCCCAACCATCAGCCCGGCTTCACCATGCCCACTAAACCATTGCTACTTGTAGTAACAGTTCTAAACAGTTTTATTATTTATAATAATTATTTTAAACTAAAAGAAGGGAGATTTATGTCAGATTTGAGGAGGAAATTATTTCCCCAGAGGCAGTGAGGTCTCAGCACTGCTGCCCAAAGCTGTGGTGCCCCATCCCTGGAGGTGTCCAAGGCCATCAATGGGAGGCCTGGGCAACCTGAGCTGGTGGCAGACACCCAGCCCATGGCAGGGGTTGGGGTTGAGTGGGCTCTAAGGTCTTTTCCAATCCAACCATTCTATGATTACTTTATTTTTTTTCCCTTTTACTTCACTTTAGCCTTCTAGCTATCAGCATGCTGCCTAGCTCAAGGGCATAGCTGCTGGTTCAGTAATTAATGTCCAGGAAAAAAAGGGAGTTGCAGTCCAAGTAGCTACCTAGGCACCCCAAATTCTTTCTTTAGTACCTGCGATTCATTGACTGACATGAAGATAAAGAAGTTCCAACCCAGGCAGCTGGCAGTATGAAGAGGAAAATATAAAGGAAAACCAATTTCTGGGGGAATATGCAGCTTTCCATGATTTTGACATACGGATTTTCTAGACTTAGACAGATATATTTTAAGCCTCTGTTACTTCTTCATGGTCATACTGGTACATTCAGCACGTGCTTGGTAAGCATACTAATGGAGGTATGAACAACTCCACTGAGAACACTTCTGCTCTAGGATGGGTTGCTGTATCAAGCCAAGTGGTTTGTAAGGCTTCCTTTGCTTCTCTAGAAGAGAGTGATGACTGTAGGGACAAATTCTTGTGTTCTTCTGCACTTTGGACCAAGAAATCCAACTTATTTTTGACTCTTAGTGGAGCAGCTTGGGTAGAAGAATGGGGATGTGGAATCGTTGAATAGTTAAGGTTGGGAAGACCCTTGCAGTTATCTAGTCCAACCATCAGCCCATGCCTGTGACTGCTCTAAACCACATTGCATGACATGAGCCTGGTTGTGTTTTGTTTTGTTTTTTAAACCCCCAGGGATGGTTGAAGCCTTTTCAGTCTGATGTGAGGCTTGGACTTGTTTTCTCTGTGCTGATTGTGACAACAGGCCACTACACAAAGAACTGCTCCATACCGGTCTGCGGTGCCCTCTCCAAGCACACAGATTAAATTCACTGGGAATAAATCCCACTCCCAGCATTCCCATTTTAACTCCCCTTCTTTTACAATTTAGGTCTAAAGTGAACTGTCTCAGTCTGCACAAATGGAGACAGAGCTGGGGATGGTACGAAGCCTTTCAAATCCCATTCTGCCCTCTTCCTTCCTCTCCCTTCTCCTCCTGCAGAGCTGTTCCTCTTCTTGGCAAGATTTTCCTGCCCAGCCGTCTGTCTCGTCTGCTCTCTGCTGTTAGGGCTGGAGAGAATGAGATTTCCTGGAAACACTTCTCTCTCCAGGCAGAGAGCATGTTGCAGGCTGGCTGCCAGGAGCAGCTTTCCATGCTTGCAGCCGTGTGTTGAGTATTAGGCTTTATTGTGCAGGAAGGGACAGGGTGAGGGGAGGTAGGCAATCTCACAAAGGACTTTCAAAGGTCGCTCTCAATTTTCTTTCCCTACAAAGTTTGGACCCTTTCCCACTCAAGCTGAGAGATTTGAATGGGCAGACAAGAGGGAAGGTGCATGGGTGAAATTATTTGCCTGGTAGTTGGTGACAGAAAGGAGCCTTCCCTACCTGCTGGGATGTGCTGCCAGTATCCTAAATGGGATCGGGACTTAGGGACTTACCCGTGCCCTTCATGGTCTAGGTTCATGGAGCTGGCAGAAGTTATCATCATCATCGGGGGCTGTGATAAGAAAGGCCTTCTGAAGCTGCCCTTCACTGATCTCTATCACCCAAAGAGCAGGCAGTGGACCGCCCTCTCCAGTGTGCCTGGCTACACCAAGTCAGAGTTTGCTGCTTGCACGCTGAAGAACGATGTCTACATATCAGGTGAGGTGTCCTGGGACAGCTGTAGTCCCTACCTGGAGCCCAGTTCAGATAACTGCTCCTGGGGTCGATTCACTGGGACTCATTGACACGCATCTCAGCTCCAGAACAAAGTCACTTCTTGGTAAAGTTTACCCTGGATTTTTGTTGTCCCAAGAAACAATTTTAGCCTTCTGGGGAGGGTGGCACTATTGGAAAAACTTTCCTTCCTGCTTATCTGGGTATCCATCCTTTTGCAGTGGGATGAGTTGGTTCTGATGTGCACTTTCAGGGTTTCCTATCACATCACCATCTGCCCATCCTTCATTTAAAATACAAAGCCTACAGAAGAACTCCATAGAAGGGATGGAGTTGTGTAATAAGTGCCTTGAAATTCAGAGGGCATCATTCTTGGGAAGCTGAGTTTACGTGAGGGTAACCCAACAGCCATATTCTGGCCTAGATTGTTCTGCTGCATGGAGTACCCATGTAAAATAGTGGTGTGCCAGGGTGATGGGACTGCCTTTGAAATTGTACCAGCCCTCCCTTCCTCTGTTTTTAAGGGGGACACATCAGCAGCAATGATGTTTGGGTGCTGAGCTCCCAGCTGAATGTCTGGATCAAGGTTGCTTGTCTGCAGAAAGGCCGATGGAGGCACAAAATGGCAACTCTTCAGGGCAAGGTAGGTTTTGAAACAAGCCCGTTTGGAACAGTCTTCCCTTTTTCCCAATTCCCAGTGCAATGAGACATTGTCAGTGCTTGCTTGTTATCTTGGTCATTTGGAGACCAGGACATAATCATGGTACTATTAGCTCTAGCTAATATATATATATATATTTTTATTATTATTATTTTTATTCTTTATTTTTTATTTTTTTTTTTTTTCTGCTAGAGTTTGCCACAAATGAACCAGTAGCAATAAGATCTACCATGGGGTGCCAAGAGACTCCTGCAAAATGACTGTGTTGAGTCTTTGGGTGAAAACTATGCAGTGCAGAGTGTTTCAAACCCTGACGTATGATGGATTTAACAAGAAAACATCACTTTGGCTGGACAAGTGTCAGCTCTAGTACACTATGATAGTGTATAGCCCAGCTGGTGAGTCCAGGAGATTCTAACCGGCTTGCTTTGCTCTTTTTGTGGCAGATTTATGCTGTGGGAGGCTTTGATGGTTTCTACCGCCTCTCCAGTGTGGAGTGCTATGACACCTTCTCCAACAGCTGGTCCACCTTGGCTCCACTGCCACAAGCTGTGAGCTCGGCAGCCGTGGTCTCCTGCCTGAACAAACTCTACGTGCTTGGTGGTGCTGTGGATGACACTGCTAACACTGACAAGGTATGGCTGGTGCAAGGGGGTGAGGATGGCTGGGAGGTGGAAACTGGACCAAGAGATGCAAAATAAGCCCGTGGGAAGTTACAGCTCAGCTTTGGTCTGCTTTCAGGTACTGTGCTTTAATTGAAAGGATCACGGAAAGGCCAGCAAGGAACATGAAGAACAGGAGACTTAAAATATATATAATAATAATAATAATGGTTTTTCAAGGAAGGTGGCACCTGAGCTGCACTGAGAGTGACAGGGGCTCCCAGCTCAATACCAGAATATTTAACCATGTACTGTGTTGGTTAGGACCAGCTGGTAATCTGTCTGTAAGATCTGAAGGCGTAGACCCTCAAAAGAACTGTCCAAGACCCCAGGCAGCTGATGAAGGAATGTCTCTTTGATCACTGCACTGGCCCCTGAGTGTTGAAGCTCCCATCCATGTTTCTGAACCAATTTTCTTTTATTTCTAGTGGATATCATCTCCATCCAAGCAAGGAGATAAGGTAAATTTATGTTCCCATAGCTGCATTTCTCCTTCCAGGTCCAATGCTATGATCCAGAAGACGACAAGTGGACACTCTTGTCTCCCACTCCTTTCTACCAGAGGTGCATCAGTGCCGTCTGTTTGGACAACATCATTTATGTTGTAGGTGGGCTCCTCAGTAAAATCTTCAGCTATGATCCAAGGAAAGACAGCTGGCGAGAAGTGGCTGCCCTCCCTGGGCCTCTGGTAAGAGAAGGATTTAGGAATCATAGAATTGTTAAGGAGGGAAAGGCCAATAAGGTCATGAGGTCATCCAGTCCAACCATCAACCCATACCTATGACCACTCTAGGCCATGTCACCCAGTGTGACATCAGTCCTTCTCTTGAACACTTCCAGGGACTCCACCACCTCTCTGGACAGCCTGCTCCAGTGCCTGTGAAGAAATTTTCCCTAATATTCATATAAGAAGTTTTCCTAATATGAGGAGAGAATCTCTGAGCCTTCTCTCTCCATAGAATAAATGTACCGATCTGCACTTTGCTGAGATTAAATGTGAAGAAAATACACTGGGGAACTGACATTTGGCTTGAGATTCTTCAAGTGCCTGAAACCATAATACTGAAGTACCTCAAGAGCCATACCCTACTCATCCTGCTTATTTCCCCCCATTCAGGACAAGTGAGGGCTGAGCCCATAGCAGTCATGCACTCCTGCTCAGTCCCAATGCCCAAAGCTCTGGGGCCATTCCTCATCTCTCAGCCTTTCCTTCTGCTTTCCAGGAGAGCTGTGGCCTGACGGTGTGCGGAGGGAAGATTTACATCCTGGGTGGCCGAGATGAGAACGGGGAAGGCACAGACAAAGCATTCACATTTGACCCTACAACAGGGAGTGTGGAGCAGCAGCCCCCGCTGCAGCGCTGTACCAGCTACCATGGCTGTGTCACCATCCTGCAGCACATGAACAGATGACTGCGGGGCTTTGACAGCATCTTTCTCCTATCCAGATTCTCCCCTTGAGTCAGTGGCCACGTGTGTGGACAGAGAGCAGTCTCTCTGCAGGGAAGGGCAATATAAGCCACTGAAGATGTGCTCCCACCAGGCCCTGAGCAACCTGTGTTTTGGTTGTTTTTTTTTTTTTGTTTGTTTTTTTTTTCTTTTTCTGGGTCTGATGATGCCAATGGTTTTGATGCTGAGAGGTGAGAGGATGAAAGAGTGCTGGGCTGTGTGAAAGCTGCATTGCAGACCTTGCCACCCTCAGATTTAAGCAGGGTTGTGACCCCCTGGAACTGCTGAGTTTGACTTCTTTTAGGTTTCCCTGAATCGTAGAATGGTTTGAGTTGAAAGGAACCCCTGAAGGCATCTGATCCCACCACCTGCAATGAATGGGGACACCTACAACTCCATCAGTGCTCAGAGCCCTGTCCTCACTGCCCTTATTGTAAAATAACTTATTCCTTGGATGGATGTAGATCATGGTTTTCTGTACTGTTGGTACAAGGATATGTATTTGCTTCTGTCTGACACCCAGGACTGTTACAGACACAATTACACTTACAGGATCCAATTCTTCAGCTCTCAGGTATCTATGCATTTAACTCCATAGAGCCCGTGTCAAATCATGCTTGCCCAAACAGTTGTTGATGCCCATGAGCAGTTAGTTCTACTACAGTGGACAGCTGAGTTTGGGACCTCAGCTGATATCCCAGAAAAATTTCTCTGCTAAATCCCTGAAAGCCTGGTTAAATAGGCCATACTCTGAGTCCATTCTGCATATACTGCAGGGTCTATCTCCTGAAAGCTCAGGGTGCTGTCTCTTCTATGTGTTTCAAGATTAGGCTGCTGTCTTGCTGAGACTCTGTCATTGAGAAAAAAAGTGAATCATGTAGCCAAGAGGTTCTTCTTCAGAGACCAGTGTGAGGCAAGTTAGAATGTGTAGGACTTTAAAAAACAAAAAACAACACAAAAACAAAACAAAAAAAACAACCAGCATCCTGAAGTGTGATAGCCGCAGAACTGCATCTGGCTCCTTTTGGCTTTGAAGGATGCTGACAACTAGGAAAATAAATTCAATATTCAACAGATTTGACAGAGCGCCCCTGGGAGCCTAATGTGCAGCTTGTCTCAGGGCACATGTTCAGTAGCACCACCTGTGCTGCTCCAGGGTTTTGACCTCAGGTCCAGAAGTGATTCTGTGCATGTTTGATTTGGTAGAATATCCATAGCCTCTGGTGTGTCTTAGTCCATAGTTGGAACTGATATTTTCTGATGGGTCCGTGTATCATAGATTGGGCTGGGTTGCAAAGGAGCACAGTACTCATCCAGTTCCAACCCCCTGCTATGTGCAGGTCACCAACCAGCAGCCCAGGCTGCCCGGAGCCACATCCAGCCTGGCCTTGGATGCCTACAGGGATGGGGCATCCACAGCCTCCTTGGGCAACCTGTTCCACTGCCTCACCACCCCTGGGGTAGATGTTCATGTGGTTTAATTATGTCCTGAAGTGTTACCAAATGTAGGGTGGGATCTCTTAAAAATGCCCATTACTTACAGATTTGCCTCTTTGCAGTGTGGTGCTGCCTGCTGCTCTCTCTGCACCTTGCTTTCCTCTTCCCACTGATGACCTCTTCCTGAAGTAGAGGAGAGTTCTGTGTTATTGGCCCAGATTCTCCTCTTTTCAGAATCTTCTAGTGATCTTAAGCCTGTTATTGCCTCCCTTCCCCATATGGATGGATTTTATTTGGTGCTCTTTAGTATCTCTGTCTTTGAGTTCTGAGACGTTCACCTCTTCTTTGTGATGTTATCAGGATCACCTGAAAAGCATGGCAAGAAGTTCCCGCTGAAGACCCCAAATTGGCTGGTAGCTGGGCATGCTGTTCTCTCCTTTTCATTAGGAAAACCTGTGCTTTCCCATTGTTTGAGCAGTGTGTTTCCTTGCACAAAATGTACCAAACGCTGCTTATAGTCTGAAAGGCCTCACTGCTATGGTGGCCATTTTGTTTATGAAGGCACACTATGCATTCTCAGATTCAAATTTTCTTCAGGGCCTGTGCACAGTATGATGTGTCCTTCAAGCAATATAAGGGAGATTTAATGGTGGCAAAGGTTACTGGAAGTCTTTAAGACACATGTTTAAGAAGATGGTTTAGTGGTGGGCTTGCAGCAGTGGTTGGATGGTTGGGCCTTGGGGATCTTGAAGGCCTTTCCAACCTAAATGATTCTATGATTCCTCCGAGGAGAGAAGACAGAATCCAAGCTGACAAAGGGCAATTCAATTTGCAATCAAATTGCATCTACAGTTATGTTTATAATGCAAATGGTTACTTCAGAAGAAACTGTCACTTTTCACTGATATAATTAAATTAGCGTGGAAGAAAGTGTTAACTATCAACTCATGTTACTGGCAGGCTTCATGAGAGCCCTTTATTCTCCTATAGCCTAGTGTTCTGAGGACCACAGATTGCAGCCCCACTCCCCACGAAAATAAAAAAGCTTTCTTAATGTTCCCTGTGCCTCCAGCAATTCAGTCTTTTGGACATCTCCAGTGTCATGGACAATGTCACCATGTTGTGTCTGGTTGAAGAGGTTCTCAATTATCTGAAGGGCTGGCTGTACGTGGGAAACCATTGAGGATGTTTCAAGAAAAAGAGAGCACCTCAACCTTGCAAAAGCATTGAGTGTAATGGCTTTTGTGTTTTGTAGCTATGTTTGGGGGGACCTAATGTAGAGTCATAAGACTTTTTCTAGTCTTACAATGGGTTTTTCTCTTTAAGCATCTGACATGAAAGCTGTGCTAAAGAGGATTCAGGATGTGGGGTGGTGGTAAGTTTGGTTTTGTTTGGTTGTGGATGCTATTTTTGTTTGTTTTTTTTTCTTATGTGGAAGTTTTCAGAACTTTGTGATTTCATACCAATAAAGTTAAGTGAGGAAAACCCTAACACCGCTGTTCTTGCAAGTTCTTTCTACAGTCTTCCCTGATCTCCCTCATTCTTCTAGGAGTCTCTTGCTGTACTTCACCCCTTAGTCCTGTAGAAATGAGCTCTCTCAAAAGAGTAGATCTTCTGGTCAATTTTTCCATGTGCTTTTGACATGTGTGGCGTGTTGCAGCAGCTGTAACACGTGGTGAAAGTTGTGGTGTAGGTACTAAACCATTTGCCTTGTTCTTGGTTGTGATATTCATATTACCGCTGAAATGTTTGCATTTTGTAAGGGCTCTGAACTGTGGGTATGCAGGGGAGGGAGAGGGAATAAATTTAACTTGTTTTTCTCAGAAATAAATGTTTTTCTTGACTCCAAGGTGATTTTGCTGCAGGAATTTCATTTGTGAATATTACTTGAAATATTATCTGAAACCTCTGTGTTTCACTTTGCTCTTTTTGATTTTCCTGCTGCTTGTCTCAGCAGTTGTATTATTTTGGGTATGTTTGTATCTTGGAGGGGAGTCAGAGGGAAGAAAAAGCTTTTGTGAACAAATTGCATGGATGGTATAGGCAAGAAGATCTGCAGGAACTGATAGCATTTGTCCATAACACACATGGACAGAAGAAGAAGAAGAAGACAGAGGCTGGACTGTTTAGTAGCCTTGGATACCTCATCCAAAAATGCCTTTTTCATGAAGGCAAATAAGATGTGATGCAAGTGGGCAAGGATACCACTCAGATCTAGAGAAGGATTCTGGGGGGTTAGTGTTCAGAGAGGAATATGGTGACGAGAGTTGACCTCCATTGTGATGCCGTTGAACAGAGACATGGTACTGGGGATGACATGGAGGTCCTCGATGCCTCGCTGCTGTCATTGCGATAGAGAAGAGACTGTGGGAGCAGATCCAGAGTTTGCACTTCATGGAGCCTGTGAAAATCTGAGGGGCAGAAGAGCCACCAAAATTATACACGAGTGAGATGAGGATCATAGTGTGCTCAGCATGTGATATTTAGGAGGAAGGAGGCATGGAGATAATTCTTTTGGAGACTTGATGTCCTCAGTAATATAGGCTTCATCCCCAAAATCGCTGGATCCTTCAGTTCTCCAGAGAGCAAAACTCATCTGTGGGAAGATCAAACCATATAAATCTGACCATGGGCTTATATAGCTGAGCTGAAGTTCATAACCCTCAGCTGCCATCTGTTAGAAAGGCAGATGCCCTCAAAAACACGAACTGGAGCCTTCTCCAAAATCTCCATTGAAAAGCGGACTCTCTAAAGAGTGGGTTAAACTGCTCTTCCTTAAATGCCTCTCTCCTGGAGAGGATGAGCAGCCCATTGAAACTGCCTTTCACTGTTGGTGGACTTGAGTCCTTGATGACTACTCCAAAGCAGATAAGGTTGATAAGACTTCCTTTGGGAGGTAACTTCTCTTCCACAAACCAAGGCTGCCACTGACTTGCCATCTGCCTGTGACACCATCAGTGGCCAAAGAAACCATTTCATAGAATGGCTTGGGTTGGAACAGATCTCAAAGTCTATCGAGTTCCAACCTTCAAACTCGATTCCTCCTCTCTCTCCCCATGCTGCCCTTACACCTCTGTCAAGCCCAAACTTTCCTTCCCATTTTTGGCTTGTGACACACAAACTTGACCTCCAGAGCAATCTTCCTTACCCCATGTCATTCCCTTGTCCTAGGATGTTTTACTGAATCCTGTTCCTCCTCGTCCTACCAGGAAAGGCCTGATGCTTTTGATCTCCTAACAAATCCAGTTTACTTTTGCTTATGGTAATTGTTGTTTTGAAAACACGGAGCTGAACAAACACCCCTCCCAGCATGAAAACAGCAGGGTATCACGATGCCCCTGGAGATGTTGAAGCTGTCTTTGCATTTAGCTTTCTGGCTGGCAGGAGATGATAACATTGAGGGCAGGGGAACAATGCTCAGGGGTGCCAGCCCCATCTGAAAGGATGAGCTCATGCTGATTAACTCAGATTAAGGGCCACAGTAGCCAGCTGGGAACTGGTGGGCAGAGATAATAGCAGTATCAGTGGCTGTCTCTCTAGCTTTAAATATCCCTGTATGACAGAGAGAAGGGGAGAAACTGTATCAGATTCATTGCAAGATTATTGATGTGACTAGACTTGTTTCCCATTAAATGTAAATAATGGTAAGAGCAGCAAGATCATTCAGACCTCTGCAAGCCCACTTCATGTGGAAGAAAGTGTTTGCCAATTTGCAGTGACAAGGATTGTATCCTGGTTTTAGATCTCGTTCCCACACCACAGCTTTTCAGGGATGCAATTGAGTTTTGTATGTAGGCACAGCAGGGGTTGTCCAGCTCTTGGACTTCAAGTGTTGGTTCCCATCTGCTGCTTCTCACACGTGATGTTATGGCTCAACTGAGAGAGCTTGTGTTTGAATGCAAAGAGAGAATTCCAATGCCTCTACTGAGCAGCAGCAGATATTTCTTGGTCTATATATTGTTTTCCAGCCTGTGGTCCATATGTTATCAGAAGACTGACTGAGAATTGTTGCAAAGAAAAGAAAAAAATGATAGTCCTGGGCATGCAAAGATCAGACAAAACCAAGTGACCTAAAGGTCCTAAGCACTGCAAATTGAACTGAAGACTTATTTATTTGAAAAAACAGCTACACTGAGAACCTAGGCCCTCTGTAAGTTTTATGCTTTCAAAGTATTTCCTCCTCTGATTTATATATGTCTCAAATTAACAAGAAGAATAAAAAAATGCTGATACAGCAATCTAGGAATTAATTAAAATCTTAAGACTACACCTGAAGAAATAAAAGAGAAGAGGACAGATTTCTTTGAGGAGCGTGAGGGACTCTGCTTTGTTACAGAGTGATCAGTTAATGCATGAAGCACAAGTATTGCTGGGAGAAGGCCACCTAAAAATGCACCCATAACAGCTGGAGCATAGGAGAGAGGTATGAAGGTGACATCTTGATCAACCAGGCACTGGGCTTGGAGCAAGCATTGCCCCACCACTCAATTTCAGAGAGATAGAGATCTAAGTACATGAAATTTGTTTTGCCTCAGTCAGTCACAAAATCATAGAAATCGTCTGAGTTGGAAGGGACCTTCAGAGGTCATCTAGTCCAAATCCCCATGGAAGTCATGACAGAATGACTGAGAAGCTGTGGATGCCCAATTGCTGAACACCAGGTTGCACAGGGCTCTGGGTGACCTGATCTGGTGAGTAGCATCCAGCCCATGGAAGGGGGTTGGAATGGGATGATCTTTAAGGTCCCTTTCAACCCAAGACACTCTGTGATGGCTGAGACATGAACGCTCATTCAGCCCCAGAGAGCCCAAAGGAATTGGAAATTTGCATCTTAGGAGACTTGTCATGAGCAAATTACCTCAAAATACCATTGGCTGCAAAGGAGTGGTTGGAGCCTAGAGCAGGAGGGTTGGATCTAGATGATCTTAAAGGTCCCTTCCAACACAAGCCGTTCTATGATTCGGAGTTGGGGTTGTCCCCAGGGCCCATGCCATGCAGAGGGTACCCAGTGCTCTGCGTGGGAAATTTGGCTGGACCCCATCCAGCCCCAGCTGGAGAAGTGCTGGTCATTGACAGTCTGTGCTGGGTTTCCCATGTTGGTTCCCATTAATCTCTGCAGAAAGAAGGATTCAGAGACATGCCTGGGCTGTGGCCAGCAGCTTTTGTGCTGCTTTGGTGAGAGGGCCTGTTCTCAATGAACTGCTGAGAGACCAAGGGGAGTCTGAACAGCCCTGTGTGCAGCAACACCCACTGGCAGCAGGATCACCACTAGCTCAGGGCAGCTATTCTGTTTTGTTCTATTCTCCCCACGTCAGCTGCTTGGGCTTACATGCAGGGTAGGGGTGCCCAAAAGAATGGTGAGAGTTGGATGAGGAGCAAAACGGAAGTGACTTTGTATTAAAGCACAATAAACTGAGGTTGCTTCAGGAATTAAGTAGCTCTTTCCAGCTCCCACCACACGTAGCTCCCACTGTTGAAATACCTCAGTGCTTTGCTGCTTTTAGTACTCTTGGGACATGGGGAAAAGTGGTGAGGTTGCACCTCAGAGATTGAGCTCAGCATTGGGCCCCTCACTGCCCCTCACCCTTAGCTGAAAGTATAAGGACTGGGTCAGTGCTGAGCAGACAGGAGACATGCAGCAGAGCTTACTTGCTGCAAGGATGTGTGAAGGCTGGAGGGAACGATGGTGATCTGGAGATGCCTTCACTCCTCTACACCAGGTCAATTCAACGTACTCAAATAGGTACCCACTGCCTCATACCTGTAATGGCTTTAACCTCTCAGTGCATCTCTTCAAGAGGAGTTTGCTCAGCTTCTATGCAATGAAGGCAGAAAGACACCTCCAAATTAGGAAGTATGTCTGCTACCTGCTAGCCTGATGTAATACAGATGCCTGGTACCCGGAGGAGACGTCATTCTGCAGTGTTTGCTCAAGTTGCCCAGCAAGTCAGAATATGGATTTCAACCTACCTCTCCCATAGTCTGTGCCAAGGCTTTTGAAGTCTCAGTTCTTTCAGCTCCTGTAGTCTGCCTTTGGCATCCAAACTTGGACTTGCCTGGTTACAATTCCTCACATTGTTTGCAATGTCTTGGCCAAAGGAAATGAAAGCAGCCTTTGCATGATTGCAATGCAAAACCTCAGACTGGCTGGGGGAACTGGGAAAGGCATCAGAAACAGCACAGACTAAGACTTATTAGTCTTAGAAAGAGGAAAATAAGAGATGCCACAAGTGGGCAAAAAGATAGAAAATAAGGAATACTTTGTCACTCTCAGAATGCATAAACTAGAGGGTAATTAATTAAATAACCAGGTGGAAAGCTCTGAACATAGAATCATAGAATCATAGAATCATAGAATTGCTCAGGTTGGAAAAGACCTTAAAAATCATCAAGTCCAACCAAATCCAACATGTTGAAGATGTTTCCTTCTATGTTATCAATTGGTGAAACCCATTGCCACAAGATGTTTTTATACTGAAATTTTACACTTACTCAGGAAAGCAAACAGAAAAGGTTAAGAAAGAAAAATACAGTAGAGCAAATTAACATGACAATGCCATTTCTAGCTCAAGAAAATCACAAGCTGCAAACCACTGGGGGAATAGACACTGGAAGCATCAATATCTGCTTGTGTTCTCTCCTGGTCTTGAAATGATGGATTGGAAATATTTTTAATCTGAACCAAAATAACTGTTGTTAGTATCTTAGTGGCTTAGTAAATGAAGGGACCATGGTACCCTAACTGCAAAATGGAAGACCCAGGTGCAGCATCAGCCCTTATACAGCCTGCAATATGAATTACTCTGAAAATCCTACTGGGCTGAGCTGACTTTGCCTTGGAGAGATGATTTGGCCTTAAATAGCTTTCCTGGCAGAGTCTAAGGGAAAAGAGTGCTGCAAAGATGCCCCTCACCATGCCACTCAAAAAGGTAAATGATAGAAATGATCTCCCTTATGGGTCTTTCATTTGAATGCAGTGGAAACAGCATGGATTTATTTGGGACAGAGGAATACTGAACAGCTGATCACATGCTGAATATTTATGTCCAGCTGGGGGGATTCCCCAGAATGACAGTTTCCACCCATCTGTAATGAAGCTGGCAGTGGAGCTCATTTAGGTAGTGATGATGTCTATAAATCCAGATGCTGGGATTCACCTGGGCAGAGGACAGGGCTGAGTTTGCTTCAGCTGCAGAGGAGCTTTTGACAGTGGATCAGATGCTTTTCCAGCTCTGAATTGGTGAGACTGCTCACCTCCTAAGCTTCTCTGGCTGGTAATAATTTGCTTTCCAGTCAAGGGATCAAGAGAGCTGCTGGCTTTGATTGCAAAGTCAATTCCTTCAACAGCAGATAAAGATGATAAAGATAATGATAAAGACAAAGCCTCAGAGCACCCTGCTCCCTTTCCCTGTCACCTGCTCCCTCTCTGACACCAATCTGAGTTGCAGGGTTTGAGTTTCCCTGGGGAACATCCCCTCTGCCAACATAGAGTGGTGGGAAAGCACTGATGGTACCAAGGTCAGCATCCAGCCACTCTTCTCCAGCACACAGTGCAGTGTATGAAACACATTCCTGTAGGGTTTTCTTACAGTCTCCGTCCTCTCTGGGTTGCTGAGAGGTTTTTTATCTCAGCCCACTCACTTCCAGTGTGGGAAATGGGTCTCATCTCATATTTGCTTTAGGGATAGGCAGATGGATTTGCTTACACCTGGTTCTGGTCTTACCTGCTGTAATAATATAACAACAGTATGATATTACCAGTTATAATAATGGCATAACACCTTAAGAAATGGCCTGTCCACGGACAATGAGCTCTTCCAAGAGACCTCTGTGAAGACAACAGCTGGGGCCAGAGGATGCTCTTGCCTCAGAGGAGGTGGATTTGTAAGAGCATTCATGGAAGGGATTGCCCAGGTTTTCAGTCTGCAGCTGAATAAATCCCTGGGTCCTAACACAGAGCTGACCCAGCTGTGGGCAGGAGGTTGAGTGGAGACCTCCTGAAGTCCCAATTAGCTGTGACCCCAAGGATAGCCGTATCCCAATGGCAAGAGCTTGCTTGTCAGAAGAGTGTGCTGAGCATCGAAGCAAGCACCTCTCCTGCTGAGGTAGGTACAACCTCCCAGCAGAGCCCATCCATCTTCTAGGGAAAAAAAATGAACCTACATGTGTAGCTCGGGGCTGCCATGCCCCCAAATACATAAGAATCTCCATGCTTATTTTACGCTCTTTGTTTTAGGCTCATTAGTCACACTGGCTAAACATTTTCCATGCCAATGCAGATGGTTTCTCTCCATTGAAAAGGCTTTCTTCTGTAGGGTGGTTGATCTCCTCCCCCTCCAGGAGTGTGCAGGTTCAGTACCCATCCTGCACCTACTTTAATTGCACTGATATTGGAAAGAAATGTCACTTTCATTAGGGTCAAAATGGAAATGCTGAAATCTCAGCATGAAATCTGTTTGCCCTCCAGCTGATACACATGAAAAGTGTCAGAATAGGGAATTGATGGGCTGAGCATCCCCCAGCCATATAAATTCAGAGGCAACAGCCAAACCAGCCTGGGGACACCTCTTTATGTGCAGATTGGCCCCCAAAGCCACCGCTAAATAAATGCACTTGCAAATAAATGAGTGCTGCATTTCCTATGCGTGCAGATGAGATGAGAAGGAATAAGAAATATTTACTCCCTCCGCTGTCTCAATCTTTAACCAATTTATTCAAGGAAAAATGGAGCTAGTGAGGAAAATGAAATGAGTAATAAGGCAGGAATGGAGCCACCCCGCTGGGAATCCATCTGAGCAGATGGATCACCCACTGCATAAATATTTGATTGTGTTTTTGATCAAAGGCACGTAGAGTAATTCAGAAACCTGTGTTCAAGTAGGAAAGGAGAAAAACCTTTCTTTTAGTAACAGTCTTTCCTCCCTCAAGCCCACACCTTTAAAGAGCAAGAAGAGGAGGGGGAAAGGGAAAAAAAAAAAAAAAAAGGCAATTATGATATAGAAATGTTCATAGAAGAACAAAAAAGTGTCAGAAAATTGCAATTTCTCATGGGGGCCAGAGCAATGGGCAGGAAGAGTTATTAGGTTGAGCAAAGCTGTTCACACCCTACCATCAGGGCTGGCTTTTAGCTTGGTTTCAGCCCCTACCATGCAAACCACAAACTCCATCTTGTGGCTGACCTGGCTTTCCTCTCCTTCCCTAAGGAAAATAATTCCTCTTGTGCACAGATCATCGTGGGAGAAACCCTGAAGTCTTCACACCCATCCAGCAGAGAGCACTGAATTCATTGTTCCCTCTTTTCGTGGCATCCCCATCAGCTGGGTAGCTCAGGTAATGAGCTTGCCATCTGATGGTTTCTCAGGACATTATTTCACAGTGCACTTAGCCTCAGTGGTTGGAAATGAGCTGATTTATTGCTTTTATCTCAGTTTCGGTCCCTGTTATGTCATATCATTCAGCTCCTTGACACGGGTTTTAAGAAAAAGATTGAGAAATCAGTTAAAACTTGCAAAGGTCTGAATCTTGTCTGGAATGGATGAAGAGCGTGCGTATGTGTGTATATTGGTATGTGTTGATTGTGGTGTTGCTGGGATGAGCTGGTACAAAATCAAAATTGGGAATGGAGCTGAACTTTCATATTGCAGACTTTGCTCTCCACTTTTATTGGACCAATAAAAAGGCCAATAAAGGGCATAAATTCACTATGAAAAACTATTTTTTTTTTAAGGGTGAATGGAAGTATTTTGCTATGTTGTTCATACAACAATGACCAACAACAAAAATCAATATGAAGTAATTTTAGCTAAAATGATGAAAATTCTACTTCCCATTGTAGATGGCCAAATGTGATATTCTGATTTAATTGCAGACTCTCCCTTCCCTGAATAGCATGGGGTTTCTTCTGAGAGGACTGGGGAGGCTTGCTGAAAATTAGAGTGAAGCAAGGCTAGTAAGACAGAATTCAATTTGAAGCTACTGTTGCCCTCTCTGATGATGATGATGAATGCTGGAGAGCCACCACCTTGCTTCATTCGTTTGCTGCTCAGTGTACAAAGTGCCTTTATTCTCAGCTCCATCTCCTAGGCAGAAGCGCCATCTGCTGCAAGATAAACAATTTTTCCTCTGTGAAGTCAAAGATTTTCTTTAAAAAATATATAAATAAAATTAAAAATAATAAAAAGTATATATATAAAAGTATAATAAAGTATATATATATATAGATATATAGATATAGATACTTTTTAAAGACTGTGAAAGAAGGTATTTCCCATCTTCTGGAAGAAATGGGGACTCAGTAACACACAAAGCTCCTGCTCAAGCCTGGTACTCAGCCATCCAACCCAGGGAGGAGAAATCTCTGCAAAATAACCCAAGCTCCCAGGGATCACATTGAATTGTTGAGGCTGGAAAAGACCTCTCAGATCCCCAACCCAAACCCCAACCCCCCATTCCCTTCCCCATCGTGCTCACTGACCACATCCCTCAGTGCCACACATCCCCATCGTTCTGGAACACCCCCAGGGATGGTGACCCCCGAGCTCACCGAGCAACTTTGTCACTGCATCACCACTCTTTCCAAGAAGTTTTCCCTTATATCCAACCTGAACTTCCCCCAGCACAATTTAAGGCCATTACCTCTCATCCTATCATTAGTTACCTGCAAATTTCCCATTCACCTACAGCTGCCAACCCAACCCATATGGCTGCCACCTGGGTTGGTCCGTCTTTGTCTGGAGAGAAGGGGCAAGAACAGTCAGAATGAGTTTTGGAAAGGGGCAGGTGCCTCCTGTTACCCTGAAATTACTCAGTTGTAGTTGAGGAAGTTCTGATCAAGGCTCATAGGATATATTAAATTGATTCGAGCTCTCTGATGTCTCTTAGCATTGGTTTGATGCAGCCCTGTCTGACATGCATTGACTCTGCCTGCTCTCAGCTCCTCAGGTCCAGATCCTACAGCATGAAACTGAAGATGGGGCTGTGATGTGGTGGTTACCGCACCCCTGCAGACACCCAGGGTCAGGATGGGGCTGTGAGCACCTGATGGAGATGTGTGCATCCCATTCATTACGGGGAGTGGCACCAGATGGCCTTTAAAGGCTCCCTTCCAACTCAAATCATTCTATGATTCTATTATGCCTTCCTGCATTAGGATGCAGAGGACATTTTTCTCAAAATGACCATGAATGCTAAATTGACAAATATTAGATATATGTTCTATTTCAAGTCAAAATCTACATGACTGGAAACTGCCTGCCTGGCTTGAGGTGGGGGCTCACAAAGAGTTTTCCAGGGATGCAGATGAAACCTGAATGAGCAGTTCAAAGCTCCCTCCCATCTTTGTGGTATGTGCTCACAGGGCAGCAGCAGGATCACACCAACCCCTATGAACGTGTCATACAAATCCCAAAGAGGCACCAGGGTGTAACCTCATGGCTTTCACCTCAGCTTGGGTCCTCGCTTTGTATGTGATCTGAGAAACTCTTTCCATATTCTGTTTGGCCAGGTTCTTGTTTTCTCCTGGATTATGAGTTTTCTGGGGCAGGAGCCCCAGATGTGTGACGGGCATTGGAGTGTTATGTGATCACCAGCTAGCTAGTGATGGGTCCCTTGGCCATGACCCAGCTTGATGATACAGAAAAAACCCACCATGAAACCACCATGGATATTTCCAAAGCCAGGACGAGTAGTCACTGATGAACCAAGTGATACAGTTAAACCTGCTACCACTTTTTGGATGTATTTCTTTTGATGTGTCAATTAAATTTGATCTCTTCTAAGAGTATCTTGCTAAAATGAAAATCTCCAAAGGTTGTTTCAAGCCAACACCTCGCCTTGCAGTCTTGCTCCTTGCCAGTGGGTGTCACTTCAAAACCACCATCCCTAGGCCGGGATGGGACGGCTTCCTCAGCCTGGAAAGGGTGTTGTTCCCACATTTACCCTTACAGTTGCAAGTAATCTGTTTTTAACCCCGAGACTTTGAGAAGGATTGACCCATCGTCTTTTTTGAGACTCACAGTGTTGACCAGCAGGGGCTGCTGGGGCAAAGAGTGTGCTGGGGACTTCCTTTATCTCAACAGAGGTGGGATTTTTAGACAGATCTTGATCTGGAGCAGATTTTATGGAAGGACCAAGATAATGAAAGCTGTGTTTTAGCACAGATTACCTGGAAATCTGTTCATGAACGTTCATCCCCCTTTGTGGATGCACCATGTTGTCCAGGCTGAGCTTTCAGCATTTTAAGACCCCAAACAAACATATGTCCCTGCTTGCAGCAGGCATGAGAGCTATGGGAAGAAAGGAATCCAATTTTGGCCACAGACCACACACTGATGGTGGGTCCAGGCCTTTCCCCAAAACCACTTCAAGTCCATGTCTAGCCACCACCATCTAAATGTGCATGGAGAAGCAGGACGGCTTATAGAATCATAGGGCTGAGTAGGAAGGGACTTTAAAGGTCATCTAGTCCAGCTCCCCTGTGGAAGGGGAGCTTTCCCATAGGGGAAACACTGAGGCTCAGCATCCAGATTCACCATCCAGCTCATCTTGGCCAAATCCCTCAGTCTCGCTGTAGGCAGTTCCCCAGCTGCAGAACAGGGATTGCCATCTTGAAAAGAGAAGCCCATCTATTGCTCAATAGAGCCCTATTCCAGCAAAAACCTCAGGGAGAGAGGTTTTATGATTATAAGTTCCCAAAGGGTTGAGGAGACGTGACTTGAAGCAGGGAGGCATCTCAGGACATTGCCTCCACTTCCCAGTTTGTTTTCATCTCCATCCCATTGTTCTCTTGTTGGGAAACAGGAGTCCCAAATAACATCCTACTGCCTCTTGCCATGAAATGACTGAGCCAATGCCATCAGTGAGTTAAGCACTGTGTTAAGCCTCTGTGTCCAGGTTTGAAATGAAAGCAAAGCCAAACAAGCCAGGCTTGAGGGTGTGTATCTGTTGGGCTGCTGTCTGGAAGGACCAGATGGTTGGAAACCTCCAAACGCAAAGGTAATTCCTCCTCTTGGAAGAAATGGGCTGGGATCAGGACATGAACCTAATCACTCATCAAACACAAGGCCAGCCCTGAACAGACCATGCTCCCTCTTGAAAACAGTCTCAGTGCATCACAACTGTGAGAGGGGCTCTGCTTTGAACACTTTGACCCTCTGTCCACAGCAGACTGTGGCTCCTCCAGCACCATCCACTGAGCAGAGAAGATGCTCTGAGCACGTCTTCCTAGAGGCAGTGGTAAGAAACAGGAAGGTGAATGCACATGATGGTACTCAACCATCTCTTCAAGTGTTATTAGCAAAGCACTTTGCGTCTGCACCCTCTGCTTATGAAACGGGAAAGCCAGCAAATCCCAACCTGCCCACATGGGTACGTGATTTGCTCCAGGTGGCCCCAGCCCAGCCTCTACTCTTTTGTGACCACAGCATTTCCATGCAGGGGTTTGGAGGATGCATCACTCCTATCATCATGTTGGACTTTGAGCTTGTCAGAGAGGAGATGCCATTTGCACAGCGCTGATATTTTGGCTTTGGGGGAGTAGCACACACAGCATCCATGTGAAATAACTCTGACACAATCTCCTCTTCAACTCAAACTTTGAAATGAATCTGAAATGTCACAAAGCAAATCAGCCTATACTGGCTTCAGTCTCATCTAATCCTAAAAGCTTGGAGGCACTAATTCTTCTTTCTGCCCTCAGCATGAATGGAAACCTGGTTTTCTTTCAGTGAGGTCTTTGAACTTCATTGACAGAAACTTGCTCACTTTCCCTATTAGCTTTTATTGCTTCCTCCTGACCATCACCTACAAACTGACACTCATCACCAGCAAACTGGTGGGACTTTTTGACGTCCTCTAACACCTTATTTTGTATAGGTTTTCAAGGAAAAGGTAGATGTGGCATTTAGGGTCATGTTTTTGTGGGCAAGGTGGTGATGGGTCAATGGTTAGGCTTGATAATCTTAGTGGTCTTTTTCAACCTTAATGATTCTGTGATAGCAGAATGCCAGCCCAACAATGTCTAGGAACCTTATCCCAATGAATCTTCTTGCCATGCTATTTCTCCTTATTCTGTAAGATCATTGGCAACTCTGATCTCTTGGATTTTTTAATGATGATTTATAGGGATGTTGGCACCATGGAAGGGCTGAGTGCTTTGTCCCTCTGCCTGTTTCCCGCCCTTACAATGGGACATTTCTGACTGGCCCACTGTGAATGTGCTCTGGTCAGACACTAAACCCTGCTGCTGGGTTGGATGGAAAGCAGGTCCTTGTTACTGCACGGGGGAAAATGCAATTGGGATTCCTTTTGGTTGAGGGAACAAGCTTTGTAATGTCATTGATGAAGATGTTAAAAAGCACTGGTCCCAGAACTGATCCCTGAGGGACTCCAATCTTCACTCATCTCCGTCTGGACATTGAGCCATTGACCACCACTCTCTAGGTATGATCTCACAACCAGTTCTTTGCCCATTGAACAGCCCACCCCTCAGGTCAATAGCTTTCCAATATGGAGAGAAGGATATTGTAGGGGTGTTGTAGAGGAAGTGTCAAATATTGTAGGCTTAGCACCCAAGGCCTCTTCCAGTCAATTAGATGCCCTACCAGATTGTGGTGGAGCTTCAAGGAAAGCAAATATTGGTCTTTTGCATAAAAAAAATGACTCCCGGAGCAGCTCTAGGACTATAGCTGAGCATTTTCAATGCCTTTTTGTCCCAAGACCCCCAGGGGACAAGTTGTGCTGTTCCAGCCCATTCTGCGTGGTGCTGGCCTGGCTCTCCCCAGCCCCAGGAGCCAACCTCCCCAGCGTTGCCCTAACACCTTCCAAGCAGTGAGGAAGGAAAGGAGCTTCTTCAGCCACATGTTATTTCACTGTCATGCAGCAAACACGCCTGCATTAGCCCTTTCCATCAGTCATTCCTCAATTACACCTCGACTGATTGACTCCTCTCTCCTCTTCCCTTTCAAAAGCACAGCATTAATGGGTGAGAGGCCGACTGCACTTCACATTAATTCAGTTGGCCAGGCCATAGAGTAAAAGGAACATTTTCCTGAGCTGGATTTACTCCCCCGGGAGACCCCACTCCCCCAACCTCCCCTCCCCTTGCCATCTGCTCATGACAAAGTGCTCTCAGCTCTCCTCCTGGCCACCAGCATCCATCCATCTCCATCAGCACAGCGAGCCGTGCCGAGCGTGCTGCATAATAATACCTCTGCTTCCTAATTAGCCCCATGTATGCCGATTTCCTAGCCACAAAAAATCGTTTAAAGGGCCTGGAGAACAGGGAGTGGGAAGATACCTTCTCCTCTAATACACATTTGTTCCAATCATGAATTCTGCAGAGCTGGGTGACAATGAGAGGGAAAGTATCTGGAGATTTTTTTTGTTATTTCATCTCAGTGAGTGCATACAAGGATTTTGCATACAAGACATGCAGAGGTCATCTATCTGCTTCCCTTGTTTTAAGGGTTTTTTTGGATCCAGAGAAAAAAATCCCTGAAATTTTTACAGTGCTTTTACTATACCTCCTTCTTTCTTCTGGGTCTCAATTACTTTAAAGAAAAGAAGCCTACAAATCGTAATTATTTTCTTTCTTTTTTCCTCTTTTTTTTTTTTCTCTCTTTTCTTCTGAGGAAAAAAAACAACCAAACAAACCATGAAAACATTTCTTATGCAACAAACAATTCAACTTTCCTAATCATCTGTTTTACTTCCTTTCACAAAACGCTTTACATCTTACAAATAGGGATAGTTATGAGTGCCCACTACTGAGGTGTCACAGTGCATCTTGTCCTCATGTTCATGGATGACATGGATGCCCTCCTCTCCTCCCCTCTCCTCTCCTCCCCTCTCCTCTCCTCTCCTCTCCTCTCCTCTCCTCTCCTCTCCTCTCCTCTCCTCTCCTCTCCTCTCCTCTCCTCTCCTCTCCTCTCCTCTCCTCTCCTCTCCTCTCCTCTCCTTTCCTCTCCTCTCCTCTCCTGTCCCTCTCCTCCTTCCCTTTCCCCTTCCCCTTCCCCTTCCCATTTATTCTCTTGCTATCCAGATTATCACCTATTCCATGGTGCGTGCAGTTTATTAATTTTGATCCCCCCCTTGCTAGGTCTGTTCTTTCTCTCTGTTTATTTCCTTTAATCTTCTTTCCTTCTCTTGTATCTATACTTTTGTGGCGTGTTAAATATAGGTTGAGAGAAGAAGATCACAGCAGGGCTGATGAATGGGAGATGAGCCACACGTGGAAGACCATATTCATCCCACTTGTGGCTGAGAACATCAGTATGGCCTAGGGAAATTGGAGGCATATTCTGGGAATGGCAGGATAATTAAAAGGCTCTTTTCCCAGGGCCACTGAGTCAGAGAAACCCGAAAGCTGCTATTTTCCCCACTGCATACCAACTCTGACATGCATTAAAAATTGTTATGCCAAGAAACACAGCATGCTGGGGGATGTCTTAATAGGATAAGACAAAGGAACAACAAAGATCCACCTCCCTGCAAAGGCAAATAACCCTACAAAGAAGGCTGGGCAGGGACTTCAATGCATGGGTTGGGAGGAGTTATTTTTAAGGCTTTTCTTCTTGACAGATATAGAAATAAAGTGCATTATGGAAGACTTGAATATGGAAGAGAAACCCAGGGCAAGCTCACAGAGCTGGTAAGAAGCCACCAGGAGAGTTAATGAAATTAAAGTTAATATTCTTTTCTAACACAAAAAGCTTTGTGCTCTGAGCAACACAAACAGAGGGTGAAGATAAATTGCTGATTGGAAGCTGATGACTGTTCAGGGACAAGGGAATTGCTTATATTTAATTTGGTAGATAGGGCAGCCACAGCTGGCATCAGTCTGTGTTGGGGCTTCACCTGCATGTGTGTGTACCTGCAGTCAGTGCTGATGCAGGGCTGACTCTGAGAGAAATATCATGATTTTAGTTACCTGCATGAGATATTGCAGGAAGAAAAAAAAAAAAAACAAAAAAAAAAACAAAAAAAAAACCCTGCATTTTGAGAGAATGTGTGGAGATGTCCACATATTTATATAATGTAGAGGTTGGACCAGAGGAGCCACTGACCTCTGGGTCAAGTCAGACTCATTTTGCCAGCTGTACCATCCTGGCAGTGCAGCTGCAATAGCTGCAGCTGAAATTGCTAGAGCAACGAAGGCAAGCTGGCTGACAAGGGAGGGCAGGATTTGTTAGGGGCAGGGCTTTCTCTTTGGCTCCCTATACTCCCATTCAGATGTAGCTGGTGTGTTGTAACAGCCATGAATTGCAACTTGGTTTTGCAGCCAGCTGTGGAGTTAGGATGGGAAAACATCTGTCTGTTCCCTATCTGACACTTCTGTCCCTCCAGCCTCTGACAGATGCTCTGATTCACAGATTCTCTCACTGCTGCAGACAAGACCCAATCCCATCCAGAAGAGCTGTGACAAAGAAGGACGATTAGGCAGTTGTGCCAGCACAAATGAACAAATACTTGAGCAGCTGAGACTATCTGAACAGATTTGTGTCAGGGAGTGGAGCTGCAAAAGGCCATATGGTCCACAGTCAAAACGGTGAACTCGTTGTATGGATTTCCATTCTGAGTGGGCACGGATTCTCATGGCTGTGTTTGTAAAGAGAAAAATCTTGCAAATGTAGCCCCTGTGGGGAGGTGCACGATCCAGTTCTGCCCTGCTTTTCTAACTGCTGGCTACTGCAGGGCACGCATTGGTGTTCCCTTTTCATTTTCTATATGGATGCTTGTAAGATGCTAAATGCACAAGCTGGGCACCAACAGCTCACACCAACTTGGGCTTTCCCAGAGGACCGAGCTTACTTTGGGGTATCCCTGCAGCGGTAGACAAATCCTGCAGTCATTTCCTTTATAATAAATATGCTTAGTCTGAAAAGATTCGGGTACATTATTGGTTTTCACTGAGATCCTCTCTGCCTTGTGTTGCCATGTCAGGGCTAGCAGTCCACAGACTGGATTTGACTTTTCTTCAAAGGAGAGGGAAAATCCTGGCTGCAAAAGCAATGCATCATTACAGCTGCAAACGGTCAGCTTGCAAAGGGCCTCGAGAGGATGTCAGCTGTGTTTAACAGCCTTTGGATGTGATTTATGGCTCTGTTCTGATGCATCAGCAAGGAAATGAGCAGATCTGACCAGAAGTGGCTCAGGTGGTGTTCAGTGCAGGCCCTGCTGTACTGATCCAGCATTGACCTGGAGTTCATGGACCGCTAATGAGCTTTAAAACCACAAAAATGAGCTTCATGAAGCAGAAACCCAAGGAGCGTGCACTAATACAGCCTCATTTTGAGAGTCTGTAGACATCATCAAGAACTGTTTCTGACTACCATCAGTACCTGCAAGCTGATGTGGAATTATGGTTATCATAAAAATAATTATCTTTATTATTGTAATTATCTTTGAGATTAATTTGATTTCTTATGGCTTTTGTTTGGTTGGTTGGTTGGTTCTGTAGTCATCACTGTAAAGCTATGCTTTTCTACAGCAGTAAATTTCTTTCTGGCTAAGGAGAACGTTCTGCTTATTCCTACATACCTACGCTGTTTTATTGATTGCCAAACAGCAGGTACAAAGTGTAGTGCGTCTTCAAATTGCTCTGCTCTTATCTTCAGGATGAAGAGCCTTTTGCCATCCAGCCAAGTGTTGTGGACAGCAGAGAATCACTGAATAGCCCATGTTGGAAGGGACTCACAGGGATCACTGAATCCAACTCCATGATTTAGAATCACAGAATGTCTTTGGTTGGAAGGGACCTCAAGGATCATCAAGTTCCAACGCCCCTGCCCCCAGGACAGGAAGGACGTGGAGCTCTTAGAGTGGGTCCAGAGGAGTTAAGAAAAGGATCAACAAGGAAACCTCATCAGGTTTCCCTCTGCCCAACAATCCAGTCTGTCCAGGCCTTGTTGAATGGCAGCACGGCCTTCAGGTGGGTCAGCCAATCCTCCCAGCTTGGTGTCATCAGCAAACTTGCTGAGGCTGGACTCCATCCCTTCATCCAGGTTGTTGATGTTGAAAAAGATGGAACTCAGCACCAACCACTGGGGAACGCCGCTAGTTACATGCCTTCAACCTGAGTCTGCACCACTGATGACAGCCCTCTGATGGTGGTTGGAGCTGTAGGGCAGCATCTTCGGCTCCTTCAAAATGAGTCAACCACTCAAGCTGGAATTCTCACAGCAAAAATAAAGACTAAAGCTCCTGGGAAACTCAGCTAAGGATTTAAATGCAATAAATAGTGTCTCTGAAGAAGAACAATACACAGTTCTTACTGCACTGAAGCTCAGTAGGTGAGGAGAATACAGTGGGTGAGGAAGGACTGAACTTTGATGTTTCCATTCGAGCTTCTCTTCAAGCAGGGGAGGAGAATAAAAAATCTCACTGCTGCAGAGAGCTTTGCTGATGGAAACATGCAGTCACCATAGTTTGAACTTGTCTTTCTCAGAGGCTCAAAGTAATTTCCCCCTACTCTCAGGAAAATATATGGCCTTCCTTGAAGTAGCAGAAGCACCGTATAAATCAAATTTTAATTGAGTTGAAGATGATTGCTCGCATTTCAGATTTGATTTCTCTGCTGAGCTGGAGTCAGATTGAAAACAGCGATGTAGAGAAGAAAAGAACAAACATGAACACAAAACCAGGCAAATCTTAGACCATAAATATTCGTTACTGAATCACTGCAATAATAAGGAAATGAGGCACAGACCTAATGCCCTGAGAAACTGTCTAACCAGAATATACTCTAATCAGAATTCTTAAGAACCAAATCCTTGGCTCAAAGGTTCTGTTTTTTTTTGTTTGTTTTTTTTTTTTGTTTGTTTGTTTTTTTAAAGAAGTGTCCATTTTAATAAATGGTGATATAAATGGTTTCAGAAACCATTCACTCCTATGAAGAAAGGTTGAGGGAACTGGAGGGATCTGGGCTCGTTCAGCTTGGAGAAGAGAAGCTGCAGGGAGACCTCAGTGTGGCCTTCAGTGCTTGAAGGGAGCAGATAAACAGGAGGGGGAACGGCTGTTTGTGAGGGTGGGTGGTGACAGGACAAGGGGAATGGTTTGAAAGTGAGCCAGGGGAGGTTTGGGTTGGATGTGAGGAGGAAGTTTTTCATGCAGAGGGTGGTGAGGCAGTGGAACAGGTTGCCCAAGGAGGCTGTGGATGCCCCATCCCTGCAGGCATTCAAGGCCAGGCTGGATGTGGCTCTGGGCAGCCTGGGCTGCTGGTTGGTGACCTGCACACAGCAGGGGGTTGGAGCTGGGTGAGCACTGTGCTCCTTTGCAACCCAGGCCATTCTATGATTCATTCTACAATGCTATGAGAAACACACAGGAGCCAGCACGTGGCTGTACAACATGTGGTTCCACTCTGTTCCTTAAGGCTCTCCCTAAGCACCACTTGAGTGTCCTAGTGAAGGTTTATTCCTAGCAGTTCCAAATGTCTTCCTACAGCTGGTTCATGGAGGAGGCATGTAAGATAGGCAGGGACTCTGGGCTGACCTCAAACCCTTTCCCCATGCACATGAGCACAAAGGCCTTTGGGCATACATGTGGTTCTGTCCTTGGACCCTGCCACCCTGAGTCTTGTAACTTCACTCCAATATATCCCTCACCCCGTAGATGTCATACTGAACAGGTTGTCCAGAGATGTGTTGGATACCCCATACCTGCAGACACCCAAGGTTAGGGGATGGGGCTCTGAGCACTGATGGAGCTGTGGGTGTCCCTGTTCATTGTAGACAGTGGGACCAGATGGCCTTTCAGGTCTCCTTCCAGCTCAATATCATAGAACCATAGAATCATAGAGTGGCCTAGGTTGCAAAGGAGCACTATGTTCATCCATTTCCAACCCTCTGCTATGTGCAGAATCGCCAACCAGCAGACCAGGCTGCCCAGAGCCACATCCAGCCTGGAGTGAGTGGCACTGGCCAACTCTCTGCACAGTGAAGATGGGCAGGTGCACACAGCACATGGTGTGACTCTCAGTGATGGATCTGGAGTCCCTGCTTAGCTGGCCAAGCTTCCTTGTATTCTGATTTTCTTTCTGGTTTCTCATTAAGACTCTCTTTGCAGCTTTTCTACAAAACTGATGCTGCGCCCCAGACTGCAGGCTGGCAGCTTACAGTGGAGTTTTCTTGTTGCTTCTTTCTCCATCCCCTCCCCACAGTGTGAGGATATACTTAATGGAATAAAACTGTCCATCCTACTCTCTTGCTGACCACGGTGCCCCTCTCAGGATAGCTCCTCATGCACTGGGAACTGGAATAGATGACCTTTAAGGGTCCCTTCCAACCCAAATGATTCTATGGAACTGTGATGCTCTGGGAGCTGGAGTTTGGCCTTAGCATCTTCCTTCTCCACCCCATTAGCTTCCTGGGGAAGCTAATTACATTACTTTGAGAGACACATTCTGCAGGTTGGACTGCTCACCCCAGAGAAGTGAAGGTTGATGCTTTCTGAACCTCACTTTGTGCTGAGTAACACATGACAGTGATGGATCTGCTGGTGGTGAGGTGAAAGGGCTGACTCTGACATTGCCCAGGCAGCAGGAGAAAGCTTATTTCTGGGGTTATGAATATGGTCCCTTTGCTGCAGGTCCAAGCCAGCCCCATGGAAACTGCATTTCACAGATGCAGTCTTACTGCCTGCACGCACTGCTCTGGAAATGACTTTTATAAAGACTAATTGGTATGAGAAAACAAACAGAGAAACCAGGAAGGGAGGTAATTATCCAGCATGCACAGTAAACCTCCAGGTTTGGGTTATTTTTAGAAAGGGCCCGGACTAAAGGCATAAACCAGAATGGATGGATGTGGAAATCAAGAGAGTTTTCAGGAAAAGGAGTGGAGAAATACATTTCCACATACATTCCTGGAAACAGGAATCAGAGGTGCTCAAACAAAGTGCCTTGCAGAAGTCAGTGGGGAAAGTGGATAACCAGAAAAGCAAGTCCATGGGAACATGAGCTCCTGACAAGGTGGCTTCCATCCTTCTTTACAGAAAGGTTAGATTATCTGTGTTAAACTCATCAAAGAGCAGCATTATAAGGAAGATACGCTCTATCAGGGAGCTCACTGCTGAAAGCATCCAAATTCAATGGCTACAGAGCCCCTCCAGATCCCTGAGAGCTGTGTTTCAGTGACATGAGGTAGGATTAATGAGTCCTCCAACATTAATAGGTACAGGAACAGCCTGAGGCAAGCCCTGCGTGAATGGATGAGCTCAGATATGGAAAGGTTGTGTGATCTTCTCATGGCTGTAGGGAAATCTCTGCAAGGCCCTCAGTAATACTCTGCACTAAGACCAACTTTCTGCCACCAGATTCATTCCTGTGCTGCTCCTCATCTCTGTGCCTTCCTTGGGGCTGAATTTGACCCAAGTCTTGGTTGTGAGCTTTGGGTGCTCCCCACCCACCTTGATGCCCATGATATGGATGATGGAAAGCGTGCACCTTATGCCCTAAAGCTAAGGTACCTCCTAGCAGACTTCTCTCCCGTATCCAAAGTGCCCAAATGGTTACTGCATGTGTGAGGCAAGGCATGTGGCTCTGCTCTGGGGTAGGAAGTTATGACATTGAAAATCTCCTTTATGAGGCAGCATTTTTATTAGATGGGTCCTGTTCAGAGCTCAGCGGGAACAGGAGGTGGATGGGAGGGAGGAATGATTATTTGGTGTTAATAAACCCAGAGCAAACCCCACCACACACTTCTGCAGCTCCTTGGTGTCCTTAAGCTTCCCGTCTCCCAGTTTACATAAATCTTCCTTCCCTCTCCCAGTGCTGGGCTCTGAAAATGAGGGAAGCTCAGCTGTAACCAAACAGCATGGTCCATGGAAGGAGGAAGGACTGGGGCTGGCACCTGGTGGCACCGGGGACTGTGCAGGTGAAGGGTCTCATTTAGGGGGAGGTTAGGGGTCACGTGGATGGGAGGGATGAAGGAGTAGGAGGGTTGTTCAGGTGTAGATGTGGACGCATCACATCCATAGAATGGCGTGCATTGGGAGGGACCTCAAGGATGATGAAGCTCCAACCCCCCATCACAGGCAGGGCCACCAACCTCCACATCTCACAGCAGCCCAGGCTGCCCAGGGCCCCATCCAACCTGGCCTTGAACACCTCCAGGGATGGACGGGGATCCACAGCCTCTCTGGGCAGCTGTTCCAGCAGCTCCCAGCTCTCAATAATAACCAACAGCCATTAAGTGCAGGCAGCTCTGTGTGCAGACATCCATGTTTTGAGCACGTAGTAGGTTTGCAAGCACCAAAGACTCATGCAAATTGGGGCCAGCGAGACAAACACATTCATTTGTGAATTCAACCTCAAGATTTGTCTGGAAGGGATGAATGATGGATGACTCTACAGGAGGATAATAAATCTAATAAATGAATAGAGAGGTGATCTAATACCTCCTTCTTCATTTTGTAAGTACTGTGATCTTAGAGGATATTTAATGGCTGTGAATAATAAACAACAGCTCTCCAAATGAAAAAAAAAATATATATATATATACAACATGCAAAATAGAAATGCACCCGTTGCAATTCTTCATTGAGGAGAAAAGAGAGAAAATCAGCTCACTCTGTATTTTTCCTGTGTGAACAAAGGGACGGGGTTTAGTGGCCATGGTGTGATGGGATGGCGGTTTTACTTGATGCTCTTAGTGGTCTTTTCCAACCTTAATGATTCCATCATTCTATAACAGCCACCTTTAACTAAACAGGGACTTTTCTCAGTATGACATCACCATGACCACGTGGGCCAGATGAAACTTCTTATCTTTGGGTCAGATTCTCAGCTCCATCTGCAGCTCTTTGACGTGGTGCAAAAGGGAGAAGGCTGTGTGGTGGGCTGTGCTGTCCCCCAGAACAGCCCCGAAGGACACATTCAGCAGCCAGATGGGAAATGCAGGACAGGGAAGAGTTAACGCCAGACTCTTTCAGCAGTAAGTCATCTGCCTGCTGTGCATCAGCAAGACCTCATCTCCATTCATCACAGCTCAGGAAGCAAAGAGCTTTCGTCTGGCTGGCTCTGCCAACAGCCAAGGGCTGAGCAGCTTGTTCTGCTCCACAGACGAGCTGGGCTGTCTCTCGTGTTCTTTCCATGCTTAAATTTTGATTGAGAATTGCACAGAGCCATCTTCCTCTCACAGAGGTGTTATTTGAAGACCTTGGCTGGATGGGAATGGACAAGCTCCACAAAAGGCTCACAGCAACGCTGGTGTATGGGACCTCCCAGCACCTCTAGCCTGACCTGAACCAAGGATGCTTTGGCTCCAACATCCCATCATCCACTCCATCATCATGGAGCCAGGAGTTTGGCTCTGTGATCGTTATGGGTCCCTTCCAACTCGGGATATTGTGTCATTCTACAATCCTCATCAAGTAATTACTTACTGGCCATACCTCCATAACATCTCTCCTGATGGCCAACAAGCTCCAAGGCCAATTCAGACAAAAATCTACCTACAGGTACGTGAGGAAGGGCTGGTTTTCCTTATTCCTACTCTGTTTAGATAAGGCTGCATATCACTTAGGGAATTTTTGTCAATATTAGTGGTCAGAGAATCATTTCCTCCTGATGCTGATGCATTTGAATCACATTAAGCACTGAGTGACACTTTTTTGGCCCAAGAGTTTATTTACAGGAAAACAAATGCAATTCTAAGGATTACTCTGAGCCGGATCAAAGACTGCAGGAGATCATTTCAGCCAAGCAGGAGGTGTGGTCTCCTGTTGGTTGGCTTTTTAGAAAGGAGTAAACATTTTGTTTTGTCACTCTTAAAGTGAACCACACCGCGCAGAAAATAATAATAATAATAATTTATTATGGCATCTCCCAATCACATTTTGTTAAGCATAGATTCCAACAAGGAGAATTATTCCTGCCTTCTTCACATCTCTGTGCATAAACCCTGGCCAGAATCGAAAATAAGGTATGCAGGAAAAGTTGCTGTGGTGTTCAGAATAAGAATTAGTAATTTGGCTTTTGGGGGCAGTCCAAGTCTATTAAAGAAATAGCAGCAATTTCCCTTACTTTGGCCTGACCGTGCATCAGAATCATCAATAACAAGAACTCACCTATTTCTGCTGCCACAAAGATTTTTAGCATCCTGCCGGGCAGAGAATGAGAGCACAGTGGGAGATCCCAGAGGAGGATAAAGAACTAAGAGGGGCAGATGTAAGCAGGTTTGTTTGCACGGGGTTATCCAAAGAAACGATGCAATGGCTGATGCCATTGCAGGACCATTCTTGGCCACCTTAGAAAGGTTGTGGTGACTGGATAGTCTGGAAGAAACTTTCAGAGGTCTGGAAGAAAGAAAATATCACTCCTTTTTTCAGTAAGAGAAAGAAGGAGGAACTGCAGATTGGCTGGAACTGGCTGCGTACATCGAGATGGAGTAAACTGTAAATATTTTAAAGCATGTGAAAGACAGGAAAAAGATGGTGAGTAATTAACATGGATTTACAAAGGGGAAATCATATCTAAACAGCCTTATGGTCTCCTTTGATGAGACGACTGGCTTGAATGAGCAGAGAACTGTGGATATTGGTTATCTCAATTTCAGCAAGGCTTTCAGTGCTGTCTCCCATAGTGTCCAACATTACAGGCAAACTGCAGAAGTGCAGACTAGATGATTGGACAGTGAATTGGCCAGAAAATGTACTGAGTGATACCTAGAGTGCTGTATCAGTGACAAAAAGCCCAGCTGAAGGCCACTGACATTGGAACCATTACTATTTGAACACTCTGTTAGCAATCTGGATGATGGGCAGATTGCATTCAGCAAACTTGAATCATGTGACAGAACCATGGAACTCCAGTTGTACAGCCATAAAATCATGGAGTCATAGAACCATAGAAGAGCTTAGGTTGGAAGAGACCTGCTCTGCCAGCAGGTCCAGGTAGGGAATTCTCCTCTGCTCATCACTAGTGAGTCACATGTGGGGTGCTGGGTCCAATCTAGGGCACTTAAGGACACAAAGGACATGGAGATACAGGAGTGAGTCAGTAAAGACCACAAACACGGACTGGAGCATCTCTCCTATGAGGAGCAGCTGAGATTTCTTATGCTAGAGAAAGGAAGACTGAGAGAAGAGCCTTATCAAGGAGCAAAATAAATACCTGATAGTGCAGAAGTGAAGACAGAGCGAGGTTCTTCTCAGTAGTGCTCATCACAGAACAAGCAGCAGTGGACACCAATTGAAATGCCTAAGTGCCATTTAAACACAAGAAAAGCTCTTTTCCTGTGCATCAAACGCTGGGACAGGCTTTCCAAAGAGGCTGTGGATTCTCCATCCTCAGAGATATTTGAAGACAGGGAGCTCACCAACCTCCTCCAGCTGACTGCTTCGAGCAGGGACTTGGGCAAGGTGATCTTCTGCTGTACCTGCCTACCCCAGTGATTCCATGGTTGTGTAATTGTATGGAAACTGACCCATTTCCAATCCAGTGCTAGAGCCTTTGGCCTCACGTGCTGAGCAGTGAATGGCTCTCTTGGTTTTCAGCCATCTCAGAACAATGCATGCAATAGCCTACAATTTGTAAGCTGTATGGACAAATATAGGTCCCTGTAAGAGTGTACTTGAAACTCCCATGGCTGTGCTTTCATATGGCCCAAGTTTTGGCAGCAATATTGTCTTAAGTGCTTCCTTTATTACCCTCTCAGCTAAGAAAACTATGGAGGTCATCCATTTGTTAAAGCTGACGTGGACTGAACTGTGAACCAGCAGAGTCAAGGGACAGGAACAACACTACCATCAAAATCTTTGTGTTGTGGGACCAAGTCTTAAACTTAATTTTTTTACAATTAAATTCTGGTTTGATTCCTCCTTTGGGAACTTGTGTATCTTCAGGAGTGGGCACAGGATACACCTGTGGAGGGGAAAGCAAGGGGAGCAGGGCTGTTTGTCAGCAGCTGGGCTGGGTGCTGGTGTCAATGGATAATTGCTGCAGCTGCATCCCATTTTTTTGGAGGGGGTGGAAGGGGGGGAGATGGGTAATTTTAAATGAGATCTTCCCACAGATTTCAGGCATCCTGATGCTGTGGTTTTCTCATGAATAACTGAGAATAATTGTCAGTCTTAAGCAGTGACAACTCTTCATAACAACATCTCATAACAGAGAGGAGAAAAAGGGATTGTTTCTGCTGTGTTCATATCACTACTGAGGAAAAATATTAAATATTTTGTCTGGGACCAGGTATGCAATGAATGGCGTAGTATGGTGTTTCTGGCTTCATATTTATGGCAGTCGTGCTTCTTCTGAATTAGAAAAAAAAGGGAGTATATTGATTGGGAGAACTGCAAGAATACATCTTCTGCTGGGAAGGAAGTGGGGAACGCAGAGGAACCAGAGGAAGGAAGCATTTTCTGCATTTTTGGCTTGAAGTGCTGGAAGCACCCCAGGTGGGCTCAGGCTGTGCCAACACTCCCAGAAATCAGCTGCCATCCTCCAGGACTGAGACTAAAGAAGATTTGGGAAAAGAAGCCAAAATGTTATCAAGGGAGACATCTGACATTTTAACCAGAAATGTCAAAGGAAATATCTGGTTTCTTAACTGAGGCAATGTCAGAGGGGAAAACACAGAGCACCTAATTTGGCAAATTGAAGGTTATCTTGCCCCATGCCTATCCCTCATGTCCTGGCAAGGACCCCTTTGGAGGTGTGCTATTCCTTGGCATCAATTGTGATGTCACCCTGTTCCTGTCTCTTCTCCACCCCTTCTCCCTTTATTTTACTGCCAACCTTGCCCCCATCTCTGCTTATAACCTAAGCCACAGAGAAGAAAGTGGCAAGAAGACCACACAAGGCAATATTTCTTAATGTCTGGATAGTAATAGGACAAGGAGGAATGGTTTTAAACTGAGCCAGGAGAGGTTTAGGTTGGATATGAGGAGGAAGTTTTTCATGCAGAGGGTGGTGAGGCAGTGGAACAGGTTGCCCAAGGAGGCTGTGGATGCCCCATCCCTGCAGGCATTCAAGGCCAGGCTGGATGTGGCTCTGGGCCATTCGATGATTCTATGACTCCTCATATTGAGATCATAATTGATCATAATTGAGATCATTACAGTCTCAGATTTCCAAATGCAAATGTCATCTGTGGCGTAAGCGCATAAGATGTTGCCCAAGGCAAAGGTGCATTTCCAGGCATAATTTTTACAGAGCTCTTTGAAAGTGCTGGAGACAGTACCAGCTGGTACCCCCTCGTCCTGTTTGTTTTCCGTGATTAAATGTGGCAGAATGGCTTTTCCAAAGAGCTCAACATCCATTCATCTGCCTATCCCCATTCAGTCCCCAGAGCTGTCATAAAATCATTACCGTTGGAAAAGACCTCCATGATCCCCAAGTCCAACTCCAACCCACCCCACCATGCCCACTGACCACATCCCTCAGTGCCACATCCCCATGGTTCACCTCCAGGGATGGTGACCCCTCACTCCCTGGGTAGCTGTGCCACATCATCTCTCCTATTTGGAGAAGAAATTTTCCCAAATACCCAACCCGACCCTCCCCTGGCACAACATGAGGCCATCGCCTCCCATCCTATCACTGTTACCCAGGAGCAGAGGCTGACCCCCCTCACCACAACCTCCTTCCAAGAGCTGTGGAGCCATGAGGTCTCCCCTGAGCTCCTCTGCCCCACGCTGACCCACACATGGCTTAGGTGGCCATCAACTCTTCTGAAAATGAAGTCCTGTCTGTGCAAATGTATTCTTGGCTTGTTTCACATCAGTCTAGAATGAAATCCAAACCACACCCGGTTGGGTGATCATTGTAGATTATAGAGTTGTACGTCACAGCTCATATTATTTTAAGCACATCAACAACATCCTTCTGATTTCAAGCAATTTGCCTTTTTTATTCCTTGACTTAGCAACGAATTGTTGAATTTGTCTCCTTCCTCTGCACAGAATCATATCATAGAATGATAGAATGGTTTGGGTTGGAAGGGACTTTAAGATCGTCCAGTTCCAACCCTCTGCCACAGGCAGGGCTGCCCCCCACCAGATCAGGCTGCCCAGAGCCCATCCAACCTGGCCTTGAACACCTCCAGGGATGGGCATCAATGCCAGAGAAACAGGATAGATGAGATGATCTAGGAGGAAAAATTCCACCTCTGTAAACATGGATGATTTTTAGGACCTTTTCAGGCAGAACTAATAAGATACTAAAAATGCTTTGTTTTGAAACTCAGAGGAGAACTGCCTGTCAAAACCTCTGTTCAGCATCCCCAATGACAAACATAAGAAACAATGGCAAAGAAAAAGGATGGTGGGCACCTTCTCTTAAAGCGAAGAAGTACAGAAAATGAATAAGAGGAACTGAAAGTGCCTAGAAAAATACGTAGTGACTGGGGAAAGGAGAGCAAAGAGGTGCTGCAGTGGTGGGGGGAGGAATCCTTGCAGCGAGTTAGAGCCATCAATAAACAAAGACAGTAAAATCCTTAGAAAGAAGGTGTTGCATGCTGTATTTTCCCCACGTGGCAGTCACAAAGCATCTCAGTGTCATCAACAACAAAAGGTGTTAGTCAATAACATAAGGAAATGTTTCAACCAGCAGTTACCAACTGGATGACCTCTGAAATCGGTGATGGCCTTTGGGTCTTCTGAGCTGAAATTCACGGAGCCTGCTACAAAGCTCGACGCTGTTTTGCATTTTCCTCAATGATCTGAAAATAAATATCAAATCACTGCTGACATAAGTGGCAGACAGCACGACGACAGCCAGCAGAAAGAATATGATGAGTCACACGGAGCAATCTGGATCGCTTGGGGCTGCGCAGCCAAAATGCATCTTAATAAAGCCAAAAGCCAAGTCAGAAGCTGGGAAATTGCAGGAGGTCGTGGAATCATAGAATCATAGAATGGCTTGGGTTGGAAGGGACCTCAAGGATCCTGAAGCTCCAACCCCCCTGCTCCTGCAAGCAGGGCTGCCAACCTCCACATTTCATACCAGCCCAGGTCATGGCCTGAGGGCCAGAAATGATCTCTTAGGAAGGACTACAGTAGGTTTTTGGGTCACCAAGGGTAGGCAACCTATGTGACTGTCTGGGTAAAAAGGGATAATGCTATCTTTTGAAAGAGGAAAGCATTTCGTCCACCAAGAGGAGCTCCTCAATATTCAGTGGGACTATTCATCATCAGACCTAACCGAGCAAAGAATTTTTTAAGCATCACAGAAAAGATCTTCACAAGGCACATGGTAACTTCTCCGAGACACCTTCCAGGATGGGATAAATTAACACTGTTAATTCTCTGCTCAGGGCATAATTGGGAAGAGCTGAAAAGCCTTGGCCACAGCTTGCCCAGAGAGGAACCATCTGGACAAGTGTGGCTGTGGTGAGGGTTGCAGGAAGCTTCCCACTCCTGCAGACCCACTAACCTATTTTTACTTGTGCACGACTGGAAAGCCAAACTCTGAGTGCTCTCACCCACACGTCACATTTCTTCCATATGCAGTCATTCCAGGACCTGAGCCTTGTTTCACAAAGCAAAGCAAAGCCTTCTCTTGCCAGATGCAGCTCGTACTATGGAGTGGGTGGCATGGAGGAGTGTTGCTGCTGCTAGCCCAGGTGGGCTGGGGAAGTAAACCGGGGTTCATTCAGCTCTCTGTGTTTAATGGTTGGCCAGGGACTCAACTGTCACACGCAGGTCTGCGAGCTGGGTGGTGGCACCCATTTGCAGACATGCACGGTCAGAGCAGATCCCAGCTGGGCATAAGGATTGGGGGTCTTCTGGATGACCAGCACAACGAGTCTGGACGTTTGGAGGGAGCTTCCCTTAGTGGGAGCAAATCCTAGCCCTGAGGGTTGGCAGTGCTGTTGTGTTGGATACCAGGAAACATTTCTTCTCCAAAGGAGTGGTGATGCAGTGGCACAGCTGCCCATGGTGGTGGTGGGGTCACCATCCCTGGGGGTGTTCAGAACCGTGGGGATGTGGCACTGAGGGACGTGGGCAGTGGGCATGGTGGGGTGGGGTGGGCTTGGGGATCTTAATCGTCTTTCCAGCATTAATGATTCTGTGATTCTGTGACTATCTAGAGGATATCAGCTTAAGTGATGGAGCAGTACAATCTTGATGTACCGTTAGGGATAATGCATTTCTATACTGAATTAAACTGGTCATCTTTCCAGTGTAGCAGGGCCAATTCCATCTGGATCAGAGGAGAGGTAGCAGAGATCTCATCGCCGTTGACACTGTGGACTGATGGAAAGTCCGGAGTGTCTTTTAGACATACATATAGAACACAGATATACGTTCAGCCTTTCTTCATTTTATGTTCTCCTAGGGCCAGGCTCAGTCTGCTCATAAGAGTGTACATCCATTTTTTTCAAAATTCCCTGCACTTCTAAGTCAGCACATTTGCAGCAGGAACCTGATCAGAAGGTAACAGAGCCATGGGTCATGGTGGAGACAGAAAGAAAGCTGTGTATTTTGGTGTGTTTAACACTCAGAATCAGCAGAGATGAAAGACGTCTTCATGGAGAGCAATATTAATGAGTTGTAGAAGACCAGAACTTCATATCTGTAAGGGAGATATCAGCTTAACCATAAAGATATTAGCAAGTAAATAGTGGCCAGACCCAGCAATAGGCAACCTGTTATAAAGTCATGATCAGTGAATGCCCAAAGTTGGGGCATCTGTGCCAATGCAGGGCTGTAACAACCTCATTTTGCAGCTTAATGCATCAGCAGATGCTTTGTGTGTAGCAAACTTTCCCAATGTGACAAATGCATAAGGAGATTTTTCTCCAACAATGATTCTTGCTTTGCTGAAATTATCTCTACAGAAGAAAGCTGGGGAGACTCCCTCCATGTGTAATGTGAAGTGACTTCAACATTTGCAGCAGGCAAGGTGGGAGGCTCAGATGCTGTAGGTGGGCAGGATTCTCCTGATTTCTGGGGAGTGAGCAAGGGGAGTTTCTTCATCTTTTCAATCCAAAATCCACCTACTTGCACTGGATATAAGGGAATTCACGTGCAAATGAACAAGAGGTTAATTGTTTTTTGTTTCCCACACTGGAAATCTAGCATCACATTTGTCTTTCATTTTTCAGTGAAGGACGTGTTAGAAATCCAGCATTGAACAACTGGATTACTTATACTGGAAGAGATGGAATTGCCCTTCTTGTCTACACAGCTCCCTTAGTGACAGATATCTGTCATCTCAGAGAAAATTGGGTGAAAACTCAAAAATATCCTATTATGAGAGGAAGCAGTTTTCCATCTTCCAACCCAGTACTTCTGAACTCAGTCTTTAAAAACAAAAGCCTATCCTAATTCAAGTTAGAGCATATACTTTCATGTCCATACAGATATTTGAGAAGCGCTCTAACGCTTTGAACCCAAAGTTTGCTTGGGAAAAGGGACAGACACCATGGACAGTGTGGGAGTATTGGGAGCACCAAGGTTTTCCCACATCTCCCTGTGATGCTCTGAAGCACAGCTTCAGGTTAACCTTTTCCTCACACTTTTCACTAGAGAATCCAACCCACCTTTTCCATTATGCCATGCAAATGGAGACTAATGAAAATGTCACTGAAGTAATTATGAATAATACAAGTGTATCTAAACAGAAGCAGCAAATCCATTAGTCACCCCATCCTGAACTGCTTACAGTGGGGAGGACAGCTGTGCGTTCTTGGAGACAGCACTTACAAAAGCATCTATTGAGACAAGATGTCTTAGCATCATAGAATCATAGAATGGCTTGGGTTGGAAGGGACCTGAAAAATCTTCTAGTTCCAAACCTGGAACTATGGGCATGGTTGCCAGCCACTGACTCAGGCAGTAGATCAGGCTGCCCAGGATCCCATCCAAACTGGCCTTGAACACTCCCATGAATGGGGTATCCACAAATCACAGTCTTGTGACGATGTCACTGACTGAGCTGCAGTGGAACTGGACAGGTTGGGGCAGAGGATGCTGATAGAGGAGATTCAACAACACATGCATCACAGCTAAATACAAATGTAAGTACTGGAAATGGCCATCCTTGTCCTGGCTCTCTGTAACATAAACCCAAGCAATTTTTTTTCACTTCCCTTAGGATGACAGGTGTTGCCTCTTGAAATGGCCTCAGCAGGGACACCCACAGTTCCATCAGTGCTCGGAGCCCATTCCCTGACCTGGGCTGTCTGCAGGGATGGGGCACCACCGCCTCTCTGGGCAACCTGTTGTATTTACTTCTGCACTGGGGATGGAGACCAAAGTCCATGAATAACTGGGGAAAGGTGGGAGAGTGAGTAGCATGAATGGGAAAATACCATTTAAATGCTTAACTAAGGACCACTGGAAAGCTTACTTTAAAGTAGAGGGATTTGAAAACCAACAGAATTTTTACCTTTGTTCATATTACTTTGGCCCAGAAAAGATCTCTAAGATCCCCAAGCCCAGCCCACCCCTCCATGCCCACTGACCACGTCCTTCAGTGCCACATCTCCATGGTTCTTGAACACCTTCAGGGACAGTGAGCCCCCACTTCCCTGGGCAGCCTATGGGTATCTGCAGTTTTGTCTATCCCTGCAGAATTATTTGATTTGAGGGAGCTACAAGACTTCAATGTGAAATCCACTTCCCTCTTCTAACAAAAATTTCTCCTGCCAACTTCGTCTCACAGTTATCTGCAGTCCTGCAACATCAATTCATGATACAGTGATGGTGATAAGAACCCAGCTATAGCATCTTGTCAGCCAATTCAGCTTCCTCCTTCCCTTGAAACTCGTGGCTTATCTTGCATCAAAACACCACTGGGGACAGTGCCTTCCAGCCCATCCCCATTCCATTACCCCAACACAGAAAAGCCATTTCAGGATGGTGATTTCATTATACATCATTGATAGGAGATAAATTATTAAAGCGGATTCATAAAAAATGAAAGACATTTTACAAGAGAAGGAGTCCTGACAGTAACCTAGATCTGTCACAAAAACTGATTGCCACCACACAGGAAAACCTGCCCCTCACTGGAGCAGAGAGGGGTAAGTGATGAAAGATGCATGAGGATGGAAGAAGAAAGTGACTGAAATGACAGAGCAGAGATAAACACATCAAGGCAATGGAAACAAAAGGGAGAAGACAATGGAGGAAAGGAAGAGTGAATGGAGGTTAAATAATTCAGGTCAGGATTTTTGAAGAAACAAGGGAGGATGTCACCTATCAATCACTGGAAAATATAACAAGAAAACACCATTCACAGCATTAGAGAGAGCTGCTGGGCTTAGCCATTCATCCAGACCTTCACTGGCGTAAACCAGCAACAAGCAGATAAGAATATCTGCACCCTCTTGAGGAAGTTGCCCGTAAGTCAGATGGGTAAATCCAACAGATGCAACTCCACAGTAGTTTTGGCATCTGCAGCACTAATATTGTGGTCCTCAAACCCTGATCAAATGCCCCCTGACAGCTCTCCTCTTCCATCACCTCATTAAAAGGAAATAACCCTTCAGACCAGGAGTTTTGCATCATTAATTTGTGTCAATGCCCTCGGTGCCTCCCATGACCTTATGCAGCTCCTCAGCCACAGGGATGCTTTTCCCTGGAAAGCAGTGCAAGGCCTCCAAGCTGTGCATCCCGAGTCCTGCAAAGAGTGAAATCAAGTCTGAAAAATGCTCATGACCATTTTCCTCTTCTTCTTCTCTTGGGGGTTTGTCGTTTTATGGCCCAGTTTTATTTCCCAGCCCCCGGGGCAGAACAAAGAGCTTTGCCTCCTGCCTCTATCTCCCTCTGCTGCCGTTCATTTCTGATCTGGAAATATTCCCTTCCTTCCCTTGCTCTAATTTCTGGTCTCCTGTGCTGCTCCTATTTTAGCCCCGGCTTTGCTCGCTTGAGGGATTCCCTCCCCTCCATCAGCCTCACACTGCTGACACAAAGCACAGCCACGGCTGTACAGACGTACCAAGCACACTCAGGATGAAAGCAACCCTGCAGAACTCAGCTGCATTGAATTCATCTTGCTGGTGGGAGCATAATTCCTATTAATGGCATCTATTACACTAACGCCTCAGGGTAAGTGAAAGATGGGCAGAGCAGTGAGAAGCCCCACAAGAGGGAAACTCCTGGCCCAAATGCTTCAAAATCTAAAGAGAAAAGCAGGGTGAGAAATGAAGTACAGTGCCCTGGGTGGGCAGTGTGATGGCTGGTAATGAAAGTGGGAGAGAGCTGAGTGGAGGGAACTGTGTAGGGGAAGTAAAGTGAGGTGGAAGGAAAAGTGAAGGAAGCAAGAATTTACGGCAGCAGTTGTCACCGGGAGGAAGAGGAGGGAAGTATTAGAACAGAAGAACAGAATATATCAGGGCACAGAAACTGTTAGCATTTCTTAACAAACTGACTATTCCTGCTTGTGGCAAAATCATTGGATCCCAGAATGGCTTGGGTTTGGAAGGGACCTCAAGGATCATCCAGCTCCAACCCCCCTGATGCAGGCAGGGCTCCTTTAAAAGCCATCCAGTCCCCTGCAATGAACAGGGACACCGCAGCTAGATCAGATTGCCCAGGAAATATCAATTCCCACCACTGAGGTCTGCTTTACTATATTTAGGAAAGATTCTCAGCTGACTTTTCCCTTTGAACATCTGATCCAGAGACAAGGATTGGCTCCAAGGCATCAGGAAGCAACAGCCCACATGGCCACGGTCCCACTGCCCTGGGATACCTGCAGCTCTGGGCATCTGGAGCAAAACTTCCTGCAGGCCTCCGACGTCTGGCGCTGACATTTTGGATGGAGCTCCTCTCTAATAATTGTGTGATCATGGTAATTAGACAGAAAAAAAAAAATTAATAACTTAATCATGTGTAACAAGGACCCTTCAGCTAGTAAGCGAGGCGCATACTCAGCGCTATTATCCACAGGCATGTAATCTACTTTCCTTTGTGCTGAATATTTCATTAGTTACTATTCACATCTTCTCAGAGGTGCTTTGCAATGGCTCAGTGATTGGATTTGCTCTGATTTCTTCTTGGCTTGTACAAGTCACGTCACAAGAAATATTCCTCTGTGTATAATTCCCTTTAACAAGAAAAGAGGAATCTTTCCAACCTTGCTGTTGCCAAGAAGAACTCACACTACAGATCTCTGGAGCTTGAGGTGTGTTTAGGTTACTACTTTGCCTCCCAGGTCCTTTGGGTAGATCCCACCATTCTGGCACCTTTGGGATTTTGGACACCACAGAGCAGCAGTACAGTATGAACAACAAATAGCAAGAGTAGTCAGGGGTCTCTGGGTGAAGGAGACTGGATCTGCTACACGTTGGAACTCCTTTTAAAGTTGGTCCAGCCATGGCTGGAATTACTCTCGATTTACTCTTCACAACACAGGAGTTTGAATACAAGGAGCATAAATATGGGAAGAGGAGGTGTATCGGGCCCAGGGACTTGTGATTACACTTTGAACTGCTTGAATGACTTCTCCAAGCTCAAGGCAGTTCCCTTCTAAACAGGACCCAGCAAACCAGCCTCTGGTTTTGGTGCTGCCACGTTCCATAGATGATGCCCATCTCTCCCCACCTCTGAGGTACAGCCTTGAGTAAATTCAAGAGGAAAAAGCAGTCTTCTGCTAACAGTTAGGGCTTGTGGAAAGTTAAATCCCTGCTCCAAGTGTCACAACGCCCTGGTCTAAACCTAGAAGTGTTCATTAAAGTCTGGATGCTTCATGTTGTTGGCCACCTATAAGGGACAGGCTGTAGGTCAGGGCTACATCTCTCATTATGTGCTGCATACATGGCATGGACATAGACAGCCTCACCCAGAAAAGAAGATGGAGATATCATAGAGTCATAGAACATTATGGTTGGAAAAGACCCTGAAGATCATGAAGCCCAACCATTAATTAACCCATCACCACCATGCCCCCTAAACCATGTCCCTACAGAGCTTTCAGCCTTTCAAGGATTTTGACAAGACCTGCTGATCCTACCAGCTACACTTCCAGGATAATGTCTGAAATCCAGAATGATTCTCCCATGAGTTATGGACATGAATCTGAGTTCCCTGCTGTCCACATTAACCAGAGAGAACAATGAAACCAGTGCTATTCCACAGCTATGAATAAAGGGAGCATTGGACCCATTTTCTTTTTCTGACTTTACTGAATATAAATCAAGGCACAGTCATGCTAACTGCATTATACAGATCCTGGTGATTTCTCGGTATTTGAGAGACAAGAGAAATTATCATTCAACTCTGCTCATCAGGTTTATTGTATGCCAACCAGACGATACACATTTCATGCAGGCTATACGTTTGCTCCAACCGCCACTCAGAAGAAAGTGCTCAACTTCATGTGCATTGCTCCTGCACTAAGGTACTTGGTTCTTGGTCTGTAGCACCAGTGATTTTTTCAGGGGTCCTGTAAGCAGAGAAAGATCATCATTGCAAAGCTGTAAGAGCAGCTGGCTCATGTCCCACAGCAAAATGCCACCCCCGAGATGGAATTTAACCCATGACTATTGACTCTACAGATCACTCCCCATGCAGCCCTGCATGTTTGGTATGTTCTCAAGATGGTTGGTGAACCTGGTCCTGGTCCCTGTAAGGAGATGCTTCAAAACTCACAGATGCCCGTTACACTGAGAGGGCTGGAGCTTCTAATTCACTTAGAACCAGGATCAGGCTCACTCGTCAGCTATGAAAAATGCTTGCCAATTGATTATAACCTGCATCAAAAGAGCACCTCGCTGTAAAATTGTCTCACAAAGAAGCAGTTTGTTTCACTCTAGGTGGGTGGTGAAAACACTACAGAGCAGTGGAGCAAGGCTCTTGTGCTGCTCAGGAAGTACCCAGTGCCTGTTAAAACAGCAGATAAAAAAGAAAGCAGAAGTAATGTGCCCTAAACCCCACCTGAGAGCATCCCTCCTCCTCAGTGCCCCCAGAAGACACCAGGAGGTGGTCGTGACACCAAGGTGTAGGATCTCTGTTTGGATTAGCTGTGTGCCTGGGGTAAAATAGAAGGGATGCCTCAGTGTAAGCACCAAGTTTCAGTTATGCTACATATGCTATGGGTAAGCTACAGCAAGTAAACATGAGGTGGAGCAAGAGAAAAGACTGCTCTGGAGTTGGGGCAGATGCTGTCAAAAGTTTTGGATGGGTGCTGAAGGGAAGGATGGGTCTTGTTGGAGAGAGAGTGGAGGGAGGGACAGAGAAGGAAAAGACTGTGGGAAATAGGGAAATCTGTGTTTGTTAGAAAAGAGGATCTTCGGGGCTGAGGAGAGATGGGATGGATGGGAAGGGATCTGTGAGGATGCAGAAAGCAAATGGAGAAGCAGAAGAAACATGTTCAGCTGTAAGATGGTTGCTTGGCATGGTGGTTACGTTAAGGGATTATGGAGTTAACCTGAGTTCCCCATCCTCACCTTGGGTTTGCGTAGGGAGCAACCCCAATCCTGAGCTTAAAGGGAGGAAGGAGAGGATGACACCAGGGCCAAGAGAACAGTGATCATCTCCTTGGCCAACAAGACCAGCAACCCAGATGTGAGACCAACGTGCCTGTGTGAGCTCATGGGGCTGCATAGCGTGGAGAGCTCCTGCAGGGCAGCTCTCACTCCAATACTCACCCTCATCCTGCCCCTCGTGCTTACACTGCAGAGACTTCTGTTGTCAGATGCTGTTGGCAGAGGCCAGCAATGCCTCTTCCCAGTGTGACCAGTGGGCTCTGTTTGGAGACAGCTTGTGTAGGAATGTTGTTACCAAGTCCTTCCAGCCTACAGGTTCCCATAACTGGGAATTAGGTGAGCCCAGCACCCTAAAGGAAAGGATTAAGGAAAAATGCAGGGCAGCTCTTTGGAAAGCTGTCCAAAGCCTGCGTATGCTCTCCAGCAGTCAACATGTCCAAGGGTATGGGCAGACCCAAGGCTGCCAGCAGCTGTTCCAGGTTCCCAGGAACAAAGCAGGTATCCACGGCTAGTCATGATGGTCAATGATGATGGTCTAGTCAATGATGATGGCCCAGTGAGGCCAGAGCTCAGGTCTTCCTGTGCCCGTCCTCCTGTGATGCTCCAGGCTGCAGCAGCTCAGTGCCAGATTAATCCCAACTCTTGCCTTCGCTTAGTGTTCAACCCTGCCCAAGTTATCTGAGGAATTCCCCCGTCTCAGAGGCAGCCAGGAAAGCTGGTGCACACTGTGCATGTCTGCAGGGTGGTTACTGCTCCATTGTAATCTCTTGGCCTATTTCCAATGACTCTGTGCATCCTTCAGCCACATAACTGGAAGAAAAGGAGGCTGTGCCCCATTCCCAGCCCCCACCTTCTTCTTTGTTTGCATTGAATGCACATAATCGTATGATTGCAAAGCTCATTCAGAACCTCTTTTAAACTGGAAGGAATATAGCAGGGGGAGGAAATTACATTAATTTCCCTGGGAATTGGCACTCAGAGACAACACAGCACTGCACAGCCTCTCACCAGGAGGAGAGAATCCAGCCCTGGATACCAATGTTAGGAAGAGCGCAGTGGGAGGATGCAAACTGGTGGGTTGAAAAGAACCTTGATAATGAAATACAACAAATCCTAGCACACAGGCAGCAACATTTACAATTGATCTTTGGCTTAGCCAAGTGAGGGAACAGTCTGAAGACCCTTACACCACTGAGGGCCGTCAGTGGCAAGTGAAGGACTTGCTCCCTAGATTTGAGACTTTGCATTTTGCCTGGAAGATAAGAATTCATCAGCTCCTTGACAAACATCTTGACAATGAGGTCAGAGAAGGTGGAAAATCGATTCTTCCGAATGCTTTATTGCATTTTGCTCAACAAAGTTTGTTTTCTGTGATAACAGAGACAGAAATAATTCTTCTTTGTCCTGGGAAACAGCCATAGTATTGTACTCAATAATGGTCTCAGCTACATTCCTTGGGAAGGGCCACAGCACCAGGTAGTGGGAGATGAAGCTCTAAGTTAAAGCAAGCAAATGAACAATTTCAGCATGGATCCAGATCTAACCTAGAAGATTGTTCCAGAACTTGGTTCACTTCTGTAGTCAAAAGTAGAAGCCTGGAGGCAGAGGAGGCACCATGAAAGTACAGAAGTAGTGTGCAGACATGGAAGGCACTGCCCAGCACGAGCGATCCTTTTTCTTTCTGTGTCTGTTCTGTATCTGTACCAAAATCCTCAGGGCTTGGGGAAGTCAAGCACAACCCAGCTGCAGGGCTCATTTGTCCTCGATGAAATCTCTAGGCTTCAATTGTGCTCCTGCTGTACTCACAGGCTGGAGAGACCATGGATCCAACCCTAGTCTGGGATGGAAGGAGCTGATGTTCAGGGCATCTTCTGGTCCTCAAGAAGCCTCCTGTGCATCCATCTCTGATACATCTTCTGCTGCTCAGCCAGCTTCCTTCTTCCCTTGAGAGTGATATCTGCTTAGCTTTCCACTTCTGCTCGCTGTTTTCTATATTGTGCTGAGAAACATTTCCTTTCGCACCACCTTCTCCTGAGCTACAGAAAAAAAATTTTTCTTAACATCAGCTGCTTCTGCTCTGAGCTACAAGACTTCTCCCTTGTTTCCCTAGGTTGCATTTGTTGTGTCACCTGCCAGCCCAGGACATCTCTGCATAGCACTGGAGAAAAGTAAAACCTTATCAGATGCACCAAAACTGAAAAGGACAGGAAGTCGTGGTGCCCTGAACATGAGGGGCTCCCAAATAGACAACAAAACTTGTCACTGAGGCTGTAAAATAATAATAATTTAAAAAAAAAAAAAGGTACCACAGCACAACAAGATGAGCAGAGCCATCCCAAAAGACTACAGGTAGAGCTGTGGTAGCAAGACCAACTGCTGAACTGGCCACAAGGACAGACAAAATGCACTGCAGACACAGCTACTGAAGCCACACCAAGAAATGAGAAAGGGCAGTCGGTTGGTGAGTATTGTTTATTCCAAGCAGAGCACGTTACTGCACAGTACAGCAAAGAAAAAAGGCTTACAGACCAAGAGAGATGAGATCAAGCATGAGACAACAATAACTTGGGGACGATGGAAGGAGAAGATTCCTGGTGAAGCTGGGTATTTAGGAAGCCCTGGAGGAGAGAGGATCTGGAAGTGGGAGAAAGCAAAGGGTTGGGGAAGCTGTTGTGGGACAGACAGTGAAAAGATGAAGGAAAAATAGAATCATAGAATCATTAAGGTTGGAAAAGACCTCTAAGGTCATCGGTTACAATCATTAATCCAGCAGTGCCATCTACCACCAAACCATGACCCCAAGCACCACATCTACACATCTTTTAAACATCTCCAAGGGTGGAGACTCCACTACTTCCCTGGGCAGCCCGTTCCAGAGCTTCAAAGAAGCACTGGATTGGACACCCACTGCCCCAAAGCACTAATCCATTAAAGGTGCCTGCTGGTTGTGTCACAGCTGACAAATCTTTTGGAGTACAACAAGGTGGCCATGGCCAAATTGGTCCTCAGTTGGGTAATAAATCCTGAACCAGGCTCAGAGCAGGTCAGACTCACAACCAGGGACTTCTTTCAGGATATATTATCTTGTCCACTTGGTACTGGCACCATCAGCTCCCTCCTGGGAGCTGCTTGGTTAACGGGGGCAGATCTGACTGCCACTGTATGATGAGCTCCTCTCTACTGTGCCCTATGGAGGATGCTCCTCACCCTTGGCTGGGACCCAGGCCTCAGAGATAGGAAAGGCACGTAGGTCTCTGACTCCCAAAGAAATATGGGAAGAATTGGTTCTTCAGAGGGGCTGGGGATTGCAGCATAGCTCAGGTTATGGGAGGGAAGGAGGTAGGCTGATGACAATAAGAGGAGTTTGGAAATGTTCCCCCTTCTCCATCTCTCGCTCAATAAACGACATTGAGGGAATGGTTATGATGCCTCTGTGCTCTCACATGCCCCTGAGGTCTGTCACTGCTCCTCATCCATCACTTTTTTGGCAGCTGGTCCACGCTGTTGGTTTCTGTGGAGCAGACATCCTGCAGGGAGAACTGGCATTTTAGTGACCATGAAGATGCCTTCCATCCATTAACAGGCTGTCTTTATATCCTTGGGCTCACATCTTCTCCACATGACAGCCCTGATTAGGGAACTGTTTCCAGGGTATCCTGCAACAGAAAATAACATTGGTCACAAGCAATCTCCCCATTCCACAGAAAATGTCCATCCTGAAATGCTCAGAGCTGTGTGGCCCTCACAGCCAGCAGCAGAGCTTGGGAGCAGACCCAGTCACATTAGTGGAATCACTTCCCACCCCGAAGGCTCGTGTGAATAAGAGCAAATGGAATTAGGCTGTTAAAACCCCACTGGGATCAAACTTACCAAGAGAGCTGAAGTCGGTGTCTGCACATCACAGTATTTTGCAACAATGCAAGAGATCTTAGAGATGTTCTTAGAGCTGAACATGGTCACATCTTCACAGTCACACCAGGGAATTCCTTTCTTTACTTCTCCTCTTCATTTCATGTTGATGTGCTTTTGGGATTGGTGATTATTCCCCGGATGCCCAGAGGTACCAGCTATGGCAGAGACATCTTCCTAAAAGGTCCCTGCAGTGGCACAGCTCTAAATAAACCCAAAATCCAAAGGATGCTGAGAAACAAGAGGCTGTTTTGGAATAAGGGCTGATACATCAGCAGATGAAACCCTCTCTACTCATCCTTTGACCTTAGCCAAATTTTTGGTAACTCATTTCCAGAACTTTCTAGTGATATCACTCTTATAACAGCCTTTAGAAGCTGGTGGGCAGTGCCAGTCATTAATGACCTGGCAAAGATTAACGAGATAGACAGCAGCAGTGGATACAGACAGGGATGACTGAAGAACAGGGATCCTAGGTCTCCATGCCCGTCATCAACCCTATCAGTCCTTGTCTCCTAGCAAAGCATCCTGCCCTCCAGGTGCAGGCTTTGTGATGATAAGCAAGCTCAGAGAGCAACAGGGCAGCGAGGGCACATTTTACAATATGGATTGTGGGTGGCTGGGTGGGACCAGGTGGATCACATATCCACACTCTACCTTTGCATCTTGGTGGAAACATGTTTTGGCATTTACAGACAAGCCCCATCAATGACCAGTCTTTAACAGTGGAACGTTTTCTCCAATTCCAGCTATGGAGGGGTGAAATGATGAATCCCAGGACCTACAGCTCGACTGAAACCCTCCAGAACTCATGTAGGTATGCATGACAGATGAGCAGATGAAGCTGGTGGAGAAGGGAGAGGGAAGGCATGCTGATACAGCACGACATCAGAAAACAGCATGTAGTCACATGGGTAGAATAAAGTCAGAAAGTGACTTGTAAACCAGAGAGAGATGGAAAATAGCACCCAGAAACAGAACTGCAGTAGAGAGTTGGTGCTTCATGGAAGACAGAAGTGCAATGCTGGAGGAGAGATTTCAAGAGACAGCCCCAAAGCAGACAATTATTCCCAGGTGAGCAGGGATGTTGGATATCCACTGAAAGAGAAAATATGGCTAAAAATAAGAACTGCAGGAGCTTAAGGGTAAAGAAAAAAACAAACAGATGAAACTAAGAGCAGACTTCACCATTTGAAACCAAGCTGCACCCTCAGCCCTGTTTTCTTCTTAATCAACACTTTCTCCATATAGTCAGCATTGCCATTTGTACATCAATCAGCGCTTTGCATTTCCACAGATGCTGCCAAGTGCCTGGCCATATGCTGAAAGGGCTCAACCCAAGCATTTCCCATCTCCTTTCAGCAAGGACTCATAGCCCTTCGACCCCCTGTGGGTCCTTCATGTGGTCTGGGGCACAAGCAAAAGCTGCAGGCAGTCGGGAAAAGGCAAGTCATTAAAACCCACGGGGCCACAGCATCTCCCCTCCCTCCAGCTCTTGGTGGTTTCTGCTCCCTGATGCAATGCAACGCGGACACCAGCCTGCATGCGTGGCACTCACCAAATAAACCCTCTGCTCGACACGCCATGGGTACAGAGAAAATGAAAGCAAACTACCTGCTCCGTCCACACGACTTCACTGTCCATCTTCACCTTTGCAAACGCTTAGCTCTCGGGTCAGCCTAGGCTGAGGGTAGCAGCCCTCTAAAGGGAGCCAGGCTGCAACAGCTCAGTTGTCCCTATGGCAGGCATGGAAGTGGCAGCTCTAGCAACACAAATCTGATTATGATTGGAAGGGTATTTCATTTAACTGTGCTTCTTATCGAGAAAACAAGATCAAGGAGGTGGTATTCGTCTTTAGCATTTATTTATCATTGGAAAAAAAACCCTTTGAGCAAGCAAAGATCACAAGCACGTCACAATCAATTGGCTATACATTAATTTGTGTGTGTGTGTGTGTGTGTGTGTGTGTGTGTGTGTCATTCTCATACGAACAGCAAGAATGAAAAAGCACCACGAAGAGGTGTGCTTCGCACGTTACAAGAGACAACCTGTGATATGCAACCAAACCCAGGCCACAAAATATTAATTAGACACTTCCTATCTGCCTCCAAGAGGCAAGAGTTTGTGGAATTCATGGGAGCCATGTTTTCACAGCAGACGCGTTGCAAATGAAGAAGCAGGTGATCGGTGTGCAAAGCAGTCAGAAAACAGGAGCTCGGTAAGCAATTAGCACCATTTTGCAGAAAGGAGTAACAGTACAATACAGTGAAAATGAGAAAGCAAGCAACCGACAGCATAGGAACTTTCACAGGGTAGAAAGCATGACATTGTGGTTTTTTTTTTTTCTTTTTACAAGGAAAGCAGAACATATTACAAGTTAGCGGTGAAACAGAATCAGCGTCGTGGTAGCTGGAAACACAGAACAGCAGAGCACTTTCCCAGTGGGATTGACAAGCTCAGAGTCCAAAGTGAACTTGAAACGGCAGAGATTTGGTCTCTCTTCTGATAAACCTGAGTGGGTCAGGATGGGCGTAAAGTCAGTGGAAGGTTGAGCAGTGTGGGATTTCAGCCTGAGGCCTGACTGCTGCTGTTCCTGGCATCAAACGTACAGCTAAAACTGTGTGCTCAGATGGATGCTGAAGACCTGGTGCAGGTGGAGCAAAAGCCAGAATTTATAGCTCTACTTTGTGGCTACCGGAGATGGAGGCCCTGAGAGTTTCTCATTTTAATTCTGCAAAAATGGAAACCTTCCAAGGGTCGTTCATCCCACCCAAAGAGGCGTCCAAAGCAGATCAATGGCTCTTGGAAGGTGTCTCCAGTGAAGGAGCTTTGGCTGGCTAACCCTTCACGTCTAGCTTTGTAGTTGGATGCCACCCAAACCATCATGTATTAAGGAAATGTGAAGCCATATTCTGACCACTCACTGTGCATTTTTAATGCAAACACCACGATGGATGCTGTGGTGAAGAAGCAATCCTGAAGACCTGGATATCGAGTAGTTGATCCAGACTGTGGGTATGCTTGGTGTAGATGGTCTGAGCATGGCTCTTACTGACAGTCTTTTGGGCAAAATTTGGTTCCCGTTGAATCAAGGGATTAATTACCACTGAATTCAAATCGAAATGGTGGTAACTGCACTATCTCTTCAAATGTGAAACTTGGGGCCAAAAAATAATTCCAAGAATGGTTTTGCATGGTCTTTTCTTATGGCGTGGAGGGCTATTGATAACTACGTGCCTACCTGACACTTTCTGCCTGCTGTGACACGTCATCTTCACAGCTGTTGCTATATCCTGTGACAAGAATGGACTTTACTGTAGAGTGTGAAGATGGCTGGAGCATCTAAATGCCAAGAAATCACACAGAGTCCTGGAAGCTCAGGCTCCTCTGGCCAGCTGTCCCTCGTGTGCTGGGGTGGGAAGAGCTGGGGACAGCACTCCCCTCTGCAAGCTCAATGCAAGCCTTTTGCTGAGCCGCTCTGCAGGCAGAGCTGAGCTTTGCACTCCAGCAGTGCTGCAGGGGATTCTGAGCACTCAGAAAAGCAATGGCCACTATGGACAGGTCAGCGTCTCCATGGAGCATGCACATCAAAAATGCATTACATTCGCAAAGATTTCCACAGTTTTACTTCCTGGAGGATTTCCCTGGTTTCCTCCTAAATATCGGAGGCTTAAATATATATATTTCTATATATGAATATATATTTTCCACATACACAACCTGACTAGCTCATAGCACACAGTTCTAACACAGCTAAGCTTGGAAATACACCACTGAATTCAGAACACTACACTTACTTATACTCAAAGCTTTAGGCTGTTAGCGCAAGGCAAACAGGACACATCACACAATACACTGAACTTGGCATTTATTCATTACTAAGGCCAGCAAATGTCACTATCTGTATATCACAGAGCTTACCTCCTCTTCCGAAACTTTCTTCAGCCTCCTAGCCCATCACTCATACATGTTTCCAAAAGATCCAATTCTAACGGGGTGAGATTCCAAAACTGAGACTCTTCACCCCCTCAGCCCACCTCTTTTCCTATTAGATAGTTTCACATCTCTAAAAATATCCTAGCAGCAAGACTTTCCTCACTCCAACATCTCTACAGCAACACAATTCTGAAATTCCTCTTCTTTCACCCCCCTGTCCCACCTCCCATCTCTCTTCGTTCTTCCCAATTGTCTGCTCTCTGAAAGTTTCTGCGTGTTAGGATGGAAACACAGAACTGCAAAAACAAAGAAGGACCCTTTATCTTGACTTGCACCCTCTCTGTGCAGTTGCTACAGGAGAGTTTCACAGCTCAGTTTGATCAGATCATAGTTAATCTTGATATATTTAAGACCAGATCCAAGAGCTACGCAGCAAATTTGGATTGGGACCACACCTCACCTGGCTCCCACTGGCTCTATGACCCAAATTCTGGAGTGTGCCATGCCAGTCTGGCCCACCAGCATGTGGAAATCTGCCTGATCTCCTCAACATGTGAGTGCTGGCCTACTTCATCACTAACAAATGGTCCCACTCTGCTTGTAGCTTCCAGACTAGTCTTGCTGGGAACAGTATAGCACTGAAAACCCGAGATCCTGCTTGAAGGCACTCTGAGGATCCCAGCAACAGGTTTATGGTCCTGGCAGGGTGCTTACAAGCCAGCATGAGCTTCAACAGCCAGAGTCAAAATAACAGTGTCCGTTGGCTCCAGCCAACCTAGGAGAGTCATTCCTTTCTACCCTTGGAAAATCATATCTGAAAACAAAACCTTGTTCTGGAATCTGGCTCTGTCTACTGGCACTCCAGGTGGAAAGAAAACAGACCAAGATTCAAAACAAACCAGAGACAATAGAAACGATGCACATCCTAAGGGAAACAATTGGGAAGAACTGCCTGCAGATAACCTGGTCTGACCAGCCACACACTTGGGAAGTCTCCAACTGACCTCAATGCCTTCCCTCACTCCTATCTTGTATCAAGGCCTTCAAGTGGTTCTGATGAGCGAAGTTGCCCTGATGCAACAACATCTATCACAGCTATGCCAGGGGACGATTTGGCCCTTTATTTCCAATGGAATCTCCTTCCCCGTCGCTGGAGCAAAACTCCAACTGGTGTCACCAGAAGAAATGGCTCTTGGCCACACCACCAGTTCTAATGGACTGATGGCAACCCACAGCACTGCGTACGAACTTTGCTCCTCTCCATGTTCGAAGGCCTGCTGACACCAGTGGGAGACGACCAAGCCTAATCCCAAAAAGGGCTTCATGGGATGAGAGCACGGCCCCTTGGCAGCACAGTGGGCACTGAAGGACCAATGACAGGGACAGGCTGTTGGACACAATGGCGGCTGACCCATAACCTCCATCTCCTACAATCCTCATGCATTCCCACAGCCCTCCTGCGCTCATCCTCACTCTGTGCAGAGCCGTGTTGTGCAGGCAAAGCAGAACAACCTGACCTCAGAAACAAGGATTCGCTAATCCTCCTTGGAAATAAAACAGAAAAGCTTCTAATACAATCAGAACAAAAAGCAGATTAGAAGCCTCTAATTAATTTTGTGGCCTTTATTTAATCAAAGGAAAAAAAAAAAAGAAAAAAGAAAAGGAAAGGAAGGAGGAAAAGAAAAAAGAGAAAGAAAGGAAAGTGCAGTGACATTTACTCTTTTGCCTCAGCCAGTTTATTGTTCATCTCTTTACTTTTCTCCTTGTCCTCTGGCTTTGCTGTGTTGGAGGTCTCGGCGCTCTTTTTCTTGGCAGCCCGTCCAGATGCAATCTGCTTGTCTTTGGCCTTTTTCAAGGGTTTATGGCTTGTGGTGGTCTTTTTTGGTTTGGAAGGCTTTACGCTAGGCTTTTCGACCTGCATGGAGAGCGAAAGGCCAAACAACACAGAGAGAGAGAGAGGGGGAGAGAGACACAAGGACAGGTGGAAAACAGGATTTAGACGAGAGGCACTGTGAATGTTGCTTATCTATGCAGCTATGCCCTGTCATGAAGGGAGGGAGCAGTTCTCTGACTTCAGGAGGGCTTTGCAAGCCCAAAAGGGGCTGTTTCTCTGGGTTGAAAGCCAAAAAACAGTGCTCAGAACCAAGAGGCAGGTACAAATCCAAGTTACCTGGGGATAGTTGGGGTGCAGGGCACTGAGAGGCATCTGAGCCAGGTCTACAGCAGTGTCCTGCATCCATCTGTTTCTAAAGCCCCTAAAGTAGGGGAGATCACTTCAAAATGAAGAAGGAAGAGAAGTTTTAAGCTCTTCCATGCTGGCCTTGCTATCCCACCAAGACCTCACAAATCTAAGCAGTTACAAATTCTGGGAAGGAAAATGATCCCGGGCTTAAAGCTGAATCCATTTACATGCAAATCCTCTGCTACTTGGAGAAAACAGAGACTGGGTGAGATTTCAGCCCAAGCCCTCCTTGACACATCCTCCACTTAACCAAAGCACAAAGGGCTTAACGTCAGGACCCGTGGAGCTCTCTGTGTTAATTGTAGATGAAGATCTGGCTCTTACCAAGCTGTTCCTGGGATAAAGTGTAACGTGATGTGTCAATAGCTTTATAGGGAAAAAGAGAAAGCCATCTAGATTAATGACCTGGGAAATAACAAAGCCAAATACAGTTCATTTGGACCCTACCCTCACTTTCGTACAGTTTGATTCCCAAGTACATCAACCTACCTTAGACCCCAGCTACAGAACTAGCCGACCTTTAACATCCCTTCCAACCTAAGCCATTCTAAGCCAGCCCTGAGGATGCACCCACTGGACAGAAATGGAGATGCCACGTAAGAGGAAGGAACACAAGCGGTGCTCAGCCCAACCTTACTGTGTTGGACACGTCCTACCAGGAGCAGGGGTGGACCTGGGGCCCTTCTGCTGTGTTCCTCACCTTTGGAGGTTCTTTGTAAGGTTCGCTGTAGAGAGTGCGTATCCTTCTGCGCTCCAGGAATTTGTTATCAGCTGGAGCAGGCTTACTGGTTTCCCCCTTGAACTGAGCGCTGTAACTGGTTTCGTGGGTCATTTTCTCCTCTGGAGGCTTGTACTGGGCCTTCGCTTTGATAGCCTTCACGGGCTTGACGTCTATCCAAGGTCTGAACTCGTTCCTGAAGATCAAGAAAGAAAAGGTTTCGTGAGTCAAAGAAAGGGGAGAGTAGTGGTGGCGTGGGAACAAAACCCGCTGCTCAGCAAGATCTAATGGAAGGGGTTTTGCCCTTACAGTTTTCACTACATTAGGCAAAATTCAAATGAAATTTGATCTGTAGAAATCAGCCAGTCCCAGGCACTGCACAACCCATAGCTACTTCTGTTTGAAACCTCGGATGCTTTGTTGGCTGTACAGCATCACCTCCTCGCTGAAGCTACCTGCAAACAGCTCCTGACCCTCACGGGGTGGAAAAAACTATTTAGGCAAAAACATTAAAACCTGTGTTCTGCTCCATGCTGTTGGCAACTCAACACTTCTCAACAACCTTCCCCAGAAGCAAGGGGGAAGAGTGAGGAGACAAAATTTCCTGTAGCTTAGCCCTTACCCTGTCACTACTGAAGTGCATCACATCTATATTTCACCAAGTTATGTTCAACAACTTTTGTCAGCTCTATGAAGGAGTAATAAAAGAGCTGTCCCCGATGTAAACTCAAGCAGATGTGGTAATGCAATATTTATAATGTATCGTGAGCTATGGCTTCTTCTTTATTAGCTGAAGGTGAATTCTAGAGTTACTGAAAAAACATTAGTCCTTCATTTCCTTTGGACAGAGCTGCAGCCTTCTGAGAACAAAACCAAACAAAAAACGAAAACATTTTTCAAAGGTCTTTCAAAGGTCAATGGACACATTCTGTTCCCCATCTTTCTCTTGCATTTTTCAGTTCTTCCCAACAGAGCACCACCATCTTTGTGGTTTTGAAGCAAACCATTTCATTTTGTCTCTAAAAACTGTCATTCATCAGAGAATGGAGATGGAGAAGCCCCATTCATCAGAGAATGGAGATGCCCCAGTGGAGAAGCCCCAGTGTGTTGCTGCCTTAGATAAGTTGTGCAGACTTGAATCATCATAGAATGATAGAATGGCCTGGGTTGAAAGGAGCACGATGATCATTTAGCTTCAACCCCCCTGCTGTGTGCAGGGTTGCCAACCAGCAGACCAGGCTGCCCAGAGCCATAGTCCCTTCAGATCCTGAAGACTCCAGCACAAGCTCCAGGAGTTACTCCAAAAGCAGTGGCAGAAGCCCTCTGCAAAAGAGTGATTTTTCCTTGGAGAATAAGGCTCTGTTCTTAATGTTGTGACCTGTGGGGCAAGGGGAGGTTGCAGACCCTGTCCCTGCCATTTAGCTGCCCCATAGGATGCATCACCGAGCCCCATTTCAGGGCACTATGTCCTCGCCAGTCCTTCCCTTAACAGCTTTCAGCATCTTAATCAGCTTCAACCAAATCTGACAAATGGTCCCACAGATACTCAGCTTTTACTTTAATAAAAGTCGGCAGTTGGACCGAGGCCAAAGGCTCAGGAAAGCTTTAATACACGCACACTCCTCCTTCAATTAATGGAATGCCTACATTAAGGTCTCACCACATCTGCAGGACGCCCTTGTATTTAACACAGACACAAAGTCTGCAGAGCCCAGAGAACCTTTCCTACCCCAGAGGTAGGAGACTGCCTTAGGGTGACCTGGATGTCTCCTTGGGCTCATTTAGACAGTTATATCTATGAAACAAATTCCACGTCCGTCTCTCCACCCTTCCTTAGTGTTGATTCCAGATACAACTATATTTTCCCCCAATTTCTTCACATCTCTCCCTCATCTGTTACTATTAAGCCCTTCTTGTGCTTGGGATAATAGTGCGATAGGGCCAGAGATACTGCCTGCATGAAGGATGCTATTCTTCATGGAATTGTGTTGCACTGAACGGAAACACATGAATGGGCTCATCTGTGTCCCCTCGGCTGCCATTCACCAAATGTCACCCATTCATCTACAGATATCCCTCTGCAGCCCATTGTTAAAACACCTCTTCCAAACAAAGGCTTGATAAAAAAGGATAGCAAACATCTGTAAAGAACTGGATTAAAGACGTGGTTTTACAGGTAATGCCCAGCTGCAGCTCCTAAAGAGGATAGGAAGCTTCTTTCTAAAACCCACTTTTGGTCCATAAGTAGATTACATTTTCAATTGCTTTTAACGGAAACAAAATCATACAATATTTCTCCAAGTTCAAGTCTGTCTGTCACTCAGATCCCTTCCTAGCAACTCCTGAACCCGTTCAATCTTTTCAATTGTATTTGCAGCAGAAAGCCCGGAGGTGAAAATTACAATACACTGCATTACAATGAACAGAAGGTGTTCTTCAGCTGAGGGAATGCCAGGTAAAATTCATTTTCCTACTCATTTCCAGGCCACAGACAGGTGGTCAAGCAATCCACATGTACCAACAAGCCAACCAGTAAACCTGAGCTACTGCTTATGGCACGAAACAAATGGCTAAGAGACAAAGGATGGAGGCAGCAGTTCCATGCACATAGGGGATGGACTTTAAGGATGGAAGACAAGCCAGGATTTGTTCATTCTGCTGCTCACAGAAAGCTTGGAAGCAGCATGACCGTGTTTGTTACCATAGCGTCTGGCATCTTCATTATGCACAGCATTGTGCAAACACACAGAAAGAGACGGATGCTCCTGGAAAGCCCAAGATCTCTACAGACACGACAGACACATGGGAAAAAGGGCTGCCAAAATGCTAAAGCAAGAGATCAAGCGTAGAGCTGAGCTGTGATGCCTGCAGTGCTACAACCAATCTTAGTACTGCTGCACTGCACTATGGCCAGCCCCTGCAAGCACAAGCGAGAGCATGGACCATGCTGTCATGAAGCCCTACCATGCCTGGTGTGCACCAGCTGCTCTCAGCTGGGACCACCCTCATGCACTGAGTGTGCCCAGTTCTGCATTTCTGCTATCTAGAGCAAAGGCCCATCTGCTACAGCTGTAGTGCAGCACACTGATCTCAGTGCCTATCCCCATAGAATGATAGAATCATAGAATGCCCTGGGTTGCAAAGGAGCACAGTGCTCACCCACTTCCAACCCCCTGCTGTGTGCAGGTCACCAACCAGCAGCCCAGGCTGCCCAGAGCCACATCCAGCCTGGCCTTGAATGCCTGCAGGGATGGGGCATCCACAGCCTCCTTGGGCAGCTGTAACAGACACAGGCTATTCTGTGCTGGTTGTGTAAGTGCCCAGAAATACATCTCACTGTGGTTCACTGCTGTGAACAGAATCACAGAACCACAGAATACCCCGAATCAGAAGGGACCCACAGGGATCACGGAGCCCAAACCCAGCCCCACACAGCACCCCCAGACCCATCCCCAGACCCCAACCCTATATGGCTATCAGCGGTGTCCCAATGCTCCCTGAGCTTTGGCAGATCGGGGCTGTGCCCACTGCTCTCCAGGTCTGATGTCTCCCCATCACATTGACGTGATCTCCCCACCACATCCACAGTGTCTGACGTGGTCTCACATCACCACAAGCTCGTGTTGTCCCAATGGTGCATGGCATTGTTGCATGCTCCTCCAGCACACTGAGACCTCATGCTCTCAGGGATTACCCTTTGAACACTGATATGCTCCATACAAGAACAAAGAATTGAGAGAAAAAGCAGCAGCTCAGAGCTGGGCTTTTGGATTCTTGCACTAGTAGAGGTGCCAGTTGTCTGAAGTACTGTACTGGCTATTCTTAAAGCAGTAAAACTACCCTAGCATGGAGAAAGGCTTTGGGAACGCCTTCAGGACTATTCAACATCTCTGTTACCCACAGGGTGCCAAAAAGTTGCAAATTCCAGCTGCAGTCTGCAATGAGCACTGAAAACGTTATCCTTCCCTGTTGTGAGAATCATAGAATCGCAAAGGTAGGAAAAGCCCTCCCAGATCCCCAACCCACCCCCAACATGCCCACTGCCCACGTCCCTCACTGCCACATCCCCATGGTTATGAACACTCCCAGGGATGGTGACCCCATCCTCCCTGTGCAGCTGTGCCACTGCATCACCACTCTTTGGAGAAGAAAATTTCCCTAATATCCAACCTGACCCTCTCCTGGAGCAACTTACAGCCATAACTTCTCATCCTATCACTGGTGACCTATTGGTTCTAGTATCACCACTCCTAGAAGAGTCTGGAAGAGCACAGAGCTCAACCTTAAAGTTCACCTAAACCCTAAGAAAAGCCCTTTGCATGGTGAGACACGAGTCTGGGCTGGTGTCAGTGTGGCCATACCCAACATGCCCAGTTCTGCTTTCTTTGTTGCTCCTCATTTTGCTGAGGAAGGTTTGAAGCACTGCTATCTCTGCACAGCATGAATGGGCTGAGCTGAAATAACAGCAAACTCCGGGTTTCCTGATTTTCTGTCCAGCTCTGAGCCTTATAAAGAATAATCAGAATCAATCAGGAACTCAATGCTGACCTCAAATGGAAATCGAAATTAAACTCACCAACAAAAAAAGATGTTATGAGACATTAGACATTGCAAAACAAATGCAGCAGGAAAAACTCTAGCGAGGATAATGGGAGTTTAACCATCTCAGGATGAGAAGGCACCTTGCAAATCAGCAGGTGCAGACCATCTTAGGGGACGACAGCACCTGGGTCGTTGGTTGCTTCCAGCAAAAGGAGGATGGAAGGGGAAACAGGGTCAGGTTCAACCACTTCAAAAAGGACTTTAAGGAGAGGTTCCATGTGCTCCAAATCAGCCCACGATGCTAAATGAAATCTGTTGACGGCAGTTTTATTGGTGCTGACCCAAACTGATTCCCTCCTCCCACTGCAAGTACGAAACAGCGAATGCACAGGCCAAGGAGATGGGGAACTTCCCCAAGGGGAGATCTGCAGCTTACTCTGGAAAATGGCAGCTCAACCCCAAATGGAAAAGAGTCCAATTTTCCACTGAAAAACAAAATTCCTTTATAAAATGTTTGACCTGAAAGGCTCAATTCACTCTAAAATCAAACGTTAACTTACTTCTTCAGTTTCTTTAGTTCTCTTCCATCCCATTTGTTTGGCTCATTCTGATCAGGATGACATGAAATGACAATGAATACTACTATGAAAGTGCTGCAGAAGGAATATTTCAGAACATCACATTTCTCTTTAATACTACTCTAAAGAAAAAAAAGAGTGAAAAAATATACATTTTGGCCAAATTAAGTACTGCATTATTCTGGGATTCTCAGTCATGCCTCTCTCAAATTACAACTTTTGGGAAGCTGTTATTTCTCCCAAGTGTTTTCCAGCTCCCTCCTTTCTTTTAACACAGGAAAAGAATATCCACTGGAGTGAAAGAGTGGAAAATCTACAAACAAGGACAATGCTTGGTCAGCCTCTGGAACACACAGCTAAAGAACATCACCAAAGTGCAGCAGATGATGAGGTTTAATTAAGTCATGGCTGTACGGATGGACATTGAGAATATTTAGAGTTATCAAAGGAAATATCAGCAACACGTTCAGAGAATCATGGGACCTCTGAGGTTGGAAAAGCCCTCCAAGATCCCCAAGCCCAACCCCAGCCCACCCCCACCGTGCCCACTGCCCATGTCCCTCAGTGCACCGAGTCTGCAGCTCCTATGTGTGTGCTTAAAGACAGCTTTATCCTCTAATGCCCACGCCATTATTTTGTACACAATAATTTACTGTAAAGCCGCGCTGGGAAGTGTGAATGGTGTCATGAAGCTCCTGGTGCCCGAGGAGGGGTGAAAATCCATACATCCCTGGGTAAGGCTTGTCACGTACAGCACTGGTATAGAAGAGAGGAATGTGCTGAGCCTCCAACAGGGCAACTTCAACACCGGCTGAAGCAGGCTGTGAGCAAGACATGATTAATGAAAGGGATGAAGTCAAGTCTTCTGGCAGAACAGAACCATGCTGCAATCCATTTATGAAAGCTGCTTGAATCAGCAGCCTACAAATCATGGATATTGCGCTGCCCGAGGGCCATGCAGCATGGTTTTACAAGGATGCAAAAATATTACTCATGTTCAAAATGTCCCAAATATATGACTGAAGGGGACAGTGAACACTGCAAAGGGCCAAGAAGCTAAAAGAGTCACAGAGCTGCCGAAGACCAACCCAAAAGCTAACAGACCTGGCATTGCTCATGCCTTGGGATAGAGATATCCAAGACTTTCTGTAAGGAACACTCAGTCTTGGGACACTGAGCAATGTGGAGAGGTCCAGGTATGACAGAAAAGGGTGAACTGGACCTTAAATTCAGAGCAGAGGGCACATCTGGGCACCCAAGGCCCACTTACTTGTGGGCCAACACTCCTGTGATCGCCTCTGGGGAAAGATAATGGGAGATCCCATTTTTAAATGCAAAAAGTTCATCTAGAGATCTTGGAAGAGTTTAAACCCTCTTTTGAGGGTTTGAGACCTCAGGAACCTTCCTGGAACCTCATAACCTCACGGAGACTTGCTGGTTTATTTCTGCCTGAATTTCCCTTGATGTTACAAGCTCATGGGTTCTGCTGAGGAAGGGGTAAAGGGAAGAAAATGTGAAAACAATACTGGGTTTCTAACAATCTTATTTGCGATCCAACTCAACACAACTCCAACACTCACTTTGTAACAGCTGACTTTCCCAGGGTCTAAAAGGTGACTGCCCACAACACGCCTCATTCCACTGGGAGACCCAAAGCCAAAGACCCAATTCCATTCAAAGAATGGAAGATAAGGCATGCTCTCAATAACCCATTCTGGCAACCACAGCTGAAGCCATTCCTACACCAAGCTGTGACACCAATGGTCCACATGTTGGCCATACCTTCTGGAAGCTGCTGTGCTGTCACTGCGCATGCTCCAGCCTCTGAAGTCAGTGAATTTAATGCCACTGGTGAAGGCTGCTAAAAAAAGTTCCCAGGGTGATGACAGCCTGGCATTTCTGAGCAAGCCTGCAGAAATAACCCACCTGTAAATGTCATGTTCACCCCTGGAAAATGGGTCAGGGCCAGGTCGAAGTGCTGCTGACATCCTCCTTAATGGGCTGTATGGCTATTCTCCAGCTGGTTGGAGCAAGAGTGGTGTCAGTTCAGCAAAAGACTTTACTATATGCATGGTGGCTTTCTGCTGCTCCTCACATGTAAATATGAGCATCGTGAATCACAGTGTGGCAGACCACACTGAAAAAGCTATATGTGAATCCACAGTGTGAATTTTAAGAAGGGAACCTAGCTCAGCAAGGTATGCTACCTGAGGTTGAGGAAAATGAAGCTTTTTGGCTCAAGCAAAGCAATTGAGGTTGGATATTAGGAAAAAAACTTCTCCCAAAGAGTGCCATTCAAGCAGTGGAATGGGCTGACCATGAGGTGGGAGAGTCACTGCCCCTGGAGGTGGTCAGTAGGCAACACTGGTGGTAGGTGGACAGTTGGATTAGATGGTCTTAGAGGTCTTTTCCAACCTTAATGATTCTACAATTCTATAATTGCATTGCATGAATCCATAATAAGATCAGTCCACCCAGAGATCCAGCAGCAGGATGGGGTAGGAATCCAAAGGCCTTTCAGCAAGGATGGGCCAGGAAGAAGCTGCCGAGGGAGTCCTCACAAAGTCCATTCACCCTTGTGGTCCCCTGTACAGGAACTGCTGGGAAAACTCCCATCCTGACTTTCTGGGAAGCCCTGTAAGCTCCATTCCCGTTCCTGAGGTCCTGGCCCTTCTCCAGCCATGCTTTAATGATGCTGCAGTTCAGCTGCATCAGAACCGCAAGGTTTGTCCTTGAGGCAAAAGACGTAGACAGGCAGTACTGGGGATGGCAGGTAAGATTTTATTGGAATTTGCTGAAATGATCACCCAAATCACGGTGCAGAAGAATGGCTGTTTCCAAAGGAAGGTCAGGAAATGAAATGGAAGCTCTGGCTTATCTGTTGCAGCAATGTTATTCGACTCGCTGTGTGTTTCTCCTCCCTTCAGGGAATCATTACTTCCCTTCTTTCTGTGTTTCTAATGCAGCTGAAAATTAGCATTGCACTTTGATTGCCTTTCTCGTCTGCATGACAGGGTAATTGCTCATCCTGACACGGGAGCAGAAATAGATCCAGTGGTGGAGGGGGTAAAGGAGGAACAGCGTGCAGTTTAGACAAGCAGCTATTGGCTTGCCATTGCATTGATGACTTTGGTCATACGCTGCTCACCACAGGAGCTACTATATGCCTACATCTGAATACCCTTCACATGCTATCTGTGCACCAGGTGTTCCAAGACCCGATGGTACGCATAAAAATGAAGCAATGAGTTAGTTCCATTTTCACTTATGACAAAAATGCAATGCTGGTGTCAGCTTTCATGTAAGATGCAGTCACTTGATTTCAAAGGTGTGGCCGTGCAAGGAAAAGTGAGAGCTTGGGTTGGGATCCCCTTGAATATCTGAAGGGGACAGACTCTTCAGCAGGACCTGTTGTGATAGGACAAGGGATTTCAAACCAAAGAGGGGATATTTAGATTTCCTTATTTAGATATAAGGAACGAGTTGGTACAATAAGGGCAGTGAGGCACAGATTGCCCAGAGAGGTGCTGGTTCCCCATCCCTGCACACACCCCATGGGGCTGTGAGCACTGATGGAGCTGTGGGTGTCCCAGTTCACTGTGGGGAGTGGGACACAATGGCCTTTAGGGGTCCTTTACAACTCAACTCATTCTATGATACTATGATTCACACAGGAAGCATTGAGGAATAAGGACTACTGAGTAGAACAGCAGTGAACCAAGCCCCATGGCAAATTTCACGCCAAGAATAAACAGAATTCAAGTTTTTTTCTTGCACTGTCTTAGAGCAGAAACATGATGCCAAAAGTCCAAAGCAATGAAACCCCAAATATCATGTATTTCATAGATACACAGAGTCGTTATGGTTGGAAAAGACCTTCCAAGCTCCCCAGCCCCAACTCCAACCCTTCCCACCAAGTCCACTCACCGTGTCCCTCAGTGCCACATCCCTACAGTTCTGGAATACTTCCAGGGACGATGACCCCCCACTCCCTGGGCAGCTCTGCCACTGCATCACTGCTCTTTGGGAAGGAACTGTTCCTAATATCCAACCTGAACCTCTTCTGGAGCAAATTTCTTATATACTGTCCATGGCAGCAGTCTAATCTGACAGTTTACGAGGGTGGATGGTGATAGGACAAGGGGAATGGTTTTAAAGTGAGCCAGGGGAGGTTTGGGTTGGATATGAGGAGGAAGGTTTTCATGCAGAGGGTGGTGAGGCAGTGGAACAGGTTGCCCAAGGAGGCTGTGGATGCCCAACCCTGCAGGCATCCAAGGCCAGGCTGGATGTGGCTCTGGGCAGCCTGGGCTGCTGGTTGGTGACCTGCACACAGCAGGGGGTTGGAAGTGGGTGAGCACTGTGCTCCTTTGCAACCCAGGCCATTCAACTGTTCTATGATTTTATGATATCCTGGCAGAATGCCCTCTACCTTTGATGCTCCAGCCATTCACAACAGTGGATGTATCCTTGGACCCCAGTGGATAGAGAAGTCTGAAGCCCAGCTTAGAAGCCAAGCTGCAGCAAGCACAGCTTCTTACTTTCTGTTAAATCACTCAAACGTGAGTGTAGGAAGAACCAGGTAACTCCAAAATGATCTACTTCCCCATCTCAAATTCTCCAAGTTAAAGTCTCACACGAGAGCAGAGCACACACCTATGCTTAGGCCCCCAAGTCATTTGAAGACTTGGGACGTCTAAGAAGTAAAAATATAAAAACAAGATATAATACAGGTGTCTTGCATAAACAACCTTTGGATGCACCTTGTGTTCTTGCAATTCAAATCCATGACACCTGACTTCATCCACCCACAAGGCATGTCTGCAATTAATAGGGTGCCAGCAGAGCACTGTGGGTGCCCCATTCTGGAGGGGCCCAAAGCCATGGGGCAGCCTGAGTTGGGGGGCACCCAGCCAATGGCAGGTTGGGGTTGGGGAAGCTCTAAGGTCCAACCCAACCAACCTATGATTCTGTGAAGCCTCAGCACTGCATTCCCACTGTGTGCACGGTTGTGGATCACTACAAATCCTTTGGTAAGAACTGTTCCTGAGCCCACTGGCTGGCAGCACGGGTGCCAGCTTCAGTATAATGTGCATTTCAGGGTAAATGGCTCCACAGCTCAATGAGCTGCATGTCCCCAGCGTGCAACCCAAGCAGGTGAAGTCAGGCATGGGGAGGAAAGCTGCACACGACATATGCAGGGTGACAACTACACAGCTACAAGTAATGCAACATGAAGCAGACGAGTGGAAGATTAACCTACATTTGGTCTGACCATGTGCTTGTTCTGTGCCAATGTTTGTGCACGTGTTTGAGCTTGTGGTATTTCTTTACGAGATTATTTTTCTAGCACATATGGTGAGTTGCTGGGTTTGACAGAAAGGGCTGAATTCTGCTTTCTTTTTTATGCCTTCCCATGCAACGTAGCCATTGAGTTAAAGTTCTGACACTGTAATTATTTTTAAATGGGAGAGGCATAATAGAAATGGGTGTGACACACACAGGTGAGTCTTAGTGGAGGGTTTTGACCTCAGCATCCCAGCAGGGCACCAGCACAGGCTGCCCAGGAAGGCATCCCAGAAAAGGGGAGATGTGGCACTTGGGGACATGGGTTAGAGCAGTCACAGGTATGGGCTGTTGGTTGGACTGGATGATCTTATTGGTCTTTCCAACCTTAATGATTCCATGACTCTGTGATCCTATGATGATGGAGCTAAGGGAAAGCACTGTGGGGCTGAGTCACATTCCCCCCACCCCGACCCTTCATGGACGAAGCCGAGGTGCAAATTTGCTTTGTGTAACAGAGAGCAGAATTTGGTGCCTGTTTCTGAAGATATTATACTACTAAAACACATCATATTTAATGGAGCAACACTCAGTCCATGCTGCTTATAGTCCCATCTTTCCTTAGGAGCTACTCCTGCTTGCAAAAGGCACAAAAGTGAATAAACTGTAGAAAATGTGTTAAAATGCCCTCTGCAAGCATGGGAGCCATCCCTGGGGCATGGATGAGGATGTGAGGGGAAATGCACTGACTCCAGTTCCCCAGCATAGGATTTGTCCCACGGTATTGGATCTGCAAACACTGGGACCTCCTCAGGGGAATCTGGGAAAAGGGCAGCGTGGCAGATGGCTGCACGGCCACATTTCCTCCTAATTAACCAAAACTAGGGCTGGCGTAAATGCACAAAGCAATTACTGGGCCCATGCTGACTGCACCAAAGCTGTCACAAAATAGAAGAGTGCAAGGAGGGCTGGGGAAGCTTCATAGATCTGCACCATCTGCAAACCCAGATCTACGAAGGTGCGCTGCTATCCCCTTCCTAAAGCAAAACCAAACCAGAAACCAACAAAAATTGGTGGAATAAAAATTAAAAGCACACGTTTACAGCTCATCTGCAATGAACAGGAAGGAGGATTCGTTATTGCTAAGCACCAACCTTTGTGTGCAGCCTCTCCACTGGGTAAATAACATGCATTTGGAAAGCAGATGATGTGCAAATACTTCTTCCTTTGGAGCTGTTCCAAGCTTCATCAAGAAATAAAACATGCAAGGGATACGTGTATTAAGCAGGTACTTAATTGAGAGATGAGACGAGAGACGCAGGCACTGTCTCCCAGGCACAGCATGCGTGCTTTAAGCACACTCCTGGATTGATATTTATTGCAACTGACAGAGCAGAAAGGCTCGGAAAAAGCACTCTTTCCCCCTCCATAAATAATTCACCCATCGTAACAGTTCATAAAATGTTTATATTAAGTAATAATTAAACATTGCATTGCCTAAAAAAAATAACTTAGGTTGCAGCCAGGATGAAGGATGGGGAGGAGTTGTTGCCCTATGGCTGTCGCACTGGATTCTCTCTGCTGAGTTAATGGGGCAGTTTCCCAACAAAAGGGCTTTTCCCATTGATCTCCATGAGAGGAGAACACGGGTCTGTTTTCACATATGGAAGTTGGGTGGTTTTCCATGCAAAGGCTTTGAGCCAGGCAGGGTGGGGTCAGCAGTCCCACATTAACCCTATTAACTGCTGAGCAATGACTTTTGACTTCAAACCACCTGCTGTGCACATAGGCTTCAAGCCCATTAAGGGGTTATTCAGCCTTTGGTCATGGAGAAACACAAGGTCCAACATGGCATCAGCCTCCAGCACAACCTCAGCACAGGATAAAGCCTGGCAGGGAGAGCAGTGGGTGATGGCTGATAACATCAATCAAATGTCATCATGCATACATCCAGACAACTCTTATTAAACCTTTAATTGCTTGATCCAACGTGTGCCCTGGGGAACATAAAGAAAAGTAAGCAGCTCCAAGGTCACTGCAGGCAGAAAATCAATGCGGGGAATGAATGCTAAGGACTTTCTTTCCCCTTAGTTTCAAAAAGAGGGACTGTGGAGACATCCTGCTGCCATCTCCAGTGGCCACAACATCTCTCAGCCCTGCTCCAGCAAAACACTGGGTACGTTCTTCCATTCAGCACCCAAGCCCTGCTCTTCTCCATGGGTTGGAGCATCCCAATGCACTGCTGCATCTCTGCAAGGACAGTTATCTGCCTCCTTCATGCTCTGCATCCTGCACACAATAACTGAACACCTTCCCCCTCTTTAATGACCACACTTTCTGCACTTCTCACCTCTCTGATGGACCTCCTTTGGTCCACAGCTCTGCCAAAATACAAAGCCAAATCCTGAATAAGAGTTAACCTGAGGCTTTACTAATGCGTAAGGACGATACACCTTATGTATCATATCCCTCTACATGCATACCAGTACATTACTTTTTTTGGTGTGTTTTTTTTAATGATTATTTCCTAGATTTTCAATGCAATAATATTACTGACATTTGGTTTTTGAGCTACCACTGTTATTTCTCACACCCCCATCTCTCCTGAACCGCTTCACAGCATCACAGAACGGCTTGGGTTGGAAGGGACCTCAAGGATGATGAAGCTCCAATCCCCCACCACAGGCAGGGCCACCAACCTCCACATTTCACAGCAGCCCAGGCTGCCCAGGGCCCCATCCAACCTGGCCTTGAACACCTCCAGGGATGGACGGGGATCCACAGCCTCTCTGGGCAGCTGTTCCAGCACCTCACCACTCTCTGAGTAAAGAACTTCCCTCTTCCCATTTATTTCAGGCTGTTTCACCAATATGTCAAGATCTCTTCGAATTCCAATTCCAGCATGCAAAATGATTTCACCAAACACAAGTGATGGAGTCAGCACACAGATGAAATATAGCACTGTACAGGCAGTCAGGTGGGGTGGTCCTAAAGTCCCTTTCTGTCCTTAAAAAGCTCCTATACACCATAAGCTACTGGTTACAATTGTGCTAGGGAGGTATTGTCCACGGTAACTCGCAGGTATCTAGTGATAGGATGAGAGGTAATGACTTTACATCATGCCAGAGGTGATTCAGGTTGGATATTAGGCGAAATTCCTTCTCCACAGGCTGCCAAGGATTGGGGGTGGTCACCATCCCTGAAGGTGTTCCAGAACTGTGAAGATGTGGCACTGAGGAACATGTGGGCATGGGGGGGTGGATTGGGCTTGGGGATCTCGGAGGGCTTTTCCAACCTTAATGATTCTATGGGATATTTAAGACTGGTTGCATCCTATACAGAAGGGAAGAAGCAGATGTGACCCACCAGTGCAGGGTGCACGTGGTGCTGGAGCTCAATGAGCACTATTGCTGGCTGAAACTGTGATGCTCCTGCAGAAATACATCCATGCTCCAAGCTGTACAGAGGGTTCTTTTTTTTCATTGGCCCCACTGAGATTTGGATCAAGCTCTTGGGACATGTCTCCAAAGCTCCACAGCCCTCACAATGGACCATCGAGGATGAAAATATTAAGATAGGTGTGACTGTAATAGTAGCGAAAACGTGTGTTCAAACACCAAGAAAAACAGAAGAAAAACTAACAGAGGTTGCCCTTCCCAACTAATCAAAATGAGAACTTAATTATTTCCACCAAGGCCAGATGATCTGTGCTCTCACAGCAGGAGGAGAGTATGAGCTGCAGCACATTACATACAGTCAAGGATTTATGGAGTCGTGGAGCCATGGAACCAAGGAGCCAAGGAGCCATGGAGCCATGGAGCCATGGAGCCATGGAGCCAAAGAGTCATGGAGCCATGGAGTCAAGAGCCATGGAACCAAGGAGCCAAGGAGCCATGGAGCCATGGAGCCATGGAGCCATGGAGCCAAAGAGTCATGGAGCCATGGAGCCATGGAGCCAAGGAGCCAAGGAGCCATGGAGTCAAGGAGCCATGGAGCCATGGAGTCATGGAGTCATGGAGCCATGGAGTCAAGAAGTCAAGGAGTCAAGCAGCCATGGAGTCACAGAATGGCTTAGGCTATAAGGGACCTTAAAGACTGTGTAGTTCCAAAGCCCAAAATATGGTGTTTCTTCCAATTCTTTTTCTGTTATCCCACTAACAAGACATAATAAACAAAAGCCCACACAGAACAACTGGTATAGTCTAAATTATATTAAATATCTGTCCACAAATTAGTTTGCTGTCATCAGCTGAGGGAAACCAGGAGGTGCAGTAAGGAGTCAGTAGCTGGTGTCTCTTGGCCTATGAATGATACTGGTCAGACCACCTGAACATATAGGTACCTGAGAGTATGGAATGAATGTAAATGAATAAAATCTATGCAAGAAAGATAAAAACAACATATTCATATATTTTGTATATAAGTATCTTCTCTTTCCATATGGTCTCACACAGAACTTTACACACTACTTTCCTATTACAGCATACTTATCCCGTATGTATCATATCATAGCAGTGTGTTCATTTGGCCCTGCAGAAGCTCTGAACACATCTGCAGCACTCCTTCCCCTGCCCAAGGGATGTCTCCATGTCTCCCAGTGCAGCAGAGGGATGGAGTGCCCACAGCAATCAGGGCCACAGTGATTCGTCTCGTTTTGCCTTCTGCATAACACAACAATGCAACTTCTATACCAAGGGCATAGCCTCAAACTTGGATGCTACCAGACTCTGGTCTCACACCAAGTAATATTTATATGGGCTAGAACATGGTGTCTGCTGAAATCCAGAACTTGGACCACATCAATCAACAGCATTTGCCCGCGTTTCAAGAGCTGTATTTCAATAAATAAATGAACGAGTGGAGAGGCTATGGAAGCAACTTGTACAGAAGTGGACCACCTCTAGACATCCCAACCCTTCCCACTGCACAAGAACAATACAAGCCTTCATTTTTCCCATTTTGCATCACATTGAAAGCATTGTGTAAAGCATCAAGACTAGAAACACCTGAAGAGACACTGGAAGATCAGATCATAGAGTTACAGAATCACCAAGGTTGGAAAAGACCTCCAAGATCACCCAGTCCAACCATCCACCCATCACCAGCAGCTCTCACTAAACCACGTCCCTCAACACAAAATCCAAACGTTCCTTGAACACCTCCAGGGTTGGTGAATCCACCACCTCCCTGGGCAGCCCATTGCAGTGCCTGACCACTCTGTCAGAAAAGTAGATGTAGAGATATTAGATTGTAGATTGTAGTAGATGTTGAGATAGGAAGGGCTGAACAGACAAGTCTTGCTCCTACTCAAAGCAGTGGCACTTCACATTTAATGAGACGTCTTCCAGTTGTTCACTTCCATCTTCATATATCCCACCATCCTCGGTCCAAAATTCCAGGAGCCAGGCTTTGCAAAAGCTGCCCAAATGTTGGACTGAATGATCCTTATGGGTCCCTTCCAATTCAGGATATTGTGATTCTACTACAGTGCTGTCAGAACTTCAAAATTTTAAATCCTGAGATGTATCCTGGCTTCCACAAACCCAGCAAAAATGGAAAAGTCAGACTTTTACATCTAATTCCCCCTTAGTTTAAATACCTTCCCCAAAACAGAGCTCACTCTATTGCACTGGCAGCAAAGTGTGGCTCAAACTGCAAAAATACTGCAAGACACCTCGCATGATGACCTCCCGGCAGAGCTCAGGGTTGATGGAGCTTCAAAATCCATCAAGTGGAGGTGGGAAGGGAAAGAGTACCCTGCTCTGCTGGGAATGGCATCCTACTGGCACCTGCTCCATGAAGGTCTCTGCCAAGAAACCACCAGCCCCACTGCTTCCCAAACTGGGGAATGGCAAAAGTTGAGAGTTGCAGCCCTGCCTGTGTTTCCAGCCCTGCCTCCACGGGGAGAAGCAAAGGGAAATGCTGGAGGAAGGCTGAAGCTCAGCTATCAGGGCTGGTCCTGAAGGATTTTCTCACCCTTCACCCAGCGCCCAGACACAAACCTTGGGTTTCTGAACTGCAACACACTGGCCTGCCAGACTCTGACCTTCTCAAGTCCAATTTTTTGCTGGTTACACGGGATTTCTGGCTGAACCCAACCTGCCCAGCTCCACATAAATGCATGGTTTCTAAGATGTCTGCTTGTCTTCGTTTTAAGAAAAATACATCAGCTTCACTTCCATGGGAAATGGGCTCCTTCCCCATCTCCCTCCCTTTACCTGTGCAGCTGGATTAATGGGAAGGAAGTGGTCAGCTACTGGCACAGGTTGTCCAGAGAGTGGTGGACTCACCACCCCTGGGGGTGTTCCAGAACTGTGGGATGTGGCACTGAGGGATGGGGGCAGTGGGCATAGGGGGTGGGCTGGGGTTGGGCTTGGGGATCTTGGAGGGCTTTTCCAGCCTTTATGATTCCACAATCCTATGAACTGGGAGAAAAATGGACAAAGAAGTGGAAAATATCCACCAGTTCACCTAATAATTGGATGTAAGCATCATTTAATCAACATTTCGCATTTACGCAAAGCACTCCCACAGGAAGCACACAGTTTATAAAGGCAGCAAGATGAGGACGAGCGTGGAAAAGCAAATCTGAGGCATCAAGATGAGGATTTAAATCCCCAACAAACCCGCAGGAGAGCAGTGATCTGCAAGACGACGTGCTGTCCTGCAGGGCGTGGGTATACACAGCAACTCTGTGCATTGCTGTTTGCTTTGCAGCAGCCCATGCAAACCCCTGGGATCCCAGAGCAGCAGCAGCCTCTGCATGCACGCACTGTTGCAGTGCTGCAGGGTTTCCTCAGGTGAAGGCACTGTGTAAGAGAAGGAGCTATTAATAGGAAAGCAAAATGTGTTTGCTACAGAGCACCTGCAATGCTGGGCTTGGGGAGGGGAGACGAGGCGGAGGTTAAAGCAGTCACTGAGCAGCCCTGTGGGTGTATATATAAACACAGAGAGAGAGAGGGGACATCTGAAGGGTATCCAAAGTGCTGAGTTATCAATCCAAAGAAATTAAACTTGCATCCTCTGAGGGTTCCCTGAAGCTGCCCTTCCCTGCTGCTCAGCGCAGCGCAGCAAGGCTCACCTGCAGGTATCAGCACCAGAGCTATGCTCACATCCAGCAAAGAGCAAACGAGAGCAAGATTGATAGTGGGGAGAGTGCAGAAGTACTTAGAAATCGAAGGGTTGTTCCGCTGGTAGGAGACTGGGAAAGCAAAGGTCATGCTCTGAATGTGAGAGGAGACAAATTTACAACAGCTATTCATGATTTATTTGGCAAAGGAAGGGCAGAGAGAGTCCCGCTGTCCAAATGAGACAATCTCTCTCCTCTTATCTTTATTTATTGTTTGCTTTACAGCAGTAGCCTGAAGCTGCCATGTGGAATTGGGGTCTGCTCGGCAGCATCTGCTCCTGCATGCACTGCTGTCCAAACAGGCACAGCAGTGATGGGGAGGGGAGGAGGGATGTCTGACACGTCCTTTGATACTATAACTGACTTAGCAGACAAAGAAAATGTGAAAATCTATCTAAAGCATTCGATACCGTGCCACGTGGGAGGTTATTAATTAAGCCTGCGAATACGAACATCAGCCGCATGAGAAACTGGGCATGGGAAATGGAAATGCAAAGTGTTGAACGCTGAGCTGCAGCCTGGAAGGAGGCTAGCGGTGCTTAATGGTGCTGAGGTTGACTTTGGCACACAAAAGTAGGGCAACGCTGATGAGACCTCCTAATGGCACAACACTGTAGGCAGACCGGGAGGGAGGAGGATCAGGATAGCAAGCAGGAAGAAAGGGAAGGACCTTGACTGACATGCTCAAATGGGGTAAAAATCCAGCATGAAGTTCCAGGCTGGGCTCTAATCACTTCTTGCTATGGCTGGAAATCCCTAAGGAGAATGAAGGGGTCAGGAGAGGTAGTGATGGCTACAAAGGTGGTGTGGTGGGGTCAGGAAGGGATGGGCATCTCCTCCCCAAACCCACAAGCAGGACGTTGGATCCATATTTTAGAAATGCTGGTTTCCCCCAGGAAGAGGGAGAGAGGAACGGCTGATCTGGGGAACAGAAAAAGACTAAGCATTGGGATGTCTATAATTGGATGTAATGGTTCAGCGGGTTCCATCCAATCCTATGTGCCTCGGAGTCCCTGCCAAGGTGACCACAGCAGAGCAGGAGCAGACAAAAAATTGCTCAGGTCCATCAACAACTCCACCACCAGAATGCCACCTCCTGTTCAACCCCACCCTGCAGCACACACAGCCACAAAATTCTGCTCTGCCTGCACTGCTTCCAGCTGAGTCTGCGGATGGATACTGTCCACCTCAGGGTGACTGCAAGCAATATGACTTTTGGGTCGGAATGCCACCGAGACTCTTTCCCAGCTGATGGACAGGCCTCATCCTGGGGAGACCGATCATAAAACTGTAGAATCATGGAATCCTTAAGGTTGGAAAAGACCTCCCAGATCCCCAAGCCCAACCCATCCCCACCGTGCGCACCGACCATGTCCCCAGGTGCCACGTCTACACATCTCCTGAACACCTAAGATGCAGAGCGTGACAAAACAGCTGCAACACTCATTTCAATCCTCTCCACATCTCACTACGAGAGCCTTCTCCATGCCATTAGCCCACACAACGGTCCCTGAAGCTCCAGCAAGATGTGCTAAGGGTATGCACAGAGCCAAAGCCACTCAATACCTCCCACTGAACCTCCTCTTCCGGATGGATGAAAATTCCCCATTCCTTTCCCTTCCTTGCTGACAGCGATCTTGGATCCACACATTTATATGGATTAATTTAACATCTCTCCAATGCAAAATGAGAGGTCATAGCTAAACGACATTGGGAGATTAAGTCTGCCCAGAAAAGCTCTGGTTCATTATCTCCTCCATCCTATCTCAGAACTGGGATGTGGACCAGATGACATCGGGACGTCCTTCCAACCCTACATTCCCAGCTCCATAGTGATGGACATGAATTCCCCATCCTTGTGTGAGTGGCTCCAAGGAGGACACCCCTCCTGAGTCAGCTCCTCTGCATCTCACAAAACACACAGCAGCTCCAGCACTGAGTCATTCATCCCTGCAGCTCCTACACTTCCCATTTGCTCCACGTCTTCAGCACCTCCAGGGCTTGAGATGAGCGACAGTGCATTAGCAACAGGCACTTTGTTAATGCTACAGGAGTCATCACTATTCCTCTCATTTCCTCTGATAGGAAAAGAAATTGGTGGGAAAAACAAATAAAAACTTTGGTAAAAAAAATCTATATATATGTCTCTGGTGAAGAATCTGAAAACAAAGCTTCACAATATCGCTTCTCATGGGGAAATTCATTGCACTATCACTCGCTTCAGCACAAAGGGAGCGATGTTTCTCATTTGAGATCTCCCCTTTCATTTTTTCTCCAGGGAAAAATACACAAACCCAGTTTTCCTCCTTGCTGAAAGATGTCCTTATGTGGTCCCTCAAGGTCTGCGGGGAGCAGAGAGGAGGGGGAGGGGTGAAAGCAGTGCAAACTGGCCCCATAGCTTTGCCTGGGCAGCTCATGTTTTGGGAAGGGATCAAGTGGTCCCTAGGAAGCCCTGTTTCTGTTTCCCCACTGCAGAAGAGAAATAAGACCCTACATGGCAAGCAGATACCAACATTCACAACCTGATCACCTTCAAGCCTACTTGCTCCCAGGGGTTCAAACTACACACTGTCCTAGGAGTCACTTCACTTACAGAAACCATTAGGATTGGACACACATTCGGTCATTTCCCTACACAAATGGTTTTCCCATTTATTCTGTAGGATCTCTGGGGCACGTGAAGTCTCCTGCAGATGTGCAGTGCTGCCATAGCTGCTCTGGACTTGCTGAAGGATTGAGTGAGCATGGGGGAGACGGGGTGATGGCTGGACTTGGGGATCTTGGAGGTCTTGTCCAACCTTAATGATTCCATGAGTGGGCATGGTGGGGATGGGTTGATGGTTGGACAAGACAGTCTTGGATGTCTCTTCCAATCTTAACGATTCTATTATTCTAAATAATCCTCCAGCACCAGGGCTGGGAGCAGCCTCCATCCTCCATGGCCATCACCATCAGGAACACTCTCTGCTCTATCACTCTGAGCAGACCCAAGAGTTCACAGCACACGGTCCCTGCAATATTCTCTATAAAGAGGTAAAAAGGGGAATTCCTCCCTTTCTCATGCACTGATGACCTTGGGCTCATCGCTGAACGCATCCCACGCTCTGTTCCAAACTCCCCAGTAAACAACACAGCACCACAGCATGCTGACAAGCCATTAGTGGTGTGTTCTTTGGTTTCACCAAAGGTCGTTTCCCAGCCCTGGAGCATCGTATTACGCTGATTCGTAGCACTGGAAGGAAATCTTCCCCAGTTCTGCCTCCAGCCAGCAGCCACACACCAGCAAAGGGCACAGAGGACAAAGCCCCATGTTAGCCACCCCTGGGTTGTTAGGGGGTAATTCTGGCTGCTGGGTGGCCCCATCCTTGGAGTGGAACCATCATCCTTGGGGATGTTCAAATCTCACCTAACCCTACACAACCCTATACAGGCAGGGAGACCCAAGAGCAGTGAGGTTTTCCACAGTAACGGGGATTCGCAGAGTTTGGCTTTTAGAAACCCAAACAAAAAGCAATGCTTAAAAGATGCCTGATTTGAACAGAAGCTGAGAGCAATCAGCCACAATATCAAGCCTTCGTGTTCCCATTGGGTCCAGCACCTGAACCCATCTGACCCCTCTGCACAGAGGGAACATGCAGCTGTAGGATTTGTTGGAGCAGACTGTGGGGTGCACATAGGGGTGGAACGGCAAGCAATCTGCATCTAAATAATTACGTAAATAAGCCTAATTATTCTTTGTAGCAATGGAAGAGTGCAACGTGACAGCTCTCCAGCTCTATTCCCAATCCCAAAACAGAAAACTCGAAAATCCCTGCCCATCCTCTGCCATCTCAGAGCACCTGAACCACCGCATCCGCAGAGAGATGGACGTGGTTCTTCCAAAATACAGCAAAAACAAGCAAAAATAAACCCTAAATCCCATTCCTTGAGCCATCTCCCACCTGGAGAATAGGGACAGTGGGACAGAAAACCCAGCTTCACAGTAAACCTGCAAGGATTTACTATCTGCTTGGTGGCGGAGCACAATCTCCAAACCCCCCTTAGGGAAGAAAATTGATGTTTCCCCAGCCCACTGCTGTGCACATAGGCACAGGAATAAGCAAAAAGCAGCAGTCACACCTAGGTCACAAAGCAGCCCCCCCCCAGCTCTGCTCTCTGCCATCCCCACCCTCAGCAGAGGTGGGCACTGCCAAAGAAAGCTCTGGAAAACACAATCTCAGCAAATCCTCCTTGCAAACACCCATGCAGGGCAGCAGCCACTTTGTTTTGCATTCCCGACGCATCCGACCCCACTCAGAAATACAAGCAAAGCGAGGAGATTAATGCTGCGAATGCTAAAAGGGGTGAAATCAGGGCACTGAGACTGGGGTGGGGAATAAAAGGAAGGGGGAGGGGGGGAACCCAGGGACGTGCCGCCCCACACCGTGCTGCGTTAAACATGGCAGCATCCCAAGGCTGCCCCACCCAAGCAGCGCAGGGCGCGCGTCACCCGCATCCCAACGCGGCTCTGGGATGCTTTGTCTTGGGGATGCTGCTGGCCCAGCATGCCTGGAGCCTAGGGATGATGTTGTAGGGATGTAGGGGGGTCTGTGAAGCCAGGGACTGGGATGTTTCTGGATGCAGGGATGCTGTCGGGATGCCGGGATGATGTCAGGATGCAGTGGGGTCTCTGGATTGTAAGAGGCAGGGATGCTGTCGGGATACAGGGATGCTTTCAGGATATAGAGATGCTTTCAGGATACAGGGACACTGCCAGGATACAGGGATGCAGTCAGGATCCAGGGACACTGCTGGGATGCAGGGATGCTGCTGGGATCCAGGGACACTACTGGGATACAGGAATGCTGTCGGGATGCAGGGATGCTGTCAGGATGTAGGGATGCTGTTGGAATGCAGGGATGCTGTTGGGATGCAGGGATGCTGTTGGGATATAGGAACACTACTGGGATACAGGGATGCTGTTGGGATGCAGGGATGCTGTCAGGATGTAGGGATGCTGTCAGGATGTAGGGATGCTGTTGGGATATAGAAACACTAATGGGACACAGGGATGCTGTCGGGATACAAGGATGCTTTCAGGATATTGGGTCCCTGCTGGGATACAGGGATGCTGTCAGGATACACCCAGAGATCCTGCTGGTCCCTTCCGAGAGAGCTTTGCACACGACAGAGAAGTGACCAAAGCACTCGCAGGGCGGGTGGGGGCCGCGCTGCAGACCCTCCTCGTAGGACCCGAACCTTCACTCCCTGCATCCCAATAAAGCGGGACGGGCCGAGAGGTGGCTACAGGGACAAAGCGACAGCGAAAATCCTCGGGAACCAAACCGCCCCGCCCCCCGGGGAAGGACGGGACGGCCGAGGGGGTCTCACCTGTAGGACGAGCTGACCCCCGCCGCCACCACCTCCTCCTTGATCTGCCGGTTGAGAGCATCGGCGGCCGCCCGGCCCCGGCCCTCCTGCCCGCCCGCCTCATCGCCCCTCTGCCGCCCCTTCTCTCGGCCATCCCCGGGCCGGGCCGCTTTGGGATGCTCCTCGTCCGCCTCCGCCTCCTCCTCCTTCTTCCTCCTCTTCTCCTGAGCCGCTTTCTCGGGAGATCCGCGCTCAGGGACGAGCACGGGGGAAGGACCCGCTTTGGGGATCCACGGGTGGTCCCCTCTTTTAGGGATGGGCCAAGCGCGGAAATCCTTTTGGTACTGCGTCTCCTTCTCGAAGGGCGTATCGGACGGCTGGTACTCGCTTTTGGGTTTGCAGCTGGGCTCGGGGCGCTGCACCTTCCAGGGTTTGTAGTCGTGCCGCATCACCGAGTCCGCGGGCGGAGAGCCGTGCGGGGCCGTTCCGGGCCGTGCGGGGCCGGGAGCCGCGTCCCCCCCGCCCGCAGCCGCGGCATCACCGCCGGGTTGGGTATCGATGGGCGCCGCCGCGCTGCGCGGGATTTGAGCGGGGAGGGGCTGCTCGGTGGCTTCGGAATATTTGGTGAAAACCAAAGGGACGGCGATATCGGCTTTATCCAGCTGGTTCCAAAAGCGGGCGATGCAGCAGGCGCGGGTGATGCAGGGCCACGCCATGGCGGCCCCGCTCCGCGCTGCTCCGCGCTGCTCCGCGCTGCTCCGCGCACTTTCCGCGCAGCGGCCGCACGCAGAAAGCGGAGCGGCGCAGGGAGCGGAGCGCAAAGCCCCGCGCAACGCCCGCGCAGCGCGGCGCAGAACGGGGCGGGGCTTCTGATGGGGGCGCGTCGAAAGGGGGCGGGGCTTATCAAAGGGGCGGGGCTCCGCCAGAGGGCGGGAACTCACCTGCGCGCATGCGCAGACGCTCAGGGCAGGGCCGTGTGTATGAACGTTTGCGCGTATGTATGTATGCACATATATGTGTATGCACATGTGTACACGCATCAGGACATGTCTGCACATGCACCGACATGCGTGTGCATGCACGTGCCTTGCGTGTGCCTTTCCGTTTGTGCACGTTTGCATGGAGGGCTGTGTGTGGGCGTGTGCGTGGTTGGGTGCTTGCATGGAGGCATATATGTGCAAGCGTGTGTCTGCATTTGGGGGCATATATGCGACTGTGCATGCTCACACAGCTGTGTGCATCCAGTCCTGTGTGTTCATGTGTGCAAACGCATGCATGTGGATGCATGTCTGTGATTATGCATATGTGAATGCTTGCATATTGCACATGTATGTGTACATGTGTGTACCTGCACGCATGTGCATGTTTGCACGTAGGGGTGTGTTGCTGCAAGCGTATCCCTGTGTGCACAGCTTGCATACATGTGGTTTCACTTGTGTGCATTTGAATGTGTGTGCACATAAAGGTGTTGCATGTGCACAGATGTGTGCAGGTGTAAACGTGCTTGCATGTACGAGCGTGTGCCTGTATGTGGCTGTATATGTGTGACTCTGGCTGTGCATGCATGCATTTTCATGCGTGCACATAGCTGTGTTCATTCAGTTCACTGTGTGATTGTGTTTGTGTTCATGTGTGCGTATCTGTGCATGTGGATGCATGTCTGTGACTGTGCATGTGTGAATGCTCATATATTGCACATGTATGTGCACATGTGTGGACCTGCGTGCATGTGCATGTTTACATGTAGATGTATGCACACACATCTGGACACACCTACAGAAATGCATGCACACACAGACACAAATGCACATATTGCATGTATGCACACACGTGCAACCACATGCAACCACATGCATGTGCACACATACACATATACATGCACCTACACACCCCTACTTGCAAACATGCATGCATTTAGGTACACATATGTGTATACACACACAGGTACGTACATGTGCAAAATACAAGCATTTGCACATACACAGTTACATGCATGCATCTACATGCACACAGGAGCACGTGCAAAATCACACGTGAACTGTGGTGCACACAGGTGTGCAGACATAAACATGCACATGTGCAGTCACACACATACACACCCTTACAAATCCATGTGCACATGCAAGTGCTCATGCAAGAACACCCATCCACGTGCACACATACACGCACACCCATAGACACATGCAGATGTGTTCATGCATGTAGGCATACGTGCATGCACACTAAGACGTGCACACATGCACTGGCACAGATAAACGCGTGCACAACATATACATGCATACAGAAACATGCATGTGTGAGAGTGCACAGATGCATGAACTCATACACATGTGCTCACATATATGTGCATAAGGACATACGCACACACACGGACATGTGCATGCGTGCAAACACTGCATTCTGTTATTGTGGCCAATTATCTCCCTCTGCCATTTCATTGCAGTGTTGCAGGGGTGGGATTTTCATTAAAGGCATAGGAAGCTCTTCAGCACTGGGGCTCACATCAGTTTTCCAGGAGCTCATTGCTCTGGGTATGGCAGTACAGTGGGTGTGCACCTGCAACAGAAGCACCAATCACCACTTTCCTTTTCAAACTGACATTATAAAGGCAATTCCATGGGGAGCACAGAAGCTCTGAACACACTGCAATCCCTTTTTGCATAAGGTGCAGCAGTGCCTGGCTCCAGCCCTGCGTTTCTTTGCATGCCGCTTTCAGTTTGATGATAGGAAAGCAGGAAAACGCCACCCAAGGTCTGCAAGATTGCAAAGGGATCAAGCCCACACTAACCCAAATGCAACAGCTCCCGTCCTATAGCTGCAGGGCATCCCAGCCCTGCATCCAGCTTGCTTGCTGGGCTCTTGCACAGCCCCTTGCATCCCTCTGGGGGCTGGGATTTTGCATGTACACGAAGCAATAGGCTGGTTTTGCAGGAAAACGCACAGTCATGCATCCCCATCTCTGCTTTTTCCTGAGCTCTGCAAGGTTTGGCAGTGTCAGGAGGCTCTGCGGATACCCAGCAGTGCTGGATGAAGCTAGAGGCTGCAGAAAGAACAAATCACTCGGTGTCTCCCGGAGTGAACTGTATGGTTCTATATAAATCCTGAAGCATGGCTGCTCATTCACTTTCAGGAATCAGCAATGGAAATAATCTAATCGCTTACGTCAAGTAAAATCCATTAGCTCTAATTAGCCCAATGGAGCTGCTGGCTGCAAACCTCTCTTGGAAAGCACAGGAGTTAAAAAAAAATAATAAAATAAGAGTGCCTTAGCGTTCAAATTGCAGAAGAAAGCAGGAATGGCTTTACCCTTTCTTCTGGATAAAGGCCATGGTGCCATAATGGGACACTGGGTTGGGTTGGGGAACAGCTTTCTTATTTCTCCTGGATAAAGGCCATGGTGCCATGATGGGACACTGGGTTGTGTTGGGGAGCAGCTTTTTCCATTCTGGGAAAAGGCCATGGTGCAGTGATGGGACGTTGGGTTGGACTGGAGAATAGCTTTCTCCTTTCTCCTGGATAAAGGCCATGGTGCCATGATGGGATGTTGGGTTGGGTTACAGCTTTCCCTGTTCTGGGAAAAGGTCATGATGCCATGATAGGTTGTTGGGTTGGACTGGGGAATAGCTTTCCCCTTTCTCCTGGATAAAGACCATGGTGCCAGGATGGGACACTGGGTTGGGTTGAAGAATAGCTTTCTCCTTTCTCCTGGATAAAGGCCATGGTGTCATGTAGGGATGTTGGGTTGGGAATGACCAAGGACACCACTGTCACTGCATTGGGATTTGCCCAGTGGGCTTTGATGCCACCCAAGAAAGCTGTTTTGCATGGTGCTGGGGGTATCACACTGGGGAGGAAAGCAGAGCAAACCCTGAATGTTGCAGCACCCTGAGTTAGTGTTGGCTTTCAGTAGATGCCCAGGAGGCTGTGCTGGGTCTCATCTGTGCAGGAATGGGTCTCATCCCTGGTGCAGAGGCAGGGAATAGCTCCAGGCACCCCCCACACAATGATAGCAGGAGTGGTTTGGGAGCTAATTAACAAGGAGCTGGCGAATCTTTTCCAGGCATCCTCAGATGAAGTCGGGATGACTTCCAGTTGAGCTAGAGCTGATGGTGTCCATCCTGGACCAGGTCTGAAGCTGCTTCTGCTGCCACTCACCAAATTTCTATTTTTCTCTGCTAATCTGATGACAAAGAGGGATTGGCTCCTTGTCTCTGATCACCAACTGACATCATGTGCTGTGTGTGCACGTTTTCCCCTCACGCACACATACCCACCAGTTACTGCAGTGATAATGGTATGCTGTCATAGGAGCAGTGCAGCAAAGCTCAGTGTAAGACCTTATGGGAGGGAAGATGCTTTGATTTAAAATCATTAAAAAATGAAAATTATTACTAATAATAATAATAACGAGGGGCTGTGTGGAGCCAGGAGTTGGAGTCAATGATCCATATGGGTCCCTCCCAACTCAGGATATTCTTCAGTTCTATGATTATAGAGACCATTGGCATCAGCCTCACAAGAGATGAGGCCCTGGCTCCAATGCAGACCCGGGTCAGAGCTCTCCAAATGAAGTGTGTGCACCTGGAGAAGTGCATCCAGCTCCACACCATCTTGATTAGGTGCAGAAAGATCTTTTTAGATAGATTTATATTCGATATCTTTGCTACCTCCACGTCTAAGCCACATCCTTGAAGCACCATCTCTGCACCAGGGGTGTCCCTGCAAGGACTGTCCCTTCTTTGGTCCCCAACATGTGGCACCATGGACAAAGGAACACAGCACCACAGCAGTTGGCCACGTACAGAGGATTTTTTGTGGATTCTTGAATCTTAAATCATTTTGTGATCAGACACAACTGTGTGAATATGAAATTCTATAATGGAACTCAGTGGCGAAAGAGGAATCATAGAATCATAGTCAGGGTCATAGAATGGCTTGAGTTGGACAGGACCCTGAGGCCCATCCAGTTCCATCCTCCTGCTGTGGGCTGGGTGCCACCCATCCGATCAAGCTGCCTTGGACCCATCCTACCTGGCCTTGGGCACCTCCAGGAAAGAGAAACCAACAACAGATAATTACTGCAGTTACGCTTTCAGCTTCCTCCTGATAACTTCCCTCCCACTGGATGCTTCGCTCCTTGCAGGTAACCCTTCAGGTCCTCGGTCCTGGAGCACAGCCAACTCCCCACGTGCAATCTGCTCCATTCTGGCTATGGGGTCCTGTGGGGTCACCCCAGTATGCTGATGTGTAAAGCTGGATGACTTGCAGAACCCATAGCTCGGTGACTCAGAGCTTCATGGGTTCGCATTCGGAGATGGACATTGATCAACACAATCACAAGGGCTGCTGATAAAGGGATTACAGGGATGACCTATTGAGGGATTAAAGGGCTTAATGCTCCGAGCTGAATACAAGCATAGGAGATCGGATAACTGACTATAAATACCTGAGAAGGAAAAGGCCAAGGGGAATGTCACTGGAGGGGTACCATGGAACACATGGTGCGAGGAGGAATGGTGAGAAAATGAGATTTCAGTGACTGAGAATTAGGTGATATGAGTAAATGGAACAGCAGCCAAATTCCCCTGGAGGTGCTGCCATGAGACTGGCAGGGAAGAGGAGTGAGCACCACTGGGTGGCATCAGCGCATGGAATCACAGCTCAGTGGTATCTCACTGATGATCCCCTCCAGCCTCCCCACAACCAAACCAAGTCAGCACAGAGAACAGGAGGAAGATGTGAAAGCAATCAGAGAAACATGCAGGAGAGCTGGGATGGAAAAATCACCGTCTCAATCATAGGATCACAGAGTTAGGAAGGCTCTGTGGAGTCTTCTACAGGAGCCCCAATCCCTCTTCCAACCCCCATGCCCGCTGCCCACATCCCTCAGTACCACATCTCCATGGCTCTGATCCCATCCCATCCCATCCCATCCATCCCATCCATCCCATCCCATCCCATCTCATCCATCCCATCCATCCCATCCCATCCCATCCCATCCCATCCCATCCCATCCATCCCATCCATCCCATCCCATCCCATCCCATCCCATCCCATCCCATCCCATCCCATCCCATCCCATCCATCCCATCCATCCCATCCCATCCCATCCCATCCCATCCCCTAAGTGTGAATAAGTATCTTCCCCTTCTGTGACCAGCACCAGCTTATATTTCCAGCAGCAGTCATGCAAAGAACAACTAATTGTTGGAAGATCCCGTAGTGCAGAGCTCTGCTTCCCTGTAGCACAAAGCACAGATGTGGTTTCACCAATGCACAGGAATAGCTGCATCCCTCTCCATGACTAACTGGAAACCTCTGAGCCCTTTCAAGCTTCGGAAGATTTCAAAACCATTTCAAAATATTATTCTCTCCTGATTTAAGGAAACATAGATACAAAAGTGTGCCCATGACAGAGCAGGACATCAATATTTATTACCCAGCTGAGCCTTGGTCAGCGTTTCCACGGAGCCAACTTGTACATCAATAAATCAAGAACATGATATTTTTTACTGTAATAATGAACCATGAGCAAAAAGCTGCTCAGGGAATCAGTCGTACAGCAGCTTCAGGGGTTGGCATGACATTTCTGGGGGCAAAAGGCTCTTCCCAATGTCTGGACCTTCTATAGGGCTCAGGTGGGATCCTTCCCAGCAGCACAGGCAAAGAGCTGCCCAGCAAGCCTTCAGGATGGGAGCCATACCTTGAAGCATCACCAGGAGTGTCCCTGCAAGGAATGTCCCCTCCCTGGTCCCCACTGTGCCTCAGTGACCACGCACAGCCCAGAAGGACCCGGACCTGTGTGGAGATGCAGCACTTGGGGACATGGCTGGTGGGCATGGTGGGATGGTTTGGGGTTGGGGATCTTGGAGGCTTTTTCCAGCCTTCGTGATTCCATGATCTCTGCAGGGTGGTTTGTTTTGTTATTGCTGCTGGTTTGCCTTGGGAACTGTTGGTGCTTTCGGAAATTGCTGGTTGTTTCTCACCAGGAAAGGTCTCCAAGCAACGGAGCCGAAAGAGTTAAAAGCTTTCCCTTTCCCAGAACAGACAGGGCCTGAACAAAGGGGAGAGATGCAAACAAGATCAGAGCACATTATAGCTCAATTAAAGCAACCAGTGTCTTTAGGAAAAGAGCCCCCAGGGTCAGCGAGTCCAGAAAACGGAGGCAGAAAGATCCTGGCATGTTCCAAGGGCCTGACAAAGAGGAGGGATTTTTTTTTCCAGCTCACACCTCCGATTTGCTTTTGGCGAGGATTGCTTTTTGCTTTTGTTCTGTCATCCTTGGCCACGGTGAGCACTGGGATTTGCAGTGCCCTCAGAGAAGCAAAGGATGCCTTTCAGCAGTCAGCCCGCTGTTTAGTTCAGCCTAATGGATGGTTAATTCCGTATCCTGGTTACTGCCGAGCCCCGTGGTATTCTCTCATGGTTCCTTTGTTTACCTGAGCAGACTGTCAGTTCTCAAAGGATGTTTTTCTCCAAATTTCAGAGTTTTGTTTGTTTGTTTTTCAACCAGAAAATTGCAGGTTGGAATTTGATGCATGTGATTTTTCAAAGATACGGATTGTGAGAGGTAGAAATGCAAAAAGGAGGTAGTGTTTCCAGGCTCGTGCACCCATGTAAGTCTATGCAAGGAGGCACATGGACACTTGACTGTCCTATCCACCCTTCTGTCCATCTTTCCCTCCCTCCATCCATTCATCCATCTCCATCCATCCTCATGAAGTTCAACAAAGCCAAGTGCAACATCTGCACCTGGGTCATGGCAACCTCTGCATCAGTACAAGCTGGGAGTGTAAGGATGGAGAACAGCCCTGCCAATAGGGACCTCGGGGTACTGGTGGATGGCAGCTGGGCATGAGCCAGCACTGTGCCCTTGTTGCCCTAAAGTCAACTGCATCCTGGGCAGGAGATGGGTCTGTGAGCACCTGATGGAGCTGTGGGTGTCCCTGTGTATTGCAGGGAGTGGGACCAGAACGCCTTTAAGGGCCCCTTCCAACTCAAACCATTCTGTGATTCTGTTGGAAATATCCAAATAATTTTGTCAGGACGGTATCTCTGATAAAAGCAGATTTTATTCGCGATTGCAATGGCGGGCGTCCCGCAAGCAGGAGCGCGCCTATGGACACAACATGACAGCCTTTATACCCTGTTTTCTCCCCCTTGCCTCCCCCCTCTCCCCTGTTTCCCCACTGGCTGGGTACTCCAGGTTCACAATCTTATCAGAGGATTTACATTTGTTATTTAGTTGTTAATTTGTTTGTTATCTGGTGTCGCCATCCTGTCGTTTCCAAGATGTCTCAGTGCTCTTCTTGTCGTATTGATATGGTGATTTGCTTCCAAGTCTTCGTTAAACAAGGATCACCGTAGTGGGGGATGATGTCAGGCCTTCCGATGTCTCTTCAGGTGCTTCCTCGATGTCTCTTCAGGTGCTTCCTCGGGCATGCCATGACTTGTTCTATGGTTTGATCTGGTGCAGGATATTCTTGCAGTGTGTATGACAAAATATACATATATACACATATATACACCTATATACAGAGCGTGCGTCCCTGGGAAGGGTTATCTAGACGATAAGTGATGTAAACTATGAGGGATCTTCCCCAAGTTAAGCAGAAAGACTCCCAAAAAGAACTATGACAGTGGAGATCATGAAATAAAAATATATATATTATCCAATTCTAATGCAGAAACAACATTTGATTCCCACAATTCTATGATCCATCCATTCATCCATCCCTCCATCCATCCATCCCTTCATCCATCCCTTCATCCATCTCTTCATCCATCCATCCATCCATCCATCCATCCTCCATCCACCCATCCATCCATCTCCATTCATCCTTTCATTCATTCATCTCAATCCATCTGTCATCCATCCGTCCATCTCAACCCATCCATCCATCCATCCATCCCCTGGCAGAGGCAGGAGGTTGGTTGCTCATGCAACCTGTGCTCGGCAGTGAAACACTCATGCATAGTTTGCATACCTCTTGGCTCCCAGCCCTTTCCACGCCCAGCAGACACAGCCTTGAGCTTTATCTACACGTTATACATTTTGAATTGCAAAGCCACTCCTCTGAAAAGCCTTTTTCCTCCCTCCCCAGCCAATGCTGTTTCACAAGCTCCTTCCTCGCCTTTCTCTCCTGCTCTCTCCTGCAGCTGCTGTAGCACAAGGAGTGATGGATTTTCCTTTTCTGGAGCTGCAGAGCTGGAGGATACTTGCAGCACCCAACAACACGATGGGCGTCACACTGACATAAAGTCAGTGACACCTCCCAGCACCGTCCCCTGCACGTTGCACAACCCCCTGTACTGTAAAGCTGCATAAATATTGACGGGTGACTTTGCACTTTGCATTCACCACTTGCTGAGCTTCCTCCTCCTTCTGAGACCTGCAGGCAGAGCCCAGGATGAAGATTGAGTTTGCTCCGCTCTCCCTGCCACTGCAGAGGAGGCTTCAGACCGCAGCGGTGGTCCAGTGGGTCTTCAGCTTCCTATGTCTAGGTAAGAGGCAGCTCCTCTTCCTCCTCTGAGCATCCAGAGCCAATTTTCAGAGGGTGAACACTGTCTGCTGACTGTCCAGGAGCCAAGCTGGAAGGTGACATCCCAGGGTTTGCCATCAGCGTGCCAGCTGGCTTCTTAACCTGGGTTGAAGACTGTGTAAAACTTCTGCTTGGCCATGGCAGGACAGTGGGTATGTGTCCCAGCAGAGCAGCAGCAGGTTTGGGGGTATATATGAATCCTGGGATACACATGTCTCCAAATTGGTATCTGCAAAGGAAATGTAAGTTGTGCTTTAGAGCCTCGTTAAGTCTCTGAGATGGCTCCATCAAACCTCTGCTACGGATCTGGGGTTGGATGGACTCTGCACCAGTGTCTGCTGGACTGGAGCACTGGGCCATGCTGGCCCAGATGGATGTTTGGCTGTTTGCATGCTCTGTGGCACAACTTTAGCCTGTGCTAAGTAATGTTTTGCCAGACTCTACCTGGGTCCTGTTTGCAGCATGGATGTATCTAAGATTTAAGGAGAATGGATGGTGTTTTCCAGCAGAACAACTTGCCCAGTTGGTTTAGCCCTAATTAGTAGTGGGGTCAGGCTGGCGCTTAACTTCTCAGTAATGAGGTTGACTGATAGAAGCAGCTGAAAGCCAGAAAGTGGGCAGTGGGGAGGAACCCTCCATTGGTCAGAGGGTAACATGAAGCTTCTCAGGACACAGGCTCTGCCCTCTGCAGGGAAATTTGGATTGCCCAAAACGAAGACAATACCTCAACCTGAAACCTCCTCCACTGCTGAGCTTCCACAGGTTGCTCTCTTTTTCTGGAACAGCCTTAGTCTGATTTTCTTTCCTCCTGACACAATTTGAGGCCAAAACCAGTTAAGAGATCAGTTCTTCCATGAGCAGAGTTTGACACTGGCTGCTCAGAGTCGTGCTTCTGTTGCCAGAAAAGGGCTCTTGCAAACACACAGCCACCCTGCCAGGCTGTTTTGCTGTTGCCATGGTTGTGCAAATGCATCCCCTCCAGGGGATGTTTCTTGCTTTAGACGCTGATGGCTGCTGGAGGAGGGGTGTAGGGTGTGGAGCAGGGACCCCACTGCTCCCACCTGCAGAGTCCAGTACAGACCAGTGCCACCTCCCTGTGCAGTGGGTCCAGGCTTCTGCAGGGCACTGAAATCAGCAAGTGGGAGCCCAAATTTGGTCTAGTGCTTCCCCTGGATTTTCTCCTTCCTTGTCTCCGTGGGCTTGGGCATGGGTATCTCTCCAGATGCTGCGTGCAGAAGCATTAATTTAAGGTCTGAGCTTGTGTTAACCAACTCATCAGAACCTGAGCCTTGTATGTCCCTTCTAACATGGGATATTCTATAATTCTATGATCAAAGGGGCAGGAGTTCTTTGCATGCTGTCTTTGCAGACCCAGCATGGGCAGCCAGCCTTTGAACCCTTTCAATCAGCAAGGTTGGCTCAAAGGACCTGCAGTGCCAGTGTGAGTCAGGAAATTTGGTGGCTGAGCAGAGTCCACAGCCTTCACTTGGCTCTCCTAAGGGCTCTGATTTGGGCTTGAGGACCACAACGTGCATCTTGCAAATCCTCCTGGGAACTGCAGTGCAAGACTCACCTGCCCAGAGGCTGCTACAGTGACAAAGATCTCTTTCCAAAAGCTGATGTTTCACGTATTTCAGGCTGAAGGAGTACATTCTAGATGAGCAGAAACGCTGAGCCCAGCCGGTCTCTGACAGGACATGGTTCCTGTATGGACTTGCTTATAGCTCACAGCTCACTTGGAGAGCATGGCATGTATGTGCTGTGTCCACGGCTGTGGTGCAGCAGGGCTCACTTCCCTACAAAACCACCTCTGTCATATTTCATCCTCCTCTGGTTCCTGGTTTCTTCCAGAGAAACAACAAAACTTCTTAGCACAAGGTGCCCACCACCAAACACTTCACTTTGGCTTCAAGCTTCTTTGGGGGAAAGAAGAAAGTGAAACCTCCCAGCTTCTGATCTGAGCAGAATGCATAAGGTTTGGGGTATGGAGCTTTCCTTGTTGTTTCCTTGTCAAGGGCCCTTTGGTTTTGTTTTGCTTTTTGGCTGAAGGGATCTCTCCTCACCTTCCATGGCAACGTAGGCAGTGCTGCAGACAATCTCAGCCCTGTGTAGGGTTATCTGGATGTTCACTCCAGGATGTGGCACTGAGGGGTGCGGGTTTGTGGGCATGGTGGGGATGGGTTAACAGTTGGACTAGATGACCTTGGAGGTCTTTTCTCACCTTTTGATGGTTCTATAATTATTTTCAGATAATTGATGTGTTTGTAAGGACATGCACGATTCCCTCAGACCTGCAGCAATGCCTGCCTTGAGAGGTCTCATAAACTCTCAAGCCATTTCTATATCCTGCAAATTCTGGGTTTCCATGGGGCAATATTTGCAGAAACCAGTGTTTTTATAACAATTTGGTGCTGGCTTCCCATGCAAGACTGCATATAGACGTGCAGGAGGAAGACATGAAGATCAGGTCGCTTACCTGGCCCCACGTCCCTCGTGGGATAGTGGTGGAGTCCCCATCACCGGAGTGTTCCAGTGCAGATGTGGCACTGGGGGACACAGTCGGTGGGCACGGTGGGGTGCGTTGGGTTTGGACATGGAAATCTCATGGTTATTTTCCATCCTTAATGATTCCATGACTCTGTGATTCTGCAGCAACTTGTAGTTTGGGATCAGAAAGAGATATCTGCCAGGATTCCCTGGCCAAGGGCTTAACACCTCTTTTGTCATATTCTTCAAAGTGTTTGCCTGGCAGGTAGCCCAGAAAATGACAGTTGTCTGTAGGAATGCCAAGGGGAATATGGCTGCCACCTGGGCAGCTCTGACACGGTCACTGCTCTGGAGAAGGGCAGACAAGGAACTCTTGGCTTTCCTCATTTTCCTCATGGGAAGAAAGCAGTGATTGCAGGGATGGCGTCACAATAAGCAAACACCGCTGCTTGCAGACCTTCTGTTCTTCCCTGTCCTGCAAGGAGGGACAGGGACGTGGCCTCGAGATGTCCTTGCTGCTCTGCCTCTGAGAGATGAATCGTCCACTGCTGGTCCACAAAGGCTCAGTGTCTCACCCATGGCACTGCATTGCCTGTGCTAGGCTTTTGTGGAGGGTTTGTGAACAGAACACAGAGACATCTGCAAGCAAGGTGGATTCATACTAGGACAGGAATGGGTGCAGAGCATCATAAGACTTTACAAAGGCAAAAAAGAACTCTTTGGATTAAGTGAAGGTCATCATGTGCAAATTTTGCTCTGCATTAAAAAAAAAAAAAGCTGAATCAAAGAGCAAATGTTATTAATTTCATCCACAAATGAATTGAGGGTAAAATTAATAACTATGTAATGCAAGATAAATGCCTCACTTGGATGACAAGTGGTTAGATATGGACCAGAACAACACCTTCACTTTGCAGGGCATACCTTGAGCTTTGCACAGTGTGATAAAAAGACTTAGGCGTTGCACAGCTTTGCAGCAGACCTGATGACCTGGCTGTTAGGAACAGTACAACTGCAAGCTCTGTGGTGTTCCTCAAGCAGTGCTCGTGTCTTGTGTGCACCTTGGAGTTTGGTTTCATGCTGGATGCTCTTTTGCCTGAGAGCTGTGCAGCTGTGGCTGTCTCTTCAAAGGAGCAGCACCAGGCATGAGTAGTTGTGACCTGGAGATTTGCATTGCACGTGAGACCTGCTGCTGTGCAGAGCCCAGTGCTTCTCCAACCTAAACAAACCTCCCTTCCCCTTCTCTCCCCTCCCCTTCCCCTTCCCCTTCCCCTTCCCCTTCCCCTTCCCCTCTCCCCTCTGCTCCCCTTCCTTCCCCTCCTCTCTTTTTCCCCTTCCCCTACTTCCCCTCCCTCCCTCCTCCCTCCCTCCCTCCCTCCCTTTCTTCCTCCCTTCCTCCCTTCCTCCTCCCTCCCTTCCTCCTCCCTCCCCTCCTCCCTTCCTCTTTTCCTCCCTCCCTCCCTCCCTTCCTTCCTTCCTTCCTTCCTTCCTTCCTTCCTTCCTTCCTTCCTTCCTTCCTTCCTTCCTTCCTTCCTCCCTCCCTCCCTCCCTTCCTTCCTTCCTTCCTCCCTCCCTCCCTCCCTCCCTCCTTCCTTCCCTTCCTCCCTCCCTTCCTCCCTTCCTGAGCTTCTCCACCCCTGTGTCCTTCAGCCCTGGGTCCTGGATCTGTGATAAGAGCCCAGAGAAGAGCAAAATATAAAACTCACAGTCATAGAATCATAGAATCACAGAATCATCGAGGCTGGAAGGACCTCTGTGATCCCCAAACCCAATCCCATCCAATCCCCACTGTGCCCACTGCCTGCATCCCTCAGCACCCCAAACTCATGGGTCTGGAACACCTCCAAGGACGGTGACCCCAACACTTTCCTGCACACCCTGGCCTCTCTTGGGGAGAAGAAATTCTTCCTAATACCCATCCTGAACCTCCTCTGACACAACTTGAGACCATTGTCTCTCATCCTAATGTGACCCATGAGCTGGGGAAGCAAAAGGACTTGGGTCAATGTGGATTTTCAGCCCGTTCTCACTCACATAGCACTCTGATGGACAGGGCCACCAAGGCTTCCAGATGGAGAGGACACAGCTCTGACTGGCAGCTTGATGGTCATCAGTGCTTCCCAGACTCTGTGCAGCAGACAGTGCTGGGTTTGCGTGGGACCTGGTGAGCCCAGTGATGCGTGCTTGCGTGCAGACTTTTCTTCTCTTGTTCCCCTGCCAAAACACAGGGAGGCAGGAGGTAGAGGACAAAGCTGAGTACTGACTGGAAGCAGCTCAGGAAGGTCTTTAATGACTTGGAAAAGTCCCAAGTTATTAATGACTTCGGGAACGAAATAGAGCGTGCCTATAAAATCTGTGATGACACCACGTCAAAAAGACTGCAAATCCTCTACTGGTCAGAATTAGAGCTTAAAATGAACCCAAGCAGAGGAGGAAAAGTTCCAGAATCAATAAGAAAGAAAAAAAAAAATCAATAAAGAGTAAAATTCTTCTATATGGGAAGATGAAAAATTAAAAATCATGGTCATTCAAAATGTGGAACCAGAGAGGTCCACCAGCCTTGATGGAGGAGGTGAACATGGGGGCCCTCGGAGAAAGGGATGCTTCCCAGCGGTTGGGGTCAAACTGCTCTTCTGGTTCCTGGGGCAGATGGGAAGAAAACCATTTGTTGGCTTCCCAGCTTCCCTCGTACTGATAGAATAATCCCACGGTGAGCGCAGAGAAGGCTGGGGCTCCATCCCAGGGCCGCGCAGAACACGTTCCTCCAGGTGAGCCATTCCTCTCCCAGCACCGTACCGCTCACCCCCTGGCTTTCCTCCCAGCGCAGTGCTGCATCGCTGCCTTCATCGCCCTCCTCTTCACCCGGTTTTGGCTGCTCTGCGTCCTCTACGCCGCCTGGTGGTTCGTAGACAGGGAAGCACCGCTCAGGGGTGGGCGGCGGATCCACGTGGTGCGGAACAGCGCTGTCTGGAGACACATGAAGGACTTCTTCCCCGTCACGGTGAGCATCCTCTGTGCCTTCCACTCCGCTGCAGGGATCGTCCTCCTAAGAGCCAACCCCAGGACCTCAGCTGTGCAGTGCTGAAGGCAGAATGGTCTTCCCAGCTTAGAATTACTGTGTGACCCAATGTTTTCCCAACATGTCCTTCAGTCATCTGCCTTATGTGCACCCATTTAACCTCACTGCGTAGACAAGGGCCATCTCCCCTTGTCCATTCCCCGTGATATGGTGGTGAGGCACTGGAATGGGTTGCCCAAGGAGGCTGTGGATGCCCCATCCCTGCAGGCATTCAAGGCCAGGCTGGATGTGGCTCTGGGCAGCCTGGGCTGCTGGTTGGCGACCTGCACACAGCAGGGGATTGGAAGTGGCTGAGTGCTGTGCTCCTTTGCAACCCAGGCCATTCTGTGAATCCATGATTCTATGAAAGACCTGCCCCAGAGCCATCACAGCTCTGTGCAAACCTGAGCAATGCTCCAGGAGCATTCATGTGCCATGGAATAGACTGATTTTCTAGGGTAGGTAAAGCTGAGCATCACTCTGGGGATTCGCATGATAATTCCTGGAAAGAAACATTGCACACGAGTGCCAAATGCACCTCCCCTGCAACTCATGACCTTATAGGAAGTTCTACTCTACAGACAACCTTTTAAAGTGCACCTCTTCTCTTCACACCCAATAACCCTGGGTCTCTCAGCTTTTTCTCATACAGGCCCTGTATCATCTTCGTATCTTTCCACTGGACTCTCTCTAGATGATCCCCATCTTTTCTGAACTGGAGAGCCCAGCACTGCACACAGAATTCTAAATGTGACCTCACTGGGGCAGAGCAGAGGGAAGGATCCCCTCCCTCACCCTGCTGGCCACACTCTGTGCAATGCACCCCAGGATCCCATTGGCCTTTTTGGCCACAGGGCACACTGCTGGCTCATGGTTACCTGCTGCCCACCAGGACCCCCAGGTCCTTCTCCATAGAGATCCTCCCCAGCAGCTCAGCTGACCTAACTTGACCTGTACTGATGCTGTGGTTGTTCCTCCCCAGGTGCAGGACTCTGCACTTGCTCATGTCAAACCTCATCAGGTTCTCCTCTACCCCACTCTCATCCTTCCCAGGTCTTGCTGAACGGTGACACAGCCTTCTGGACTCTCAGCCACTCCTCCCACCTTATTTCCATCAGTAATATTGAGTTATTTCATGGCTAAATTCAGAGATGGACTCTGTAGAAAGCTATTGGAAATGTCCTGAGAAAGTCATCCTCTGCCTTTCTGGCTGCTCTCTTGCCTTATCCAGAGCCATTTTCCTGAGCTTTTGCAGTGATCTAAGGGCTCCTGGCCAAGCTTCAAAGCAAGTCCCCCAGAATGTATATCATAGTCTCCTGGGGAGGAATGGGAGCACAACCCAAGAGAGCTCTTGGTGGCTTTTACCATAAGAGACAGGTAATGCTATAGGACATTCATCAGGAAACACCAAATTCCCAAGTCATTGTTCTCAAGGTTGCTGCACAAAATGCTAGAAATGCTGCATGCTGTTTATGTGATTGTAAAGATTATACATCATGCATGTTCTGTAATTTATTTCTGGCCATAAAGCACAGCTTGAGCAGTGTCAGACCGATCTCTCTGCTAAAACATAGGTGCCAGCTAAGCCCAACAACACTTCCTTGCCTGCCCCATGCACACTCCCTCCTGAGCAGCGCCCTGGGCTGTCCGTCTGTCCTGGGGATGGGCTGATGGTTGGGGACGGTTTGATGGTTGGGGATGGGTTGATGGCTGGGGATGGGCTGATGGTTGGATTAGATGATCTCAGTGATTTTTTCCAACCTAATTCTGACTCTATGATTCCTTACCAAGTGGCACTGCCAGGCAGAAAAACCAGTAGAGGGAGCATAGCTACTGGTTTTGCTTGCAGCATACTGGGGTGCACAGGGAGGGTTTGGAGCAGCCTTTTCCTTGCTGCTCTGGGAGAAGTCACGCATTTCCCGTGCTCGAAAGGCATTTCATTTCATATCCTTCAAGCATGGACTCGAATAAATTATTTGGGATGGGAAATTATTTGTTCCTAACAGCACAGATGTTAAGCACTGCAAATATTGCTTTAGCCATCCTGTAATCTCCCAAGGAGCAGAACTGAGCTGAGCTTTGGTCTGAGCTACACGCTCCTGCTTGCCCAAAATCCCAACCAGAACAGAGGTAGATGGGGACATGGGGACATGGATCCAGCACCACGGGCTGCATTTGTGTGTAGACTGAGTTTGTTCAGCCCTGGAGGATTAGTTATTCTGGGAAGATTAAATGCGGCTCCTAATCCTCCCAGATCCCTGCTGCAAACTTATTATGGTCAAGCATCAGTGCTGGGAGGTGGGGAGGCAGCGAGAGCTGCCTGCACTGCTCTGCCCTTGGGTATTTCAGGAAAGGGATTGAAATGCTGCTCCTATGGGATCCCTGGGCATGTTGGCTGCTGCAGAAGCAGTGAGAGGTTGGGACGAGCATCTGCTTTCCGGAGATCTAGGCAGAGTGAATTTGCACTTTGCTGCAGCGGGGATCTGCCATGCAGGAGCAGTCGGGCTCCCAGCATGTGCGAGGAGCACCCTCTGCTGATCCCAGTCATGCAGAATTGCTTTGCTCTTTGCTTTTGCCCTTATTTTAATTAGGGGGTTGCCAGGACCCGAGTGAGTTTGGGTGACTGTAAAAGGTAGATGAGCACTGGGATCCCAGGCATTTTCCCAGGAGCATCTTTCCCAGGAAGGTTTTTTTTTCCTGTATTTCAATCATTCTCTTCTTCTTTTTTACATGACCATGGTAGGCCTGCAAACTACTCTAAGCTCACCTGGGCCTTAGAAGTGGGGTTGGTATCCCCAGAAATGCACAACAAATCTCTCTGGGCAGCCAGTGGTTGAGCAGATATCCCACAATGTCTGTTGGGGCTGATGGTACCTCCAGGAGAGATTTTGGAGCTGTGTTCAACGAACAGTCAGTAATTAGTCTGCCACTGCCAGACTAACTCGTACCTCCTTTCTCATACATCCTTCTCCACCAGAGGAGCATCCATTATCACCATGGTGGGAACACACCCAGCATTAGAATTCCTCCATCGCTGACGGGCTGATGGCCTTGGTGGTCTTTTCCAATCTTCATGATTCTGTGATTCTATGAGTATCCCACGTGGCCAAGAAATAGTACATCTTCACTGCTGTTCACCAACCTTCCTCCTGCAGCCACGGTGCTCTGGTAACCTCAGCTGAGGAGCACCATGGGCGTGCCTGAGGGGAAGGCCTTCAACAAACGCTGCCTTCAGATGCTGTCACCCATCAGAGCAGCCCAGCAGGCATCATCTCAGCAGCTTTATTCAGGGCAACCAGAAAAATGTCTCTGTGTGTAGAAGGTTCCTGTAGTCCTCAAGGCACTGTTTTCCCCCTCTTGAAGAGCCACAGGACACTTTTTATCATCCTTGGGGTTATCCTTGAGGGTTCGATGGTTGGGCTAGATGATCTTAATGGTCTTCTCCAACCTTAATGACCCTATGGTTCTGTAAGTGCCAGTTGGATGTTGTTATCTGTAGCAACTGGCAGAGTCCCAACCTCTTTCATTGTCCTTGGGCTCTTACTGGGTTTCTTTTTCTTGCTAGCTTAACCAAAACATGTCACTGGAGACTTAGTGGACCCCTAGGAGCTCATTCATTCTCATAATTGCATAGACCATGACGGGGGTTATTTGTGTGTGCCATGGTTCTGGGTCAGCACAGGGCATTGCAGAGTGGAGTGGTCCAAGTGCACATGAACCAAGCCCTACCAGGAATATTTTCTTACTTTTCACAGCAGAATAGTACTGTTTGTGACTGGGGACCTTGTGCTTTGGACCGTGACGTTAAACATCATTTCTGGTTTCCAGTACTTCTGGCTGTTCATTTTGCTTCCTTCTGTTGGCTAGAGGAGAGAAGAAGGATTGTTCAGACAAAAGAGGCACACAGCCCAGTGACACAAAGTCAACTCTCCCTCATTTTCTGAAGAGCTTCCTTGCCCTGTGACTTGGACCTCTCTTTTCTGCCCTCAAGTGAATTCAGTATTGTGGCACCTGGAGAAAGCACCAGTGCCCAGAGACATTTTCTCAGACTCCTTCCATTGCTGAGAACAAAAACCCGTTTTTCCTGAGGAGCTGCTGGCACTCATATGTTTGCTTTTCCCTTTTTCTCCCCTCACCCTTAGGTGATGTGCTGACTTCTCTTTGGTACAATTTCTTCTTCCTGGGGCTTGCTCCGTGGTTGCTGTCATCCCATAGAGGACCTGACTGCATGCTTCTTCCTGCATGAGATGCTCTTTGGTGGTGCTTGGGTGGAAAGCAAGGGACCTGAGGATTTGCTTAGTGTGAAACTGAACAGAAGTTTATCCTACTTAAGAGCAGATTAATGAGCATAACATCATTGGAAGTGAGTTTGAGGCCAGAGGGTGGTAGGAATACAATAGCAATTCAGTTTGGGAGACTAAATGAAGAAGGTACAGATTTTCTGACCAGCTTTCCTGGCCAATCCCTGTCTCCACCGCATGTTCCTCTGTCCCTCAGGATGTGATGACATGGCAAGTCAGCGCACTACCTGTCTGTCTGTCTGCTGGCACAGCAAGCACTGTGCATTGACCAAGCTCATCTCAACCTGATTCCATCCATTTCGCCACATAACTGCTTTTAGATCCCTCCAGCCCTACAAACAAGATCAGCTGGGGGCGAGGTGTTGATTTGACCCCAGGATATGCTGATGTAAAACAGAATTTTGCTTCCTTCGAGCACTTTTGCACCAGTTTTACATGGGGAATCACCCTTTCTCTCTTTTCCTATTGTTTGGGGCAAGACCGTCCAGCACACATGTGATAACCAAACACCCCAGCCACATCTCAAAAGGTGAATTAAAACAGCCTCACTAAACCAGTGCTGAAATCCTGTGATGATACAGTCCTTTGGAAGCCCTAATTAGCTCAATTCAGTTGCAAAATGAAATGAAAAACAAAACCAATAACAAATGAAGGCCACTTTAATTCCAGCTGAGAGCATCTACTTGTGATGTTAATGTGCTTTAGCTAATTCAGTTTAAAACTAAATTTGCTTGAGATCCTCACCAGTACATGGTCTCTTATTAGAGCCCCTAAAATCTATGCATGCATTTCCCTAACATGGATGGTGACCATGCATGGAGCAAATCTCACCAGAGATGGGGGACAGGGTCTTTCCCATGTTCTGGACCCACTTTTGGGTAGATAAAGTAGGGAGAGCTTTTTACAGTCAAGAATTCATTGGGAGCACTGAACATCTGCAGCGATTACATCACATAAAGTAGACCTCACCCTTCAAATTCAAATTTATGAGCTGGGAGGGCCATGATAACCCCATATCTGGGATCCAAATGGCTTTCTGCCCTGCCACCAGGGCTCACAACACACTGACAAGGGGTCAGGGCTGCTGTCAGCAGACAGGACACAATCCAGCATCCCTACCATGACAAGGGGAAGCCATTCAAGCCAACACACCCATGGCTCAGCTTGGAGTGCCTGACTCCAAGCTGATAAGAGTTCTCTGCTTTGGGGATGAAGGTCCCGTGCATTAATTTGTCACCCCTCTAACTTGAGAAACTAGTCTTGCCTTACCAAGAAAAACTTGAGGACAAGAATTTGTCTCCCTTCAGTGTTTACACACAGACTGGCTTGGCTGGACCCTCAAGTCCTTTGACAATAATTAATGTTCAACTCACCCGGAAAAAGCAGAGCAGTAGATGCCATTCAGCAGGAGCAGAGGTGACAACCCAGTCAAACCAGGAGGAATGAAATCCACCCCTTGCACCTCAACCCCATTACGCACTCCGGGGCTGCAGTGCGCAGAGCCTGGGCTGGGTGCTGCCAGCTTTCCTGGTTGTCTGGGAACAGCTTGCTGTGCAGAGGTTCACCTCTGGCAGCAGGAGGGGAAGGAGAGAACAAACAGCAGAGACAGCCCAGATGGATGGATTGAGTTGCTGTGTTTAAGTGTTTTCAGAAGGAGAAGGGTGGTTTAGCATCTGACCTATGCCTTATGATACTTTACCCAAGTCTCTCCTCTGCTACAGATTTCCTTCCTGGTCTTTTGCAAGGAAATGGTTTTTCTGTAGGCTCTGGCCAAATCGTGAGCCCTGTGACAAAGGCAGGGACCCTCTCTCCCTTCCTCTGCAAATCTGAAAGAAGCAATTACTTCAACAGTGTCATTAAGATGTGATTGGTGCTGCAGAGGACAGCTCCACCTTGACAGGCTGTCAAACCTTGAACATCAAGGCTCCTACCATCTAGTTGTTGTAGAATCACAGAATCACCAAGGTTGGAAAAAACCTACCACATCACCCAGTCCAACCATCCACCCATCACCAATAGTTCTCACTAAACCATATCCCTCAACACAACGTCCAAACGTTCCTTGAACTCCTCTGGGGTCGGTGACTCCACCACCTCCCTGGGCAGCCCTTTCTAGCACCTGAGCACTCTTTCAGAAAAGTTATCCACAGCTTAAAGCAGGGCTCTGGATACGTAACTCATGATTAAGCCACAAAAAACATGGATGTGGCCCAATTCAGACCCAACTACTATTGGTAGGACTCCAGATTTTAGTGGCTCTGAGACCACTTAGATGCACAAGGAATCACATATCAGAAGCAGTTCCTCCTGTAAGCTCCACTGGACACTGATTTTCCATCCTCCTTCACTGAGGTGAGCAGCAAGCAGCATCTCCTTGGGAAGGTTTTTAGGGATGGCAGGTGTCAGAGCAGATTGCAGGTCTGGGTGCTTGCCCAAGTCCAGTTTTTATTAGCAAGGAGGGTGGCACAACCTTGGGGTGCAGCCAGGTGCTCAGACTGCTGCTACCCTCCCTTCTCACACTTCAGGAGATTTAGTGGCTTGTGACGCATCCCAGCATCTCACCCTGCTTATAAATCATTCAGAGATGAAAGCTTGTTTGGAAACTGAAGATAAATGCAGGATACATCAGTGCAAGCTGAGATTACTCAAAAACTGAGCAAATCGTGGCAGGGGCTCAGCAATTCAGCCATCTGCCCCTCTTCCTGCACTTGGGTGGTGATGGGGACTTTTGTTTGTCTCTTCCTCTCATTAGGAGCAGGCGCTTCAGTGGGCACATGTGTACAGTCAACAGCGCTTTAGGACAGATGGGAAATGAGCCATGATGTCAAAAAGTAAAATAGAACTCAGGGCGCTGGGTGCTTCTAGGAAAACAAATGCCCCATTAGCTGCTCCCTGCATTTGGACAGAAGCATGGTACTCAAGCACTGATGGGGTGAAGCACAAAGGGTTTTGTTTCTCCTTGTACAGAAGTGCTTTCAGCTGTCTGGAAATCCATGATGGCTTTGTAATGGGCAGCCCTGGGGCTGAGAGCATCCTCAGCACCGATTTAAGGGTTGTAGAGATATCAGCATTTGGCTGTTGGATGCTCCTGGCAGGGTTATGCCCTGTCTGTACGACGACGTTGGGATTGCAGGATGTCCTCAGAGGCACAGCTCAAGGCTGACTTGGTCACACTGGTCCTTCCATTCCAGGTGGGCCATCACAAGTGTAACCCACAGAGGCCAAATCTTGTCTGTTATCTCTCCTCTCCTGCTGGGCCACCCGTGCGATGCTTCTCACTTTTCAAAACTGGTTGAGATTTTTGGCTTGCCCCTTAGCCAAGCCTCAAGGGCCAACCGTGTGCTGCAGTCCATGCTGTCCAGCTCTGAAGGCTGAACATGGTCAGTGGGCATGGTGGTGGTGGGCTGACAGTCAGACAAGATGGTCTTAATGGTCTTTTCCAACTGTAAAATGATTTTATGATTTCTCACTCCTGGTAAAATTGCAACAGCCTTGGGCAGACATCCATTGCTCCCTGATGGACCTGCATGTTTCTTCAGGTAACTAACACAGGCTCAAGCTGCTGGCCTCTTGTAGGGTAGTCCATAATGTAAAGAAATACATCATTTTTTTCCTTGGGAGCTGAGGTTCTCACCTGATGACATACAAAGCATTCTTCAATTACTTGATGTGTTTCAGGACAGGACAATCACTACTAGGGTGGCTCTGGCTGTGGTGGTTATAAGGGGCTATATAGGGAGTTATCTCTTTTTTTTTTTTGCATTTTTTTTTCTATAGTGTAAAATGTACTGGAGGAGGTTTTAAAGAAAGTAGGTTCCTAACAACATCTAGACCAGCTCAAAGCAATGCGGGCTTTGAGAAATCTGATCTAGTGGAAGGTGTCCCTGTCCCTGGTAGTGGGGTTGGACCCATGGTTCCATGACTCTATAAAATCATAGAATCAGAGAATCAGAGAATGGCCTGGATTGAAAAGGACCACAGTGATCATCTCGTTTCAACTCCCTGCTGTGTGCAGGTCACCAACCAGCAGACCAGGCTGCCCAGAGCCACATCCAGCCTGGCCTTGAATGCCTCCAGGGATGGGGCATCCACAAGATGAATAAAGAATAAATAAAGAATAAAGAATAATGAATAAAGAACAATAAAGATCTGTAGCATTAGAGATGTCATTTTCAGGCCAAGAAATGGAGGGAGATACAAAAACAGGCAATGAAATACATCTCAGTGAACAACATTTGAGCTCTTCCAGTTGATCTTTCCCAGCAGAAGGAGGGATGGCTGCAAGGGAACCCCTCTGTTCTCCATAGCCAACTCTCCGTGCGCTCAGGTGACGGCATTAACTCCTGTCCCACCCCTTGTCCAGCTGGTGAAAACAGCGGAGTTGGACCCTAGGCAGAACTACTTGGTGGGATTTCACCCCCACGGGGTCCTGGCGGTGGGAGCCTTCATCAATTTCGGCACAGAGGCGACAGGCTTTTCCACGATCTTCCCAGGCATCACCCCACACCTGATGACGCTCCCCTTGTGGTTTCGTGTCCCCTTCTTAAGGGACTACCTGATGAGCGCAGGTAAGCAGGATGGCAGCACCGGTGAGTGGTGGGATGAGAGGGCGAATCAAATGTTTTTTTAGGGAGCAAAGAGGGAAAACATCAGGGAGCAGCTACCAAAGGTTGCTCATGGTGCTGCACAATACATGACGACAGGAAACAAAAAGGAAGAGGAGGCGGTAAAAATTAAATGGAGAGGGGGGAGAGGGCTCCAGAGAGATTTGTGGAGATCTGATCTCCGTCTCTCACTGGTGGGCTTGGAGTTCACCCACTTCTCCATCTGAATCAGCTCATGGGGTGGCTGGGGCTTTACTGCAGCGTTGTGATGTGGCAGAGCTTTGCACGAGCTCTGCATCACCCTGAGGAGTTGGGTTGAGATTTCCAGAACATTGGAAAACTGAAAATAAAGCATTGAGCACCTCTCTTGAACTGGATGAAGAAGGAAAACGGGAATAAACCGCACTTTGCAGGTTTTACAGATGCTCAGTTTTAATTCCTCTCTACCTCCCAGGCCTTGTGTCCTCTGATAAGGAGAGTGCGTACCATGTGCTGCATAGGCCAGAGGGGGGGAACCTGCTGGCTATCATCGTTGGTGGGTCTCAGGAGGCTCTGGATGCCCGGCCAGGATCCTGCACCTTGCTGCTGAAGAATAGGAAGGGATTTGTCCGCGTGGCCATCGAGCAGGGGTGATGCAAAGGATGGGGCTACAGGGTGGCTGGGGAGGGATGCTCTGGTCGGCGGGTGGTCAATAGGGTGTTCCAGGTGAATTCTGGGGGATAGCGAGGGTGTTTTGGGGTTGGCCTTACTGATCGTCGTGGCCACACGTTGTGTTCATCTCCCTGCAGCTCCCCACTGGTCCCTGCCTTTTCCTTTGGGGAGAATGAGCTCTACGACCAGGTGAGCAACCCCAAGGGCTCGTGGCTGCGGTGGATCCAGCACCGGCTCCAGCAGATCATGGGCATCTCCCTGCCCCTCTTCCACGCAAGAGGTATCTTCCAGTACAGCTTTGGGGTGGTCCCCTACCGCCGGCCTATCAACACCGTGAGTAAGTCCCTCCTCAACAAAAGCCTGCCCAAAGCATGGTCAAGGATGGTCCCTGGGCCGTGTCTTCTTTCTGCCGAGCCAAGGTGCATGAGCTGCCATGGGCTGGAAACTTGTTGGCAATGGAGCACTTCCCACTGCTCACCTGCCTCTCTCGTGGTCCTTTTTTTTGCTTAAAAAAGTGTTTTTTAAGTGATCCTTGATTCTGGGATATGTTTCCTTAAGATAGAAGAAATTCCCCATCTGCAGATGGAAGGAAAATGTTAAAAACATAATTGGGTAAGACTGTCTGAGTGTCCAGGCAGCTCTGGAAGCTGTGATGTGACACTCAGCTGAATGTGGTATTGGAGCACCTTTGGGGCAAATGGGTTGGCACAGAGAAAGGATAACACAGGGTTCCCTGCATACACCAGTCTGGAGCTCTGTCTTGGTCATCTCACAGAACCCAAGCAGTCTGAATAGTGCTGAGAAAACCCCAGAGCAAGTCGAGATGCTCCATCGCCTTCATGAGATGCATCCAGTCTCAGTCTCACAGAACCAGGTTGTACAAACCCCAGTAATGGCATTAGGTTGAACTTCCAAGCCAATCCCAGAAGTCAGACAGGACCTACATGATTTGCCCAGCATCCCATGCAGATGCAGGCACAAGCCCCAGCCTATCTGTACAAACAAGCCAGGCTGGTTTCATTGGAGACCATGCACAACAGGAGACCAAATTTAAAGAAAGGTGTTGGTTGTGATGAAGTTCCACCTGGTTTCAACAGCTCCACGCTTGGCCCACAGTACAGCTGATGGCCTGAATTAATGTAATTAAAGAGGCTGTTTGGAAAGGTCAGGGCTCACCCTGCTGATTAGGTTTGACAGGCAGCAATTACTTCTAATTGTTTTACAGCCTGTTTGGATTGACTCAATGGTTTTACAAGCAGCACAGTATCAGAAGGGCTCCTCATTAGTTCGATGAGGAACAGTGTTACACAATGATGAGCTTGACAAACACAATTAGAGTCAGCGGGCAGAGCAGGAGAAGTGTCCTACTGCTGGTGGCGGCTCTGGGAGATGGGAAGGGGCTGGAATCAAATTATGTAGATTTGTCCTGAAAAAAGCATCTGAGATATTAAGAGAAGCTGTAGGAGCTGCACTGGGCTGGACCTCCATCTCCCCCCCTCCACTCTTGGCTATGCTGTCTCCTGGTCATATCAATATGTCCTTCACATCTTTGGAAAGGTGGGACTCCATCTCTGTGCTAACACGTGCAAAGTGTCCATAGAGACCTGATCTAATAGTTGCTCTTGTTTTCCAGTTGGGAAGCCAATTCCCGTGCTGAAGAAGCACAAACCATCGGACGAAGAGGTTGATCGAGTCCATCGGAAATACTTAGAAGAGCTGAGCAAGCTCTTTGAGGAACACAAAGCTAAATATAATGTCCCAGAAGACAGTCACCTCGAATTCATATAGAGCAACTTGTGGAAGGTGGAATTGTGGACATCAAGCTTCAAGTTTTCCCTGTCTCTGGGATTGTTTTGCTTCATGTGTGGGTAATTCGTGGTCCATACAGTGTGGGGAGAAGGACTTGGTTCTCCCAGAGTTTTCATCCCTCCTCCCCGTAGGACACATAGAAGATAGTAAGCAAACAAGATCCCATCTGACTGACCCCACACCACTGAAACTCCCCAGCACAAAGCTCCCACCTCCCAACTGGTCTCCAGGCCGGCTGTTCAAGATATTTCCAGGCAGACATGAATTATGGTTTCCTTTGCATTTAGTTCAAGTTTCATTTTCCCAGGCTAGCTGGGTAAAGTTTGTGCTGCAAAAAGTTGAATCCTCAAAGATACCTGAAAGGATATAAAGACCTTGGCTGGGAAAATCACTTCTCGTGTGAGGAGCCCTGCTTATAACGAACCTCAGACCCCTCCAGTGGAATGCCACAGCAGCACCAGCACTGAGCACCTCGTGTCACAAGTGATGGCATTTCCTAAGGTGAGAGCATGGCCAGGAGATGGGAGAAGTGATCTGGGGCAGGAAATATGGCTCACAAAGCCATGTTTGGCAGGTGCTCAAGGCTTTAAATAGCTGCTGCTCCTTGATATCCAGAACTTTATTAAACTCTGCGCTTAATGGGATTTTGCAGCGTGGAAGTTTTAGGTGGCAGGAAGCCATCTGCTCAGATCAGCTTTATTTTACCTTCAGAGAGCCCTTATACAATCACATCCCCTCTCTCCCTTCATTTCTTTCTCTCCTTCCCACCTGCAAGGAGCTGTCAGAGATCCCAGGATCTCTGTTACTGTAAGAATTGCATTTAACGAGCTGAACGCACGGCTCTGCTCCTGAGCCAGCGATGCCAGGACCATCACTGTGGGGTTTTCGGTTTTCACCTTCTCCCTGCTTCAGCCTCAGTGAAGTTACTCTACCTGAATGACCAGCTGCACATCCTGTTCCCAGAAAACCAGCAGTAATAGGAAAAATTTGTCCAGAGCCCTTATTGACATCACTAACCATTCCTGTAATCCCCCACTTAATCCAGTCAAATAAAGCAGGTCACCTCCTATGATTTCTTGCTTGTTTTCTATTAATAGATTTTTTTCTTTTGTCCTTAATTAAGGGCAGAGGTGCCTGAGCAGGAGGAAGATTTATGCACTAGAAAAAGAGCAGTAATTCTTTTTTTTTTTTTTTTTTTTTCTGTTTTCTTTAGCTGTTTGTCAGCAGCCACACATTATTTTTCTTTCCTGACCTTTCCTCTGCCTTCTCTTGTGCTGGTCCTTCTATCATCAATGCTGCTGTGACTTCTCCAAGCAGCCTGGCAGGGGTTGGTGCCGGAGGAGAGTGATGGGGATGTCCCTGAGGATACAGATGGGTGCTCTGGGGATGGGAGAGGGCTCTGGGGGCCGGGATGAGGAGCTGGGATCTTGATGCAATGGGAAAAGAAGAGGGGGGAAATTACCTGTGCTTGAGGGATTTGGGGAGATGTTGGATGGGTGGTTGGAGTGGACTGAGTGACTGTTGGATTTGGGGTAGATGTTGGATGGGTGGTTGGATGGTGATATTGTGGAGATGGAGGAAATGGGGAGGAAAGGGGTGTGAACTCTCGTTCATGGCATGGAAAAGGATCGCAGGTATGGGTACAGACAGGAAGGGCTGGATCTGTAGAAGTGGCAAGACCCTGCCCCAGCCCGATGGAGGAGTCACAGGATGGAATCCCCGATTGTCCATCTCTTCCCCTCTGTGGATCCACCTATGTGATGCCTCTGATGCCAGAGAAGCACCTATCTGAGAGATGGGACGGTCCAGCACCTTCCCAGCCAGTTATACCACCCCTGGAGATAGAAGAAGCAGAAAATGGGTAATTGGGATAATATCACAGGAGGAAATGGGGAAAAGGACACTGGAGCTGTCGGAGGGTTTATGGGGCAGCTGGAGACACACGAGACCCCAAGCCAGCAAACCACAGAGCTGGAGGAGAAGGGTCAGAGAAGGGCAGTGGCTATATATAATTGGCTTCACTTGAGGTCAGTTTTATCTCCAAGGCTGGAACGTGTCCTTGATTTCTCAGGGACCTCAACAGCCCAGGAGAGGCCAGTGGCTGAGGCTTGTGTTAAATATAACATGGAGAATAATAATTCACAGGCATCCTTGCTGCTTGGAGCTGTCCTGGGGGCTCAGAGCAGTGCAGGGTCTCGACTTCTAGAAGGACCAGAGCAGCCTCTGAGCAAAGTGCCATAAGACAAGAAGCTTTTGTGCTATTTTGGCACATGTCTGGAGGATTAAAACTCCTCCAACACAACACAAGACAAGATAAACAGCAAGAAAAGCCAAGAGCTCGGGTCAGTCTGAGCCCTCCCAGACTGCAGCTATGTTTGAGTTTGGGCCCTGCAGCTCAGGATGGGCTCCGTTTGAGGCACAAAGGGTCACCCAAGCCGTCACCTCAAAATAACCCCAAAGAAACAGAGCACGTTTAATTGGAGCAATTCCACTCCCCCCTCCTGCTTTGATTTGAGAAATGAGCCTAAGAGAAGTGCTCAACTCAGTGCCTCCCTTGCAGATTGGATATGGTCAGAGTAATAAATTTCAGCCTTCTGGGACTTCTATGGCAACCCCGAATTAGAAAATATGGTGACATTTAGAAGTGCAGTGAGTTGGTGCTCCTCACCTGCCTCCATCCAACTCCCTCTGATCTCTCCAGTATTTCTGTTGCGAGAGGCTCTAATCTGGATTTGCCTTACTTAGCAGGTTCAGATCATGAGGCTCAAAAGAAAACCTCTGAGAAGTGATGAATACGAAATGCGGACTGATTCCCCAAGAGGAGGAAAGCCAAGCAAAACACAGCTTGACCTTCTGCAGCTCTTCCACGCTGGCCCCAGAATGGGGCTGGAAGTTCTCTTGGTGTTGCAAAAAAAAAAAAAGGGAAAAAATGGTGGTTTTGCACTCACTGAAAGACTTCCTGCTTTTAGCTCAGTGAAGTCCCCCAATGTGGTATGTTAAACATCCCTCCTCTCCACCACACAGCATTTCCTTTCCAAGAGGGGAAATAAAACTGCAAAAGCATTTGAAACCCATCACTTTGTTTTCAAAGCTAATTAAAGCACTTAGAGACCAACCAAGAGGCAGCAGCAGGAGGAGGCAGTGGAAATTCCGCAGTTAAACACGCTGTGTTGTTTTAGCTTTAAATGCACCTCATTTTGGGGTGACAGCTTGGGTGACCATTTGGGTACCTCTTGGGCGGGATCGGTCTAAGCTGGGATTTTGGCAGACTGCCTCGCTCAGGTTATGAAAGATCACCATCAGAGAAACAATCTGCAGCGACCCACGTGCTCCATGTTGGGGACGTCTGATTCATTTTTAAGCCTCTGTCTTCTCCTGGCCTTGCCCATGTCACAGCATCATTGATTCATTGAATGATTAAGGCTGGAAAAGACATCTAAGATCCCCAAATCCAACCCCAACCCATCGCACCGTGACCACTCTTAGAATCATTGAATCACAGATTCACAAAGGTTGGAAAAAACCTCCAATATTGAGTCCAACCATCAACCCATCCCCACCATTTCCACTCATAGAGCCGTACAGGCTGGAAAAAGACCGTCAGGATCAAGTCCAACAGTCAGCCCATCACCACCATTCCCACTCATAGGATCCTAGAGACATTATGGCTGGAAAGAACCTCTCAGATCCCCAAGCCCAACACCAACCCACCCCACCGTGCCCATTGCCACGTGTCCCTCAGTGCCACACCCCCACCGTTCTGGAACACTCCCAGGGATGGTGACCCCCCTACTCCCTGGGCAGCTGTGCCAGTGCCTGACTGCTCTTTGGAGAAGGATTTGTTCTTAATACCCAACCTGAATCCTGGATGTGTCCATCCCCAGCTGGCTCTGAATGGCTCGGAGGCACGGAGCCATCTAATTCCATGCTACAACCTGCTAAAGCAGCACATCTCCGGGGCATGTGGGGGTCCCACGCTTCAGATCACACAAGGCCTTCAGTGGGAAGCATACGTTCATCAGTGGGGGAAAGCTCTGTAACAGCAGCTTGTCACGAGCCAACGTTTTGGATGTGGGGTACAAAGCAATGGCTCTGAGATAAATGGATTTGTGATTTACTGGACCAGGTGAAGTTGATATATGGAAAGCAGACCAAGTGTTTGTGATGAGCAGCTCAGTATGAACTGGGACTTACAGGCCAAAAGCACTATAGGAATGGCTTGGAAGCACTTGGATTCAAGAAACAATTGCAGAAAATGCATATGCTGAAAGCACATATGGGAAAATTGTGCACGAGCAGAAAAATCACACGTGCACAGAACAATAATATATATATATACATTCAGCAAAAAATGCTTGCACAAAGATGGAAGCACGGCTGGTCCCCAGGGAAGGCAGTGCTCTGGGCTGTTTTGATCACCTAGAATTGAAAAGGAACAAATGCAAGCAAGCAGTACTTTTATCTTCACCTCCATCTGAGTATTTGCAAGGACAGAACACAGAACAGCAGCTGGCTGCAAACAGCCTCATGGCCAAGGGTACGTGTGGGTGCTGGAGGAATTCAGCTCCACATCACGGAGTACTTTGAACTCAGAGAACAGCCCCATGCTCCAGGAGCGTGCACACAGCTATAGGATTCTTCCAGCAGGGAGATACGTGAGGTCAGGATTCTCAGAAGTGTTTACAAAGTGCTTAACTTCCCCCTGCCGAAAAGAGGATCCTTGCAGCTCAGCACCTCATTTTACCCCCCAGCCCCAGATCTCCCCTGCACAGACCCACTCTCAGCACGTTGTGACCTCAACCAACTTACCCCATGTCCCTCAGGCAAAGGAGTGAGGGTTAAGGTTTTCTCAGGGCTGTGTTTTATGTCAGGCCATGGCGTTACCTACAAATCCCGCCGTGCTCCTCGCTTCCAAGAACTGCTGAGCACTTTATGCTTAAATGCAACCCATAATCCCCAGAGCAGCAGCACAGGAGCTCCTGTAACCCCAACAGTGATGCTCTGAGCCTGAGCCTGTGAACATCCAGCCAGCCATCAAGGCCCAAATCCATGCATGTCAATACCCAGCCATCTTCCCCAGGTCACAGCACTAGAGGAGACCTCAGCAGAATGGGAAGGAAATAATAGCAACCCCAGGGATGTTCTACAGGAGGATGAGAATGGGTTTGGCTCACAAATATATGAAGGAAAGAAGCAGAAAAGTGTCCTGTGTGCCTTGATGGTCCTTTCCTGATTGCATCCCCATCCGCAACCCGTGCTCTTATGTTGCAGGGGTTGGCCATATGGGAAATATCTTGGGGAAAAAAAAATAAATCATAGCATCACAGAATAATAGAATGGCCTGAGTTGAAAAGGAGCACAATGATCATCTCATTTCAACCCCCTGCTATGTGCAGGGCCACCGACCACCAGACCAGGCTGCCCAAAATGGACCAGTGCTTTGGGAATGCCAAAGAGCTCGGGGCGTAAGTGAAGAGACGGATATGTTCCTATCACAGCCCAACTCCCAGCAGCAATTTTATGTTGGAAGTACTTTCAGGCTCATGGCAGCCCTGGTAACAAGATGTGTTGATAACCAAAATATAGATACGTATGCACACGGATGATAGAGGCACTGAATGGCTTGAGTTGGAAGGGATCCCTAGAGGCCATCTGGTCCCACGTAAGTGTGGTATATCCACAGAAGTGTGGGTTTAGAAGTAACAATAGTAGGTAGTAACAGAGCAGGGAATAATCTTGTCTTCACGTCCATAGTGGATGGGGAAACAGCAATGGGTGTGATCACTGCCAGGAATCTGGTTTGGAACAGACTGGCTGGAAAGGCTGTGGCCTCTTCATCACAGAAGGTCTTTAACAGCGTTTGAACATCCTATCTGCCAGGTGACGCATGGCATGGCTGTACCTGAACTTCCCTTCTAAATAAAGGGAACGGCCCTTCTGACCTCCTAACACCCTTCCCAGCCCCATTTCTCTCTGTTGGCAGTCCTGGGAATGGTAATATCATCTCCATTCTCACCTCCACCGCTCTAAGAGGATTTCCCGCAGGATGTGCCTTAGCTAATAGGCTTCAACAGATCTTTTGTGGGGCCAGCTTTAGCACGACCTGCTACGAAGTGATCAATACCCCTTCCTCCTTACTGACACCAACGCCCAACATTTTCCCCATCGCCGGGTTTTGTTGCTTCTCTTGCTCTTTGCTCTGATCAATACATGAGAAACTGAAGGAGTAAGAGTTTTCTTGACCAAAATAAACCCTTCAGTGAAGATCTGTGTTTTATTTGTGGATTGAAGTCCTGAATGAAGGCTCTCGGTGCAGGAGGTGAAGGCACCTGACTTTGAGGACTTGCTGCTGTCTCTGTTTCTCCAGCTCTTGCCCCACGGTTTGGGTCTGTCTCAGGGTTTCCAAAGACGTGCCCTGGGCTCTGGCACTCAGTGCTGCAGGGAACTGGCCGCTGCCCAGAGCGCTTTTCTTCCCGCACTGACAAGCTGCAGATGGGCCCCGCTGACTTATGTGCTGCTTCTCCAACACACGCAGAGCATTTCCAGCCTCAGCTCCACCTCCACAAATCTCCTCCCAGCCACAGGTTAAAAACGCGGAGTAGTTTTCTTTGTCAGCTCTGTGCTTAGCAGTGCTGAGACAGACCTGGGCTGAGATGTCCTGGTGGCTGCACTCTTCCTTGTTTTATTGCTGTCCCACCTTTCCTGCTGCTGCCTTGGCCATGCCCAGCCCTGGAGTTTGGCAATGCAGACCCATCAGTGTGGTGGGTCAGGGCAGCACTGACCTCTGCCCTGCACGGACGCTCTGAGCTAGATGTGAAATCCATCTCGTCTCGGTCCTTGTCTGGCAGATGTGGATATCCCAGACACAAGGAGCTCTGATACAACAGGATTGCAAGTTTTTACAAGGGAGCTGAAGCCAACTACTCTGGCCGATTAAAAAAGAACAAGAGGGGAAATAGAATCAGAGAATCAGAGAATCAGCAAGGTTGGAAAGACCTACAAGATCATCCAGTCCAACCATCCGCCTAACAGAGATTAGCAGAGATGGCCACCACAAGAGGAGATGAGGCTGTAGAGATTATGAAGCAATAGGGCTAACATAGAGAGGCCTATTGCTTTATCCTTGTAAATGTATGTTAAATCCAGACATCATGTCTTTATTTTTCAATTTGTATTTTTTTATTTCTATTTTGCTTGCTATGTTCTGATTAGAACACAGCTATTTGCTTAAAATAACCAGTGATTTCAACTTGTTGACTTGGTCCTTTCTAGACTGATTACTCTTCTTTCTTCCTCTTCCTATCTACCTATAGTTCTTCAGCCCAGTATTTGGGTCAGCCCCAAAGCAGTGTGAATCAATGGTTTATGAAACTGAAATTATCCTCCCCTCCCCTCCTCTCCATAGCCCACCCCAACCCACCTCACTCCACCTCACTCCACTCCACTCCACTCCACTCCACTCCACTCCACTCCACTCCACTCCACTCCACTCCACTCCATCCCATCCCATCCCATCCCATCCCATCCCATCCCATCCCATCCCATCCCATCCCATCTACTTTCCCATCCCATCCCATCCCATCCCATCCCATCCCATCCCATCCCATCCCATCTACTTTCCCATCCCATCCCATCCCATCTCCATTCCCATCCCATCCCATCCCATCCCATCCCATCCATCCCATCCCATCCCATCCATCCCATCCCATCCCATCCCATCCCATCCCATCTACTTTCTTAGACACTCCGGTATCACAGGATGAGACAAAGAGCCATTTAGAGGCTGCAGAGACAGTAGAGAAAATCAATACTGACCTAATCAAGTTGAGACCTCCATCTTGCAAATGCCTATTTTAAGAGCAGTGAGTACCACTCTTTTTCCGAATTTCCTGGCCTGATCGTGCAACCCTGGGGTGCACAGAGATCATTTGCAGAAATGTTATTGCTGCAGTGAATGGGTCTCCCTGGGTAAGTAAAGGATTGCAGGACTGGGTCTGTCTGGTGCCTGCTGCCCACATGCAGCCATGGAATGGCTCCGCAGGGACACACAGGGGTTGTGAAATCAGGCTGGTGCCTTTTCCTTGCGGACTTCGTTATCTCTGACTAGTTCTGTTTTTGGCTGTGATGCAGCCTCTGCTCTTAATGCTGTGAGGGACTGAAGTCAGCCCTTCAGACTGTAGATCTGTCCCACGCCACGTGCCCTGGAATTGCAGGACTATCAGGATGTGCTTCTGATAGCACATGATTTGCAAGCTATCCAACACCACAGGAAGGCTCGGGTTGTTGTTTAGATGGGCGGAGCTAGGAGCAGTCAAAAAACAGCATCCTGCAGGATGTCTGCCAACCCCTTCTGCCATACAACTTGCAGAGTGCCACAGGGACTGCATTAGTGCGGCTCAGCTGACTTCCCAAAGGAAAGAGACGCACTTCTGTTCCAAGATCCTTCTCCATTCATCAGAAGGTGGAATTTTCAACCGTGCAACACTCATTTGTTTGAGGAAAAAAGCCACAAAGGTGCCCTGACCCCGGGTGTCCCCAGCGATGGGGCACCACCATCTCACAAGGCAGATTTGGTCACCGCTGTGCAGTTTCCATCCCCTCTCCTGGAGACAAACCCCTGGATGTGGATATGGAAATGGTCCTAACATCAAGGGATCTCTTAACATCTCTGCAGGGCTGGAATCCTAAGGGAGGAGAGCAGTAGGATGAGGTGAAAGGAGGGTTTGCCCAGCTTTCTTCTGTGCACATGTGTGGGTGCACCTGTCTGACGGTCCCAAAGGGTTTGATGGTAGGAGGCAAAATGCTTCGGGGATGGAAAGCACCATAAACGGGCAAACCCCAAGGGATGGCTCTTGGCCGTGTCATGTAAGTCACGGTCATAGGGCCAATCTCTCCTCTTCAGTAATTCATTTTTTCTCATTATCTTGGGATGACGGATCCCATGAAGGATTCGAGGATGGAGCTGTCATGGTCAGAGCAATGATGAGCCCTGCGGAGCTGGCAAGGAGGTCAGTGTGGGGCAGGCAGCCTTGGCTAATAGCATTACAGGGACAAGCCCTGGGGACAGAGGGAATAAGAAGCTTTCATCAGGGATTCTCCTGTGTTGAATCACACGGTGGAGGCAGGAAGGCGAGGAGGAGCACTGCTGCCCTCAGTGTGGAGATCCCCCATCTTTCAGCAATGGGAAACGCTATTTTACCCCACTGTATTTATAACCAGATTGCCATGCCTGCCCCATCCCTGGAGGTGTTCAAGGCCAGGTTGGATGGGGCCCTGGGCAGCCTGGGCTGCTGTGAAATGTGGAGGTTGGTGGCCCTGCCTGCAGTGAGGGTTGGAGCTCCGTGATCCTTGAGGTCCCTTCCAACCCAAGCCATTCTATGGTTCTGTAATTCTGTGATGCCTAATGCCTCCACGTCCTTCTTAATAGAAGCAGCAAACATAATTGCAAAAAGCACCAATCCTCCCTATTTCTCGTGTGCCTGATGTGGTTCTGAAAGCAGCCTCCCAGGTGCAGTGCATTACAAGCAGAGCTGGCTTGCTGTCTATCTCTAATTCTCCAGTGCTCATTCAGCACAGGACCAAAGTTCTTTAGCCTTACAGTTAATTTTTAGGTGCTCTAATTTTAGACTGTATCTAGGCAGCCAGACCCTGAGCTGCTGCCAGCATCCAAACTCTGGCTTTGCTCAGTGACTTGCATGAATCCTCCTGTCTTGCGGGGAGAAGCGAGGGTGCGGTGAGTATTTTATCATTTTCCATACCCTTTTTTTTTAATGCCCCCTGGCACAAAGCTCACTGTGATGATCTCTTGCAGCCTGGGCCAAATTTTCTTCCCCTTATGAAAAGAGGCGGGCGTGCAGCTTCAGGGGAGAAGCTCTCATTTCTTTGCCTCTTTCCTGGGATCGTGGATGAAAGCAACCAGGAATGAGCACGCACACGCCCAAGGTGCCCACATTACCTTCAGAAATCGCTCTGGAGAAAAGGTGTTGCAAAGCTCTGCTGCGCAAACATCCCCTTCCCAGGCAAATTCTTTGAGGGACAAAACTGATAAATACCTGTGAGATAACAGCTCCGTGTGACACCAGGGTGTGGGGGGAGGGCGTAAAGCACAACTCCATGCGAAAACCAAACCTTTGGGCCGGGACCTGGGGAAGTCTCATGCTGCTTAGGTGGATTCTGCTCCAGGTGCAAAGGTCAGCGTGCGCAATGAGCGCGGCGGTGCTGAGACGTGTGTGTGAGCTCTCCTGGGAGGAGGTGCTGCTCTGTGCTCACTCAGCTTTTTCCAGCTCCGGACCTGGTGCTGATGCCTTTGAACCCTGGTAAAATCTGGGACTGCTGAACTCTGCAGATGGACTTCGCCAGAGCCACTGGATGCGGCCGCTCTGTCACGCTCTGCTTACGGAGCGAACCACCCACGGCTGTTTGTGCTGTTGGTGCAGGGAGGGGTGGGATGTGCAGTTTGCTGACGATGGGTCAGAAGAGCCCTGGATGTCGCATAACGGAAATGTGGGTGGTTTCTGCCCGTATGAAAAGAGCTATCAAGGATGGAGCATTAGGAAGGAGCAGCCCAGGCTCTGAAGATCATAACACACACCTCAAAAGTACGCCCAGCATTGGTAATCCGGGCACTGCACCCAGGGTGACAAATTGTTTTCCAACACAGATTAACAAACAGGTTCTGCAGGATCACACCGCAAGCCACAGCGAGGAAGAAAGAGAGACCACGGGGAGCTTTGTAGCTGATGAATTTAAGGCTAAGGGATGAGGGATAAGTATGGGATTCCTACAACCACCTAAATCTGCAGTACCGCATCCAAAAGGATATGGGATGGTATATGGGAATGGTTCCACAGCTGTGCCTCAGTTTACATCTCCATACACAGCTGTGCCTCAGTTTACATCTCCATACACAGCTTTCACATCTCCATACTGAGGTCTCACACAGCTTCTGCATCTTATCTGAAGCTCTGTAGAAGCAGGTGACGTGTGTGGATTTGGGATCACACCTCCTGTCCCCAGCCCAGCTGTCACCCTTGGCTCAAAGTTCACATGAATCACTTGGGCAATGTATGAGCCAACATCACACCTCCATATCTATCACCTGGACTGTGAACTGCTGCCACTGAGGCAGAAGAAAGGATGGAGGCAAAGATGAACCCTCTCACCTGGAGGCTCAGGTTATGCTCTGGGCTGATATGAGAAGCTTCTGGACTCCCATGCCCACATTTAGCAGCAGAGGAAGAGGATACGAGGCCTGGAAGGGAGAGCCTTAGGGTTAGGGTCTGGAAGGCAGAGCCTTGCTCTGCAGAGTGAGCTCAGCCCAAGCCCCGTGCATAGCAGGTGGAAAAACAATCACAGTGAGACTCAGAAGGGGTCTTCCTGCTGCTTTGTTAGCTTGGAAAGTTGACAAAGTCAATGCCTAGGTGACTTGGGTTCAAAACTCCTCGTTAAATCTCAGCTCTTATCAGCTGGTTCATCGCTCATTATAAGATTTCCATTGGCACAGCTGCCCAGGGGCTGGGGGATCACCATCCCTGGGGGTGCTCAGTGCTGTGGGGATGTGGTACTGAGGGATGTGGGCAGTGGGAATGGTGGGTGGGCTGGGGGGGCATCTGAGAGGTCTTTTCCAACCTTAATCCCACAACATCCTTGTTATGAAACATAATGACTCTATGATCCTACTTAGGGACAGGGTTTAGAGGGATGGTGGGGATGGGTTGGGGTTGGGGCTGGGGATCTTAGAGATCTTCTTTGCCAACTTTAATGGTTCCGTGATTTGGCTGCACGTGTAGTGTGTGTACAAAGAAGTCCTGCTCAACACCGTTTCCATGCAGACACTTCTCACACACCACTCCCTCACTCCTGCAACAAGACCTGGGGAAGCCCCTTATTCCCAACCCAGATTCATCACACTATAGACATCAGAAAAAATACAGGCCAGGTGGGACATGGTCATGGTGCCTGAGCTATGGTGGTGGTTGCAGGAGAGAAGCTGAGGAAAAAGGTCTTTTTCAGATGCTGTGATTGAAGCCTGTGAAGGGGAAACAGAGGCAGATCAATGGGGAAACTCTGGCAGCTATAAACTCTCCATATTTAACCACAAAACCATAGAACACCCCGAGTTGGAAGGGACCCACAGGGTTCACTGAGCCCAACCCTGACCCCACGCAGCACCCCCAGACCCCAACCCCATGGCAGAGCAGTGTCCCAATGCCCCGTGAGCTCCAGCAGCTCAGGGCTGTGCCCACCACCCTGGGGAGTAATAAATAAGAAAATAGAAATAAGAGCATCTGGAAAGAGAGGATTTAAAAATCCCAAAACAGAGGGAAATGACTCTATGTTTCAAGCTAGAGGAGGAAAATTACTAAGACAGAGAAGCTCAACTTGAGCACGTGCCAAACGCAGGCAGTGTCATACATACACCCAAACCTGTGGCCTTTGGGTGAAGACTGAACTCTGAACCTCACTAGGCTTTGAAAATAGGACATTTTTCTGCTCCATAAGCATATAGGAACAACACTACAGCTCTGTGCAGCAGCGGCTGTCCAAGCACTGGAGCACACTGCACACCTTGCATGTAAGCCCACAAATGGAAGTGGGGAGAGAAAAACAACTCGCAGCCTCAAAACCTTTCCGTAGGCGTAACCTAAACCAACGTGCATTAAAAAACGTGACTGCAGAAGAGTGCATTGCTGCTTTGCTGAGAGGTGCTGCTGAGCAGAAGCAGGAATAAAGGAATCCAAAGGCACTGTGATTTGTTGCTGCATGCCCAGAGCTGCGAGCGGCCTCCTGTCCGTGTTTTGCAGGTGCAGGAGAAGTGGGATCTTTGAAAGGATGTTATTGTTGAAGAGTAATCTTGCCAGACGTGCGGGTTAATGACAGACAGGGCCGTATGCCTGCTGTGCCAAGGGAGGAATGTAAGCACCGAGCAAAACAAACCAGGGGCATTTGCAAAAACAACCTTTGAACGAGCGCCGCGGTGCGCGTCCTCCTGGTGGGAAAACTTATCCTGGTGGGGAACGGAGCCAAGGTGCTTCTCACCATTCAGAACGGCTTTCTGATTTTCCCCGGAGCTGAAGGGGAGAGGAAAAGAAGTCACAGGGTTCATAGGGGTGAAATGAGAGCCTGGTGGCAGCCGCCATCCCAGAGCTCAGCTGTGTCCTCGCGGATCCACGCTCGACTTCTCCTTCCTGCCAAGGACGGTGTGTTGCAATGCGCACATGAAGGCACGCACGGGGCTGCTGCCCAACCTGGTGGTAGTGCTGGTGTTCCTGTGAATCCTGCTGGAGCACCGAGGGTTTTGTTATTGCCCTTCATTGTGGTATATTTGTGAGCTTTTCCTTTGTCTTGGCCCCATACGGTGGATACAGAGCAATGCAACTATTGGGATCCAGAATATGCACACCCCAACTGTGCAGCACGGTGGGTTCCATCCAGAGAACATCGCAGATTACCCCTAACCTTCAGCACAGACAGTGGTCTGGGCACACTAACACCAAACCAATACTTACCCACATGCTGTCACCACCTTGCAGCCTGATTTCTGCCTGTCTTAGTGGAGGGTTGTTAGCTAGGGCAGGATGGTTGGGTTGCAGTTGGACCTGGTGACCTTTAGGGTCTTTTCCAACCTGAGTGATTCTGTGATTCTTTATCTTGGTTATGATAAGAGAAGTAGCGTGGCCTTGCTTTGCTTGTGGGGGTCTCTAAGCCAACAGAAGACACAGACATGCAGCAGGTCGTTCCCCTTTTGCTCAGCAGTAGTTCAGTCGTAATGATTTCTATCCTATGCTCTCCTCTGGAGCTCTTATCCAAGAGCTGTTGGGTAAGACCCTTTCCTCAGGCAGGCTCTCGTAATTTTCCATTTTTATACGGATTTCAACAGGCTGTTCCAACTTTTGGAAGGCATCCCTCGGCCCAATGGGACTCCTGGTGCCAGTTCGGCTCCGAAAGAGGGGACTGAAAAAAGAAATACAAAACTCTTTCACTTCTCACTTTGCAATTTGAGCTCTCCCCTGGCTGAAAAAGCAATGTTTTGCAAAACACTGGTGGACTTGTTTCTTTGGGACAGCAGGAGTGGCTGTTACAGCAGCAATATTGCAAACTGCTGCCTTGGCAAGGCACGGCCCCATTCCCACCCCAAAAGCCAGGCCGAAGTTGAAGTGCTTCTTGAGGTGTGGTGGTTCTTACCGCTAAATGCTCACTGTTTTCAACTGGGTTTTCCTTGTAGGACTTCCAAGCATTTCTCTGATAGAGATTCTTTTTATTTCGTCCAAATTACAGATGAGATGGGACTGAGGCAGGTCATCAGCCTGTTCCTTCTCCCCCTTTAACAACAGGGCCGGATGTGACCCTATTGTAAATACTGGGTTCATATCTGGGAGCTGGGACAGACCCACCTGTCCCCATCTGTAGAGATGTGTAGAAATGCCTTGGGGAGCTCAGCTGAGCAAAGCTAAATGACAGCTGGATGGTTATGGATTTATAGTGCCATAATCACAGAAAGATAGGATGGTCTGGCTTGAAAAGGACCACAGTGATCATCTCGTTTCAACCCCCTGCTATGTGCAGGGTCACCAACCACCAGACCAGGCTGCCCAGGATGCTCTGAAACTCTCAGTGAGGAGAAAAAAATGAGGACGAAGGCGGTGCTCGTTATGGGCATCCACAGTTATGGGGCAGTGCTGGTGGTATGTGCATGGCTGGGCTGGATGATCTCAGAGCTCTTTTCCAATCTGTGATCCTATGAGGTTTTGTGGGTGGTTCAGGTAAACCTGAGGTCTGACTCCCACTGAACAAAGCCAGGAAGGCAATCACATTCCTAGGATTTTCTCCTTTGTGCTAATTTAATACTGCTTCCAGGGAGCCAGAGCTCCCCAGTCCTTCTGGGGCACCGAACACCAGCACAGAGCCACAGAGTGGGGCGAGGAGGAGAGCACGACATCCCACCCAGCGCTTTGCTAATAGGGATTTGCCCCTCACCCTGCAAACCTCGGCCGTGGGTTACAGCACGGCCAGGACCCAGAGCCCCCGTTGGGGCGGAGGGACCGGGAGTGCCGCTCCGCCTCTCCCCGCCTTCCTCCTCCTCCTCTTCCTCCTCCTCCTGGGCTATATAGGGACGCTCTCTCGCCGCCCGCCCCACACACCCACAGCACCGGGGCCGTACAGCCGCGTTCCCCCCCACCCCCACCCCCGTACCCCCATCCCTGCATCCCGAGGGCTTGGCCGAGCCGGACCCCGCATCCCCTCCGCCATGAAAACCATCATCGCCGCGTACTCGGGGGTGCTGCGAGGTACGGGGGCGGCGGGCCGGGGGATGCTGAGCCGGGGGAAGGAACGGGGCGGCCCCGGGGCGGGGGGGGGGGGGGAGGGGTCGGCTGGGGTCTGAAGTGTGCGCCCACATCTTCGTGCAATGGGGACAGGATGGGGAAAGGCGAGGTGCGGCTCCGGGGTTTTGCCGCAGCTCCCTGCGCAGGTTTCGCTTCTCGGAGAGCTGGGGGAGCTCCCCTGCTGCAGGCGGCTTTGGCGGATCGGGGTGGCAAACGTGGGCGTGTGGCGTTGGCTTAAAAACGAGCCTTTTCTCCCTTGTTTTTGGTCCTTTTTTTTCCCCCCCTTCTGGAGGTAAGGGAGCGTTATCGACATGCAGGCAGAATTCAGCTTGCGGCTGCGGGTTTGGCTCAGCGATGCTGGATTCCCCACCCTTACAGCAACAGGTTAAACATTGAAGGGGGAAAAAAAAAATAGAGAGAAAAACGTGTGGCTGTTTCTTACTGCTTTACAGCGGGGGGAGTGGAAGGCTCCGTGTGATTCTAAACCGAGGTCTGCGTTGCAAAGTGCAGCTGAGCGTTCGCTCCTGCAGCGCTGCGCGTTGGCAAAGGGACTTCCTGGGAGAGCAGAGCAAGTTGGGTGACCGCGGTGACACCGAGCAGCCAGCGAGTGCTTCCTGCTGCGGGGCGGGTGGGGATGCTGGGGAGCTCAGAGGACGTGAATAGGAAGTAGAGCCTGCAGCTCAGGGCGTCTCGCAGGAGTGCTGAGAAGTATTTGCGTGATGGAGACGTGTGGCCAGGCTCTGCTGCTGTGGCAGATGTGTCAGGACTTGCAAACAGAGCGCAGTGCACACGCAGAGCACTGACACCGTGCATTGGGAAGGGCCTTCAGCAGTGGCTGAGTCTGTGCTGCCGAAGGCTTCCTGCCCCCAGAGAGCAGGCTGGTAGTTCCTCCTGGGCTGGAAAGATGGGGAATGGCTTGGCTTGTTGATTAAAGGACTCATTAGCAGAGCTCAGAGGTGCTGAACCTGGTGAGTTAACCCCTGTGCTCTTGCTTTTGCCCACATCCATGTCTAAATCTCCGCTATGGATGTGTGCCCATGGATCTGGGGCTGACAGATCTGCCTTCCCAGCAGCTCACAGCTGATCCCACAGATCTCCCTGTGTTCCTCTCCTGTCCTTAAGGCAACTTGGATGCGACGTGCAGAGGCCGAATGGGTCACTTGAATTAAGAGCACGCGAGCTGTTAAACTGCGAGTTAACTGTGAGCCAAGGGCTGAGAATAAATCATTCAGGAGACCTATAAAATATGTAGGGCTGACCCCAGACCTCAGCGGCCGCCCTGCTGTGTTAGCCATGGATCTAGGACACGTGCATAATTCAAAATGGAGTGTGGGTTAGGGACAGTGATTGGCCTCATCTCTAGATAATCCCGCTTAGTGGCGGAAAGCTCTTTACTCTCCTTGGGCCAGTTTTGCTCTGGGGCAGCTCATGGGGGTCCTGCAACGATTTGGGGTGGATTTACCCATTTTTGTGTGCTGCACATGGCTGGAGATGGGAGGTGTGCGGCTGTCATGCAGCTCTATGGCCTGTCCCAGGCAATACAGCGCGGGGCTGCTTTGAACACCTGTTGAGTGTGAGCAGCAGGCTCCTGCCAAAGCTGGTCTGGGGATTTCAGTTGGCATCCTGCAGCTTAAAGATGGGCCGAGGCAAAGGGGTGCAGTGCTCCATGCATGGCAGCTCCGGCGCTGCTTGGTTGTGTCCCTGCTCTTAGCCACAGGGGTTCAGTCGCTGTGCTCTGACAACAAAACAACCAGAACAACACAATAAAAGCCTGGGTGATGGCATCTCCCTGCCTACCCATCCCTGTGTGTGTATGCAGAGGAACTGTGGGGATGTGGGGGAGACCCGAGTGCAGCCTTCCAGTATTTAAGAGGGGATTGTAAACAGGAGGGGAATCCACTTCTTACAGAGCAGAGAGTGATAGGACCAGGGAGAATGGTTTTAAGCTCAAGGAGGGAAGGTTTAGGTTGGATGTCAGGAGGAAGTTCTGTACAGAGAGTGGGGAGGTGCTGGAACAGCTGCCCAGAGAGGCTGTGGATCCCCGTCCATCCCTGGAGGTGTTCAAGGCCAGGTTGGATGGGGCCCTGGGCAGCCTGGGCTGCTGTGAGATGTGGAGGTTGGTGGCCCTGCCTGTGGTGGGGGGTTGGAGCTTCGTGATCCTTGAGGTCCCTTCTAAGCCATTCTATGTGCCACTGAGGGACATGGGCAGTGGGATGATAGGGTGGGGTGGGTTGGGGATCTTGGAGAGCTTTTCCAAGCTGAATGATTCAATGAGGGATTGTTGTCTTATCTTGACCTGACCCACTTTGGCCATAAGCTGCTGAGGTGCTGCCTTGCTTCTCTGGCACTGCAGCAGGGAGGATGCTGGCATAAAAGCATTAAAGGTTGTCCTTCTTTGTAGTTTCCTTCCTTATCCTATTTCATCTCAGAGAAGTACCTTTGCTCCTCTGCTTTGGCTGATCTGTGGCTAAGAGCTTCAGTTGAGATTGAACTTTAGCAATATGGAACCACAGTGTAGAGTACTTTGGGGTGGGGAAGACAGTTCTGCTCAGCTGTACCTCGGAGTTGGTCCTACCATGTAGCTGGGGTCGGGCAGACCTCACTTCTGATATGGAGGGGCACCTTGTGCTCTGGAGGGGCTCAGTTTTCATGGTATCATTTAGGTTGAAAAAGACCTTTAAGGTCCAACTGTTGACCCAACCAACTGTTGACCCAATTGTTGACCCAACCAACTGTTGACCCAACATCACCATGCCCACCAACCAGCGCCGCATCTTCCACCTAAATAAGCATCTGTTCTCATCTAAGGAAGCTGTGTGGTGAAGTGTAGTCCTTGGCAGAGAGTTGATGTGTTAATGTGTTAATTGTCTTGTGAATGCATGAGATAAAGCCTGGCTTTAGCAAGCTTCCAGCTTGTAACTATTTGTAACATTTGTACTTCCTCATGGCTCATTCGTTTGGCTGCTGTTACTGTGCTGTAGACAGAGCTTTCTGGTGCCCGAGCATGATGTCCTGTTTATTTCTTCTCCTGGAGCCTTTGGGTCTGCCTCCCTGCCTAGATAAACCACAGTAAAGCCAGATGAACCTGAAACAAACCGTGCTGGAAGGACACCAGCTGTGACCCTGTTGCAGTTGGGTGTTGAACAACCCAAAGGATCTGAGCTACTCAGACCCTTCAGCAGCTCCAGGAGCTCCTTGGTGGCATCATCAGAGCCACGTATGGCTTCGTGTCCCATCAGCCCTCCATGGAATCGTGGAATCGTTAAGGTTGGAGAACACTCCACGATCCCCAGCCCACCCCACCATGCCCACTGGCCATGTCCTCAGTGCCACATCTCCACAGTTACTGAACACCCCCAGGGATGGTGACCCCACCACCTCCCTGGGAAGCTGTGCCACTGCATCACTGCTCTTAGGGAGAAGAAATGTCCCTAATATCCAACTTGATAGCTACGAAATGAGTTGGGAGGCTCAGGATCTCACATAAGGGCAGGGAAATTGTCGGAATCTCTACGCACAGGAGTGGGTTGCTATGGGTGTGACCCCAAGCAGCCAGGCTATTCAGTTCTGGAACCGGTTGCCATAAGGACACTGGAAAACACTCTGGGATGAACAGGGTGGCCAGCATGTAGACAGCTGTCAGCAGCAGAAAATGGGGGGGGACGTGTTTCTGCAGGATTAAACATCTTCCTTTGGGGAAAGCCTGATGCAAAGGCTGGGGTGTACGGAGTCTGTCTGCCTCATCCTTCATCATGGGTAAGTCTGACAGGCCTTTTAAAACTGGCCATAGGGCTGAAGCTATTCAGGGGCATCCAGAGGAGAGCTGCAGGGATGGGGAAGGGTCTGGAGGGCGAAAGGTGTGAGGAGTAGCTCAGGTCCCTTGGGTTGTTCAGCCCAGAGCAGAGGAGGTGGAGGGGGGGATCATGGTGGCCCTGCAGCCCCTCGTGGCCCATGGGTTGGTGCTCCATAGGATGGCTGAGGTTATACAGCTTAGCTGATCTGGACCTGGAGGGCTGGGTTCCTCCACCCATGGATGTTTCAGCAGGTGCACGAGGTGGGGCTTTGCTCCTGTCACGGGTCACAGGCCATCTCTGAAACTTTGGACTTATGCTGGGGACGCAGCAGTGTCCCTGACCACCTGACCACATCCCTACTGCTGGAAGCGTGCTGGAAGCTGGCATCTAGGAGGTCCATCCACATGGACTGTTCTAAATGACCCTTCTGAGACCACCTCTTTTGCAGCTCCAGGAGCACACTGCCCCTGGCTGTTGCCCCTCCACAGCCCCTCCTGCCCGGTGACTCACTAGGAGACTTGGAGATTTGTGACCCAATGTGGATTGCTGCAGGATTTGAGCTTTCCTGCTTAGGTACTGTGCTGTTTGAAGAGCTGCAGCAGTGGCTGCACCCATTCAGCATAATAGCTGCTTAGCAGCACAGCATCCCTTCTAATAACAGGCTGATCCTTAAGAAGGGAGGGAAGTATGTCAGCACACCTCCTAATTTGCTCCCAAACCGACAGCTTGGTTTGCATTCCAGCCAGCAATTATAATGCTTACAGATAGTAAAAGTAATGATGAGATGTGAAGGAAAACCTCCGTGCAAGTGCTGCTTTCTGGAGGTGTTTGAGCACATATTTAGCACTCAGCAGGTGGCTCCTCATGGAAACCACATTTTTGGGTTCTGTTTATTGACTGGAAGTGCCTTTCACCTACTCCTCCTCCATGCTATAGAAAAACCACCATCGTTTCCCTTGCTGGCTCTCACGGTGAGCCCAGGCTGCCCCGGTGTTGGTGTGCAGTGCAGAGCTGGAACACAGCACTGTGCAATGGCTGGGTGAGCAGAGGCTCAGAGCACAGCCCGCTGTGTGCCTGCCTGTGGTCTGCAGGGGCTGATCTCCATCTCACTGGGCTGTCCCAGTGTCTGGAGGTGCCTGTGGCCGTGGGTTGGTACCCAGGCAGGGTTGGAACTCGCTGACCTTTGAGCCCATTCCAGCAGTATGCGATGTGATTTCCTTTTGGCTTTGTCCATAGGTACGGGGTCGAGCATTCTTTCCGCTCTGCAGGACTTGTTCTGGCTGTCTAAATCCAAAGTAGAGAAACAGCTGCAGATCATCTCTGTGCTGCAATGGGTCCTCACGTTCCTCGTCATGGGTAAGCAGTGCCCTCTGGCCCGGAGCAAAGCTTCTTAGCTTTTCAGTTTTTGGACAGTGTTAGTGCATAAGAAGTGAATTCTATGTAGGCACTGGTATGGGATCTGCACTGCAGCTCGTAATGCAAGCAGGAATGCTCTCTGCAGACCACAGCCTGACATCACCTTGTTTTCTCCTTCCACACGCCCAGGTATTGCTTGCACTTTAATCCTCATGTACATCCTGTGCACAGATTGCTGGGCGATCGCTGCTCTGTATTTAGCCTGGCTGGTGTTCGACTGGAATACACCAAAGAAAGGTAAATAATACCCACATGACCCCTGATATCTTTGTCTTCCTGTTAGGGCAAAGCAGCCCTTCTTGTGATGGGTGCCTTCCCTTCTTGGTGGGACTCAGCTGGGTCTCCTCCTGAAAGCACTGTTCTGTACAATGCCCCCAGCTTCATTGGTGCTGACGGTAATGCAGTGACAATATTCAGTTATGTCATTGCTGGTTTGTTGCAATGGATTTAGAGTTTGCAGTGAGATTTAGGGTCTAACTGTGTATTGGAAATCTCTACACTGAGATTCAGTAGCTTGCTGTCCTTTTGCACGGCCCAGGTGACAGCATGGCAGCTTGGATGGAGCTTTGCCATGGGGGCTGTACTGCTGCAAATGATAGAATGATAGAATGGCTAAGGAGCACAGTGCTCATCAGTTCCAACCCCCCCTGCTGTGTGCAGGTCACCAACCAGCAGCCCAGGCTGCCCAGAGCCACATCCAGCCTGGCCTTGAATGCCTGCAGGGATGGGGCATCCACAGCCTCCTTGGGCAACTGGTTCCAATGGCTCTGATAACGTGGCTTTTCCTTTTCAGGTGGAAGAAGATCCCAGTGGGTGAGAAATTGGGCTATATGGAGGTACTTCAGGGATTATTTTCCAATAAGAGTGAGTAACAGCTGAATTCTGTGCTATGGGACTTATGCTTTAGATTTAGTTGTAATATCTGCTGTGGAGATGACTTTGGGCACACAGTTCTATCTGTGACATTGACCTACAAGCAGGACGTTGCAGTAGAGCAGCTTGTAGCAGCTGTGCTTGTGAAATCAGACATGGATAATTGTGGTAGTATGATTTGCAGGGGTTCTTCTGATGGTTTCATCACCAGACTCCTTGAGGCAGCCTTGCTTGTAGCAGGCTCCCTGTCTGAAGTGCAGCAGTCCTGCTTTGTGCCTGGCACCGTCTCTGCTCCCTGCTCGTAAATCTCCCTCAGTTCTGCTCTGTTTTCCAGTTATTCCAGTTTGACAGCCACATAACGGGGATGGATAGCTGGGAATGCCATGCACCAGCAGTGCTGCTCGTGGGGAGCGTTGGCGTTAGCTCTGACATCCCTCTGCTGTGTGGCTATGGGCACCCAGCAGTGGGAACTGCTTCTGTTCTCTGCTTGTGTTGCTCCTCCCCCGATGTCTCAGGTGTGCTGGAGAGGGGCTGCATTTCCCAAAGGACCTGGGAGTGAGAAGAGGGCAAATGGAGCCAGGAAGGAGCTCGGTGCTCTTTGGAAAGGCATGCAGGTGGAAGGACAGTTACATAAGGCTGCTGGCAAGCGCTCGTTCAGGCTGAGCAAAAGGGAGGCACCGTGGCATGGCTTGTGAATGAACCTCCCAGCTCCCATAGTGCCACCTCAAGAGGCAGAGGATGCAGTTTTGTGGGAAGCCAAAGCAGCACAGGCTGGATTCCTCCTTCCCAAAGCCACCTGAACACCTAGGTGAAGGAATGCGCTGCTGGTGAGCAAACCTCTGCTACTGCTGATGGGTAATTCTTGGTGACTTAGGTGTATATGGAAAATATTTGGACTGCACAGGCTACCAGTGGTGGTAGGTCTTGTAGTCATGGAGAAAAGAGCATGCTGTAATGGAGGAGAAAGGTTTTAAATGCACTGCAGCAAGCCCTGCCTTCTTGCTATAGCTGAAGGTTAAAGAGAGCTGTTCTGTCCCAGGGATTTGATTCAAAGGGGCCACTGTAATGATGCATCTCCTCAACAGAGCACACAGCTGGGTTGGTGAAGCGTGTTTAGAAATGAGATGGGGCAGACAGATAAGCTGGACTTCTGCTGTGAGATAAATGCTTGCTTGCTCACACGGCTGCAATTCTTTTGTGGCTGTGGGGGTAGAGTTGTGCAAGGTTCACAGAACCCCACAGAAAGTATTATGCAGAGGGCAGAACTGGAGGGGTGAGAGCTGTGGGGTTGCTCTTGCATCCACTGTGGGGAAACAGCACGCTTGCTGTTGTGGGGCTGGGAGGTGCTGGAGGTGCAGTTATGGGACTACTCCTACAGGATGAAGCGTCCCTATAATCTGTTGTAGGGAGTGGTACCAACCACCTGAGCAGCTTGGGTTCATGAAGGGCACAGGAGTTCCTTGGGTAATGCATTTATCCCTCTTTCATTAGGAGAGAGGCCAATCCAGAGGCAAATGTGGTGCATCCCGTCCTCACTGGCTGTGGGGAAAAGCCAAGCTGTGCTCCTGCCAGGCTGCTGGGAGAACCATAGAATCATAGAATGGTTTGGGTTGGAAGGGACCTCAAGGATCACGAAGCTCCAACCCCCCACCACAGGCAGGGCCACCAACCTCCACATCTCACAGCAGCCCAGGCTGCCCAGGGCCCCATCCAACCTGGCCTTGAACACCTCCAGGGATGGACGGGGATCCACAGCCTCTCTGGGCAGCTGTTCCAGCACCTCACCACTCTCTTGGACATGCTGCAGCTAACCATTCCATCCTTTTGCAAGCTAATAAGCAGATCCCGACAGAGCAGCTCTGATTTTCTGCTCTCTGCATGCTTCAGTGATCTCTGCTCAGAGCACAGCCCAGCCTCTCCCCTTCGTTCTGCTCTTTGCTCCTGGTGTCTCTGCCAGCTCTTTCTCCACACTTGCACGTGTCGTTTACCTTTCCTGTTCCCACAACTGGCACTGCCATTCTTTGAGTGTATTTGGCACTCCAGTATTTAACAGTAGGGTGTTCTTTCTTAATTGTGCTGCTTTACTGCTTCAGCGGGCAGGTTTAGATCTGTTTAAGGAAATGTGCCTGTGTTAGCAATGGGGCAGGTGGAGGGACCTTTGCTCTTGGTGAGATGTGCTCCATCCCAGGCTGGGATGGGTGTGTTAGCACAGCAGGGTGAAGGTTCAGCTTCAGTCCCAGCTGAGTGGGATGCAGCAGGGATGCACTGCCTTTGTTTTGCCATGGGAGCATTGAGGCTATGGGGAACTGAGTGGGACTGGAGAAGGCTTTGAGCAGAAAAATCCCTTCTCCAAAGAGAGGTCAGGCGTTGGCACAGGCTGCCTGGGTGGCTTAGGGGTCACCATCTCTGGAGGTGTTCCAAAGCTGTGGGGATGTGGCACTGAGGGATGCGAGCAGCAGCATGGTGGGGTGGGCTGGGGTTGGACTGGATGATCTTAGCGGTCTTTTCATGATTCCATTCTCAGCATAGCTTGCAGATGCTGCACAGCCATATACAGTTGGTGCCTGGTGGTGCTGGGCAGCTCTGGATTCCATGGGCAGGAGGAAGATGCATTCTCTTGTGGGTTGGCTGTAAGACAGACTCCCCAACCCACCTGGCAAGGGGCAGCCTGTGGAGGGCAGTGGCAATCCTGCATGGGGCAAATTGCTGAGGAAAAGCATATCTGAACAGCAGATATTTCCCTTCTCCTTATCACAGATGAGCTGGCTCCCTGCGTGCCTCCTGTCCTGTGCCAGCCCCACTGGGGTACCCTTGCCAGGAGGAGTGTAACCCTATAACTGTTGGAGGGAGTTGGGCTGCTGGGCCATGGCCCGGCTGGGTGCACGCAGGGTATGGCAGTGAAGGGCTCTGCGTGGGGACCACGTGTCCTTCACGTGGCTGAGGGGCTGGAGCTGAGTGCTGCCCTGGGATGGCAGCAGCAGCACAGCGTGGTGGGGTGGGAGCCAACAGCAGCTTGATAGAGCTCAGCTTGTGCTCCAGGGGGACAAGTGCAACCCTCTGCTGCAGGCAGCTTCCTCTTGAAGCCACGGAGTTTGGTGCAGGCAGAGGATGGGCTGTCCTCCTCAGAGCCCCCACCTGCCTCTAAGAAGAGCTTTGGAGAAGAGGAGGCTCTGCATTCACTGGAACAGGTTGCCCAAGGAGGCTGTGGATGCCCCATCACTGCAGGCATTCAAGGCCAGGCTGGATGTGGCTCTGGGCAGCCTGGGCTGCTGGTTGGTGACCTGCACACAGCAGGGGGTTGGAAGTGGGTGAGCACTGTGCTCCTTTGCAACCCAGGCCACTCTATCATTCTGTGATTGGTCCAACCACAGCCATGTGTCTGGCTGCTGGATCCCGAGTCTCTCCTACCAGCAAGAACTGAGGATGGAGGGAGTGACCCCCACTTACTGCATCACTGCTTTCTTTCCGTCTGACAAGTCTTGGAGCCCTACCTAGTCAAGCCTAATCTGCTAATTAGGCAAAAACGGATAAAGGATGGATTGGTGTGACATAGAGCATGGGGCTCTATGGAGCTGCTGCAGAACCACAAGCACCCCAAGTGACCTCTGAGCTCAGGGGAGGTGTGGTGGGGTGCAGTCAGTTTGTTCAGCCCACCGCCATGTCACAGAAGCTCCTGGCTTGCAAAGGAGCACAGTGCTCACCCAGCTCCAACCCCCTGCTGTGTGCAGGTCACCAACCAGCAGCCCAGGCTGCCCAGAGCCACATCCAGCCTGGCCTTGAATGCCTGCAGGGATGGGGCATCCACAGCCTCCTTGGGCAACCTGTTCCACTGCCTCACCACCCTCTGCATGAAAAACTTCCTCCTCACATCCAACCCAAACCTCCCCTGGCTCACTTTAAAACCATTCCCTCTTGTCCTATCATGCCATGCTGCAGCTGTGGTCTAAAATAGACCTGCAGGGCAGCAGGAGGAAGGAATCCAATTTCTGGGCACTGGACCAGCATGTTGCAATTGGATTTCAGCTCTGTGATTCAACAGCACGGATTTGGCTGCTGCCAAAGGGCTTCTTGGATAGGACAGTGGTGTGACGTCTTGGAAAGCTGAGCCTTTTCCAGTGGGAGTTGACATGGGGGGACCTTTGCATGCCCCTCTGGGGGCTGCAGTGCAGCTGGTCGGTTCGTGGTGCTGGAGATGCAGCTGAATCATGTGGGTGCTGCCCCAGCCTGAGAGCTGCAGTTGGCAAAAATGGTCCCAAACGCAACCTAATAAAAATGAAAGTGATCCCTACTCCTGTATTAAGAGAGGAAAAGGGGTTAGCAACTTGTTTCTATGGGCTTTAGGGTGCAGGGTGATGCAGCAGTGCTGCTGCACCCTACAGCCTCAGGAAGATGCTCTGATGCATGCGATGTTGATGCTACTTACACTGCAAAACAAACTCCAGATCTACTGGCATTAGTGAGACCAGGGCATGGACACTTCGGGGTGCCCGTGGTGTCCAGGCAGATGAGTGGTTAGGGGATGTTTGCAACCCCAGAGCAGTGTGCTCTGCTGCTGGAGCACATCGTGCAGCAATCAGCACTGCTGGGGATGGTGGAGGTGCCCCATGAGCTCAGCACAGCATCTCCTGAACGCCTGCAATGCTGAGCCACCCTACCAGCATTCCTCCTTCCTGGAGGATGCCCAGCAGGCAGATGGAACAGTGACTTTTTTCAGCTGTTAAACAAACTTGCTCGTGCTATGGGAGTGGATCTTTCATTTCATAGCGGGGTGTGAGCTGCTATGGAGCCAAGGGCTCAGGAGGAGGCGTAGCTGCGGTTACAGCACTGCGAGGAACTGGGTTGGTTTGGGCTGCAGGCCTGCAGCAACACCTTTGGGAGGAGTGGAGAACAAAGGGCGCAGGCTGCTGCAGGCTGCCTCTGTCCCTGCACGGCTGTCTGTCCTCCTGGTGACTGAGATCTGTCTGCTTATTCATGAAATCTGAGTTGCATCCCTCAGTGTAACCCAAAATCCAGAGCAGCCTATTGTGCTGTTCTTGGGGAAGGGAGACAAAAGCAGCAGGGCTGTACCATGGACTTGTTGATTGCTGTTTCTTGTAAAACCACGTCAAGTCTGCCTTCATGCAGGCTCACTCTTCCCTTCCCAGCTGGTGAAAACCCACAACCTGCTGACCACCAGGAATTACATCTTCGGTTACCATCCGCATGGCATCATGGGCTTGGGAGCCTTTTGCAACTTCAGCACAGAAGCCACGGGAGTCAGCCAGAAATTCCCTGGGATCCGGCCCTACCTGGCAACCCTGGCTGGGAACTTCAGGATGCCCATCCTGAGGGACTACTTAATGTCTGGGGGTGAGTGCAAGAGCTCTGTGCTTCCCCTGCCCATGGCTCAGCCTCTGAGGGGTCTGCCCCTCCTTCAGGGCAGATTTCCCTGCAGGTGGTGGGGGTTGGATCTGGATGGCCATTCAGCTGGGGCTGCTGCTGCTCTGCATTCATCCGTAGCTCTGAGACACTGTGGTCCAAAGGCATATTAAAGATATCTGGTACTTGGAGTTGCAGATGTGAAAAGCTAGTCATCCCAGTCAGCGGTGGGAGGTCCTGGCAGGTGAAGGTAAAACTGTCTGAAGTGTCATAGATTCCCTTTTTGGGGAATCAGGGGTCACAGGTCCGTGGCAGCGATATGGAATCACAGAACTGTAGGGAAGGGACCTCCAGAGATCATCAAGTCCAATGCTCCAAATCCAACTCCCTAATCTTTGAAACATGAGTATAATAGAATCACAGAATCACAGAATGGCCAGGATTGGAAGGGACCTCAAGGATCACGAAGCTCCAACCCCCCACCACAGGCAGGGCCACCAACCTCCACATCTCACAGCAGCCCAGGCTGCCCAGGGCCCCATCCAACCTGGCCTTGAACACCTCCAGGGATGGACGGGGATCCACAGCCTCTCTGGGCAGCTGTTCCAGCACCTCCCCACTCTCTGAGTAAAGAACTTCCCCCTCACATCCAACCTCAGTCTGCCCTCCCTCAACTTCAAACCATTTCCCCTCCTCCTGCTGTTATCTCCCCTTTCCAAGAGCTGACTCCCCTCCTGTCTGCAGGCTCCCTTTAGGTCCTGCAGGCTGCACTGAGGTCACCCTGCAGCTTCTCTTCTCCAGGCTGAACAAGCCCAGCTCCCTCAGCCTGTCAGTAGTGGTACAACATGGTCTACTTGTGCATCTCATAACATGAGGTGGCACATGGTTAGGTTTTATGCCTATGATGGATGCTCTCTTCATCCAATCACAGTTTCACATCCTTGCCAGAATTCCCAGTCTGGGGGTATTGCATGGCTTCAGCTGTTCAGAAGAGCCCTGGCCCTGGAAGTCTTCCTACAGATGGGTCACAGGGCTGCGGCAGCCATCTGTAATCATGGAATTGCAGGGGTTAGAAAGGACGTCCAGAGATCATTGAATCCAACCCCCAGACTTGCTGAATGAACAGGCCTGGTGTTTTTTATGATTTGCACTGTGTCAGTGATGAAGGGCTCATAGGCTGTGGCTGGGCAGAGGAAATAATGTCAGTTTCCTGCAGGAAAGGCTTCTTTATGGCCTGAACATCCCTTTCAGAGTAAGGATGCTCAAGAGTTACAAAGAGAGAGGGGAGTAAGGCTTGAAAGGCTGTGAACTGAACAGTGAAGTCATCTGTTTGTTGCTCCTGGAGCAGTTAATACATAATCCATACCACTTGCCACCAATAACTGTCCTGTAAAACAAGTATCTCAATGCAGCCTTCTAGCCAAGTCTTAGCTCATAATTAGGTTTCTGAAGGGCATTACTTGACTTTACCCATCCTGTACTGTGTTATGGCCTGATTTTTTGGGCACTGTGTGGATCCAGGAGTTGGACTCAGTGATTCTTATGGGTCCCTTCCAACCTGGGATACCCTACGATTCCATACCGGATCTGGAGGGTATCATTGATAGATGATAGACTTCAGTGCCACATGGGAGAGGATGGATCCACCTCAGGAAGGTTTCTCAGTTCTTCATATCACCAAAGCATCCTCACAGAATGGCTTATTTCACCTCTTGCTCTGCTGAGAAACTGGTTGGGTTCAGCCTTGTAGCCATCAAAATAATGCAGCTTGTTTGCTTCCACCCCAAGGCTAAGTCAGCTGCTACAGCTTCTTGAGAGCTGGTGGTGATGCAATTTGTTCAAGACGAAATCAGACTACCAGCATAGTCACAGAACAGGGAACCTCTCAATGCACCGGCCCTTCTCCATGACCACGGGGACGTTGGGATTGCAGCTCAACTTGCAATCAAGGCCAGAGGTGTTACTGGTGCCCCGGAGCCATCCAGGTGTGGTTTGGCTGCAGCATGACCTTCATCTCTCCCTGACTGTTGCAGGTATATGTCCCGTGAACCGTGACAGCATAGACTACATCTTGTCCAAGAATGGCAGCGGCAATGCCATCATCATCGTGGTGGGAGGAGCAGCAGAGTCCCTCAATTGCACCCCTGGGAAGAACTCGGTGACGCTGAGGAACAGGAAGGGATTTGTGAAACTGGCACTGCGGCACGGGTAAGAGATGGCACGGAGGATAGAGCAGCACTGTCAGTGCATGGAAGGGGCTGCCATCCCCTGCTGTGCTGCATGAATGTGTGCCCAAAGCCTCAGGCGCATCGCCCTGTCCTGTCTGCCTGCTCTGAGCACGGGCAGGGATAAGAAGCTGCCTGGGATAGAATCACAGAACCATAGAACGGCCTGGGTTGCAAAGGAGCACAGTGCTCACCCAGTTCCAACCCCCTGCTGTGTGCAGGTCGCCAACCAGCAGCCCAGGCTGCCCAGAGCCACATCCAGCCTGGCCTTGGATGCCTGCAGGGATGGGGCATCCACAGCCTCCTTGGGCAACCTGTTCCACTGCCTCACCACCCTCTGCATGAAAAACTTCCTCCTCATATCCAACCCAAACCTCCCCTGGCTCAGTTTAAAGCCATATAGCATCCAGTAACGTATGCAAGTGTGCAGCCTGGAAAGTGCACAGTGGTTGTGGGGCTGTAATATGGGCTGCAGCTCGGGGCACATGGGGTATAACACCTCTTCATCCTTCTAGTGCCGACTTGGTTCCTGTTTACTCTTTTGGGGAGAACGAAGTGTACAAGCAGGTGATCTTTGAGGAGGGCTCCTGGGGAAGATGGGTTCAGAAGAAGTTTCAGAAGCACATTGGCTTTGCTCCATGCATCTTCCATGGCCGCGGGCTCTTCTCCTCGAACACGTGGGGATTGCTGCCATACTCCAAGCCCATCACCACTGTCGGTAAGGTCTTTGGATAAATATACTGTGTGCTTCTCTCGGTACCAGCATAAGGGAATCTGTGCTATATCCTCGCTCTGGCTTGGTCTTGGGGTCTTGATGATACAAGTCCATTTTTCCTGCTATATGAAGCCAAGAGTGAGCTAACATAGCTTCCAGAGTCTGCAAGACCTCTGGCATATTCTGCTCCCAGCAGCTTTACCAAATAGCTTGTTTTGGATGAAACTGTGGCTGTTCCCTCCCCTGGTTTTGGACAGCCCGTATCAGAAGCAGCCTGCCCAACTGTGCTCCTGGGACCAGCAGTGTGATGTGATCTAATAACTGAGTCTTAAAGCTGACCCTAGAATTTGCCTTTGAGTCTTCCAGGCCAAAGCCATGACGCTTGTAGGGGTAAAAAGTTGTTTCTTTCCCTCTGCCTGCAGGGGAGTGTATGAGGACTGCAGCTTTGGTTCTCAGAATCATAGAATCATAGAATCACAGAATGGCTTGGATTGAAAAGGACCACAATGATCATCTATTTCCAATTCCCTGCTATATGCAGGGTTGCCAACCAGCAGCCCAGGCTGCCGAGAGCCACATCCAGCCTGGCCTTGAGCGCATCCAAGGTCTTGGTCCTGAGAATTGTGGAGGGCTGTACTGCTGGGCCCAGCATAGCAAGCTGTGCTATGGCAGCTGAGCTGTCAGCTGTGCTGAGCTGACGCTGGTAGTGCAAGAGGACAGATCTCTATGAAAGCACCCATCCTAACACGTGGATCTCTCCTTTTTCCTTTTTCCATCAGTGGGTGAGCCCATCACCATTCCAAAGATCGACAACCCATCTCAGAAGGAAGTGGACTTCTACCACAGCGTGTACGTGGACTCCCTGATCAAGCTCTTTGACAAGTACAAAGGCAGGTTTGGATTGCCAGAGACTGAAGTCTTGGAAGTCAACTGAAGGGTCCGGCTCAGCAGCACCTCCTTCCCTCAGAAGCATCTTCTCCGGGAGTCCAAACCGTCATCGCGTTTTTGGAAGTGTGTGTGGGTGTACGTGTCCTTCTAAAGGAAATGTTTAAAGTATTGCTAGACCACGTGTGAAAACTGATCTAAAAAAGAAAAGCTTTCCTTTGGATCAGTCCCATGACAAACCTCTTTCTATCCAAAAGAGCACAACTCCCCATTGCTGTGAGGATTTGGACGGGGGAAACGATTGCCTTTGTCACCTGCTATATCATGCTGTTGGATGGCCAGAGGTGGATTAGAAGCGTTCCTGCATCTGCTGTGTGAGCTGTTCTGGGGGGAGAGCAGCATCCATCTGGTTTCCAACCAACGAGCAGAGCAGTGCTTGGATTGTGAGCAGTATTATCGGTGTGTTGCACGACAGCTGTGCTGAGATGTGCTCACACCGCACAGGAGTTTTTCTGCTTCGGAAAAGCTCCTCTGAAAGCACCATAGCCAGAACCCCAGGGGAGAGGTGCAGGAATGCCACGGATGTCAGAGCCCAGTGGGTCCGCACTGTGTGGGATGCTGCGGTGGCTGGCATTTCACCACTTGTGTTCAGAATGTCACTTTAGGAGCAGGTCTGTCCCGAGTGCTGCTTGCATAGTGCTGTGCTGCAGGAGGAATGGGACTCCTCCGTAGCCACAGAGCTCCAGGGGCAGTGGGGTGGTGCAATGGTGTGGCCCAGTGCTGCAGACCCGTGGGAAGCCAGCCGGGGTAAATGCCGTGGGGCTGCTGGTTGGGCATCTGGGGAAAGCTAGGAGTAACTTCTGCCCAAAGATGGCTTTTAACTCTTCTGTCCAGTGAATGTAAAGGAGTAGCCTTCTCACGCATAGGATCTGCAGTGAGTGGATTTTAAAGTGTTTCTCTGATGTTTACATGGATGCTAACGCTGCTTGTAGTGAGATTCCTTCGGAGTACAGCATGTTTATGTGTAAAGCTGAAACATTGCACTACTTGCATGTCTGCCTTCTCCACGCTGCAGCTGTGTTGCAAGCTCTCAAATGTGCCTTTCTTCCACGCGAGCAGACGGTACTTCACATTCCTGGAATCTGTCGCATCTGATAGACTTATCTGACAGAGGACCCGTTTTTTGGTTGTTTTTTTTTTTTTTGTACAGATTTCTAGAAATAAACTTGGGCAAAACCAATGGGCTGCTTCGGTGTCGTGGCGGTGTATGGGTAGGTTGGTGTTAACAGCAATTGCTGATGTCATTGCAGCCAATGGCTCCGGTGCTGCACCCCTGGCTCAGGGCTGAGGAGATCCCCCCCAGACCTCCCTCAACCCCCCGCCGTCCTCCCCAGGAGGTGCAAAGCAACCCAGAAACAGCACGCGTGGCTGTAAAGTTCATGTGTTATTTTAGTAACAGGCGAGGGCTGAACCCGCTGTCTGTGGGCTGGGGGTGACCCCTGAGCTGTAGAAGTGCTCTGTCACTGCTGGCCGACCGTCACAGCTCACAATGGGGACAGCCAGACATACGCATTGCCCTTCTCAGCCTGTGGGCTTTGCAAGCACTCTGGTTGGCGAGATAAGCCCGGCTGCTCAGCAGCCCTTTTCCTCACCCCTATTAAAATCCATTTGGTGAGGTCAGATACCCAGGGCTGCGTGGGATGGGAAGGGAAGCTCTGGGAGCAGTGACCTGGGGGAGGTCGGCTCTCAGGGCCTTCCCACAGCTGTCTGCCCGCTTGTCAAGTCTGATATCAAAGCACAGCTGCTGTGCACCAATTCCCTCCAGCGGAGGAGGGAGTGAATTGTTCCAAACAAGCAGCCGCTGCTGCACAGGGCTGTGCTAATGAATGTGGTGCAATTGTCCCTGACTCAGTGGGGACGTGCTGTGGGTCGCTGGGAGGATGGGGACAGTGTGAGGTGGCACTGCTGGGCTCTATCCTTCCTGTTGTCCGGGCATCTCTTGTGCCATAAGTGGGCTGAGTTCCTGCTGGCCTTAGATTTGCCCACATAAAGTTACAATCCTTGAGAAACAGGGACTTCAGCTGAGCATCCTTCCTTCCTTCTGCTGTTGTTTAGAAGCATGAAGGCTGGAAAAGCCCCCCAGGATCCCCACCCTCAGCCCACTGCACACCTTGCCCACTGCCCACGTTCCTCAGTGCCACATCCCCACAGCTCTGGGATACTCCGAGGGATGATGACCCCCCCTCCCTTGGCAGCTGTGCCAGAGCATCACCACTCTTTGGAGAAGGAATGTTCCCTAACACCCGACCTGACCCTCCCCTGGTACCTTGTGAGGCCATCACCTCTCATCCTTTGATCCTTACAGGATCAAGGAGGGGAATTTTCCCTCTCACCTCTACTTCCTTGGGCATTTAAATAGCTTGTGCCCTATTTCATCCCCTCCATCTCAAATCAGAGCTTTCCCTCTAACGAACAGAGCTGGAGCAAAAGGGTGGATGGACATTATGGAAAAAGCATAAGAAGAGGATGTGGCCGCCTGCAGCACTTCCTGCATTGGCCCACATTATCTGGCTTTACTTTTTGCTGATTTCTCCTTGGCTGCAAAGCAGGATACTGCCATTTCTTTCAGCACCATCATACGAAGAGGAGAAACATCAGGTTCCCCCAGCCTGCTTTAAGACCCCCGGTAGTAACACCTGGCAGAGCAGAGAGCATTGGAAGTGTGCAGCCATTTGGATTTAATCTTATTTTCCTTATGTCTGAAAGCAGAGCAAAGCAAAAGCGGTTTTGCTGCCCTCACCAGGCGTCTGTTGGGAACGCTGAGGTATGGGTTTGTGTCTGGAGAAGTTCGGGGTGGTAATGCAGAGCTGCTCCAGGCAGACAGCAGAGCATCACCTCCGGATGGACATGCTGTCGTTTTGCCATAGCAGCACTGCCACTGGAATAACATGATTCTCTGCAATGCAAATCCTTTGAAGCTGTAAAATGGTCAGAGAATGAAAGAATCACAGCATGGCCTGGGTTGCAAAGGAGCACAGTGCTCACCCAGCTCCAACCCCCTGCTGTGTGCAGGTCACCAACCAGCAGCCCAGGCTGCCCAGAGCCACATCCAGCCTGGCCTTGGATGCCTGCAGGGATGGGGCATCCACAGCCTCCTTGGGCAACCTGTTCCACTGCCTCACCACCCTCTGCATGAAAAACTTCCTCCTCACATCCAACCCAAACCTCCCCTGGCTCACTTTCAAACCATTCCCCTTGTCCTGTCACCACCCACCCTCACAAACAGCCGTTCCCCCTCCTGTTTATCCGCTCCCTCCAAGCACTGAAGGCCACACTGAGGTCTCCCTGCAGCTTCTCTTCTCCGAGCTATCAGCATGGCTGGGGGTGATGTAGCCATGTGCAGAACAGTCACACAGCTGCTTTCAGAGGATCACAGAGAACATTCTGAGTTTGAAAGGACTCACAGGGATCACCAGGCCCGACCCCTGACCCCACACAGCACCCCAAACCCAACCCTGGGGGTTGGGGTCTTGTGGGAATACAAGAAAGTCTATTCAGAGCAAGGCTGAGAACCAAGGACATCTCCAGAAGAAGAGAAAAGCAAAAGGAATGGCTCATGGCCCTGACTGGATGAGTGCTGCATGCACGGTTATGGAGTGTTTGTGGAATGCTTTGCTGACGCGTAAAGGCAGAGGGGAAAGCTGTGAAGGTTGATGGGAAAGCTAAAAAAGGAAACTTGTGAATGTACATACGTGATGTGAGAACCTGTCATAAAGGATTTGGATCGTTCACATCCGAGTCTGTGCCTGGTTGCCACACCACACGATGTCAGGGCAGTGTCCCAGTGCTGCCTGAGATCTGTGCCCACCGCCCAACGGGGCACAGCCTTTCCCTCACCCCACATCCTCTCCTGACAGCTCCATGCCATTCCCTCGAGGCCTGTCCTGGTCACGCAGAAGCAGAGCTCAGTGCTGCACCTCTGCTCCTTTAGAGAGCTGTAGGGCCATGAAGGGCTGCAGGGCTGCAAGGTCCCCACTCAGCCTCCTCTGCTCTGGGCTGAAAAACACAAGGCACCTCAGCTGCTCCTCATACATCTTTCGCTCTTGACCCTTAATCATCTTCACAGACTTCCTCTAGATACTCCCTAATGCTTTGATGTCCTTTGCATCCTGTGGTGTCCAAACCCGTACTCAGTGCTCGAGGAGAGGCCACAGGAGTGCATGGCAGTGTGGTCACCCCAGCCTTCCCTTCTCCAGGCTGAATACCCATGGTTTGCCCAGCTTTTCTCCATAGGAGTTGGGCTTCAGGCTTGGGAGGATTGGAGGGCATAGGGAGCGTTGAGAGCAGGAGAGCACAGGAAGATTGGGATCACTGGGGAATGGGGAACCCGAGGAGCCTCGTGTTCTTTGGGAGCTTGGAGAGCTGGGGGCTCATCCTGGCAGCTGTGAGAAAGCCCTGAGACCAATACCATATTCCCTTCATGGGGAAAAGGGGGAGGAATTTACGACTGCCATGGAATGCCAGGAGAGCCATCCTGGTGCAGCGCTGTGCGTTGCAATCCATCTGGCCCTGAAGATCCCCTGAGTGCTGGACACCTCCCCGTGACGTTCCCATCGGGTGCACCAGACCCAAGCATGATGAGCTCAGATGCTTGAGCTTTTCAGCACTGCTTGCTCTGCTGAATGCTGTGATCCCAAAGGCTGAGAGCATCTTTGCTTGCGAGTCCTGCTGCGCTCAGCTCCACCGTGCCACTGCTGCAGGGACACAGGGACAGCAGCCCAGGCACAGAGCTGCAGGGGCACGGCTCACCTCACCCCCAGCCTGGATGGCCTCCACTGGGAGTTCTGTACAGAGCCTATGGGACCCAGACAGCAGAGCAGCACCCCAGAACCGAGCTGCCCCAGCTCTGGTGCTGCCTTCCTGCTGATGCTGCAGAGGAGATGGTGGGGATGTTCTCCAGTCACCTTCTGGCTCAGAGCTGCCCCTACCAATCCCCAACTCAGCACTGCACAGTGTGACTGGGGCAGAACTGCAGGTTGAGCTGCCCCACAGCCCGGGGCACACACGCACGCCTCAATCCCGCAGGAGACCCAGGTCCCCACATGCCCCCAGGTCCCACCAGGACCGGAACGCAGCACTGCAACACACACGGCACCGACGTGCTGATGCTCGGGGTTTAATGAGAGAAAGAAGAGGAGAACACAAGCTGTGGCCATGAGGCACAGCCTGGCTCAGACACACGCGCTGAGCAGCACAGTTGTGCACGCCGCCGGCCCTTGGGCGCACGTCTCTACCCATCCCCACACTTGGTTTCTGCTGCTGCCCTGCCCCTGCACACCCCCACAGCTTCACAGAGCTCTAAGCTGCTCAAGCTTCCCATCTCCCCACCCCCCAACCCCATCTCCCCACCTCCCCACACCCTCACCTCCCCACAAACAGAGATGTTCCCTTCACCTCCACGCTCCCCGTCCCCTTACAGAGCTGCTGGGATGGGGTCACCCTCTCTGTGCCCGGATCCCCACCAGCTGCAGTTGGAGCAGCCCAGGGAGTGCAGAGCCGGCCCAGGGCTGAGCCCCAACCCCACCTCCAGGTGGCCCTGACCCCACTGCCCACACGGACGCTTTAGAAGCTCACAGTTGTGTTTACTCTTCTTCCCCTTAGAGCGGAGATGGATTTGGGTTCTGCCATTGACAATGGAGAAGTTGGTGACCTCAAAGACTTCAAAGGGTGGGATGAGGACTTCATCCTCAGCGGGGTAGAAGGAGAACTGCTTGATGGGGGCACCATAGCAGGTCTTAATCACAAAGAAGGTGGCCTGGCCAAACTTCACTGCAACCTCCTTCCTTAGGGAGGTGGAGGTGAACTGGCCAAAGCGCACAGCCATCCCTCTTTGGGCTGTGAAGCGGATGCCCCCAACACCGCGGTAGACGTTGTAGCAGTAGGGCTGGGATACCCGCAGAGCCTGCAGCGCCTGGGTCAGGAGAAAGTGCAGCGTCTTGAAGTGGAAGTAAAGGCAGTAGTACTGGTGGGAACGTCCGCCCCGACGTGTAGCTGCATTCAGCTGCTGGTATAGCTTGCCTGCAGCAGTGTATGCCAGCACGGCGATGGCCTGCTCCCGTCTTAGCTGTGGGGGGTGAGAGAGGTGGCCCCAGCTCTTCTGCCATACTGCAGCTGCCTTCCTCCAGCCATTAGCGTAGACATAGTTCTGGGTGAACTCAGTATAGTTCACCTTCTGTAGCTCACCCCACATCATGTGCCCACAGCCTTCGTATTGGTCATCAAAAGAGTTAGGGGCCATGTCCATCGGCACCGTGATGGGGTCGAGGTCTCCTTCACGCAGGGCGCTGCTGGAGCCCGACGTGCTGAGCAAGGTGCCGGCCAGCAGCACCCAGCACAGGGCGAGGAGCTCCATGAGTGGGAGCTGGCTGCGGGGAGCGGCCGCAGGGGCTGCAGGGAGAAGCGGAGCAGATGCATCGGGGTGACCTCAGGACCCACCCGGACCCACCCTGACACCGCAGGGAAGCACCCCCAGCCCGCGTCCCCATCCAGGGCCACCGGGCTCTTCCCCACCCTGCTGCCCCCGGCCTCCGGCCCACGGCTGGCGTTCCCTGCTGCAGAGAAGAAGGTTCCCCAGCGCAGCCCCAGCAGCCGCTGTGCTGCGGCGTCTGTGCCGGGAGCAGCCCTGGAGCTGCAGCACGCTCTTACCTTGGCTCTGCTTCAGGCAGGACCCACGGCGTGATGCTGCTGCACTGCAGGACACCCGGAGCTGGGTCCGACTTTATAGAGCAGCCCCAGCCTGTGTGCCCTGCCTAAGTCACGTGCGATCACCCCAAAACTGATCATCTGTGGCCAAGTGTTTTTGTGGCTTCCCCCAGGAAATGTCCATGTTTAGCCATCCCCCTGGCCTTGGTGCACATGTGGTTCCCTGTCCCACGGGCATTGAGATGAGCCAAAGGGCCAAAAGGCCAAAGGGATGTCCTGGAGCACAGGGCACTGTGCTGAACTGTGAGGTGGGGAGTTGGCCCTGGGGGTGCTGCTGCTACAAGGGACGGGCAGCAGTCAGAACTACCCAGCAATTGCCTTGGGCATCCTTTTCTGTGTTTTCTTCCTCTCTTCCTCTCTATCTCTCTCATCAAACCGTCCCTCTCTCAACCGACAAGTTCTTACAACCTTATCTGTGTCAGTGCTCCTGGTGGGGCAATGAGCAAACGGCCAGCGGTGCAGAGCTGCTGCAGGGTAAAAGCACAGCAGTGCTACTGCTGCTGTGGTTCCAGAGGGTTCCAGCGGGCTGAGATAACGGCAGATCTGACTGGAGACTGTGAGAAGAAAGGAATTTCTTTACACTGTGTTATCGCCGTTATTATCACGTAATGTCATTAATTCCTTTGATCACCAGCTGCACGAAGCTCAGCAGGAGCAGTGCCGGGTTCTGCACCTGGGACGGGGCTCTGAGTTCAGCTCTGGAGAGGGACGTTAAAGGTAACAAGAAGGGGTTCTAGAGGTACATAGGCAGGAGGAGACAGGCCAAGGAGAGTGCTCTCCCTCTGATGAAAGACATCGGGGAGCTGGCTTCCTCAGACATAGAAGAAGCTGAGGTTCTCAGTGAGTGCTTTGCCTCAGTCTTCACGGGCGGCCAGGCTTCCCATGTCTGCCAGGACCACGAGCCTCTAGGTGAGGGTGTGGGGAGTGGGTTCTGTCCCTCCGTAGCACTGCAACAAGTCCGAGTCCTCCTCACGAAACTGAGTGTGGATAAGTCCATGGGGCCGGGTGATATCCATCCCAGGGTGAGGAGAGAGATGGCTGATGCGGTTGCTGAGCCACTCTCCATCATATTAGAAATGTCATCTGTGTGCAGTGAAGTCCCCAGAGACTGAAAAAGGGAAACGTTGCTCCCAGTTTTGAGAAAGGGAGAAAGGAAGACCTGGGGAGCCGCAGGCCAGTGAGCCTCGCCTTTGTGCCTGGGAAGATCAAGGAGCAGATCCTCCATGAAGTTACGTGACATATGAGATAAAGAGGTGATTCGAGACAGCCAGCATGGCTTCACCAAGGGCAGATCATGCCCGACCAATCTGGAGGCCCTCTGTGATGGAGTGATGGCTTCGGTGGACGGGGGAATGGCGGTGCACGTCATCTGCCTGGACTTGTGCAAGGCCTTTGACGTGGTCCCTCACCACATCCTTCTCTCCGAATTGGAGAGGTGTGCATTTGAAGGATGGACTGTTGGATGGATTAGGAACTGGCTGGCTGGACGCAGCCAAATGATCAATGGCTCTGTGTCAGGGTCAGGCCGGCCACAAACGGTGTCCCTCAGGGGTCGGTCTTGGGACCGGTGCTCTTCAACATCTTCATCAGTGACAGACGATGGCATGGAGTGCACCCTCAGCAAGTTTGTGATGACACCAAGCTGAGCGGTGCAGTCGATGGATTGGAGGGGAGGGAAGGCACCCAGAGGGACCTGGACAGGCTGGAGAAGTGGGCCCATGAGAACCGATGAGGTTCAACAAGGCCAAGTGCAGGGTGCTGCATCGGGTCGGGGCAATGCCAGGTATTGACACAGCCTGGGGGAAGATCTCCTTGAGAGCAGCCCTGCGCAGAAGGACTTGGGGGTCCTGGTGGACGAGGAGCTGGACATGAGCCAGCAGTGTGCGCCTGCAGCCCGGAATGCAGCCAGCTGTGTTCTGGGCTGCATTAAAAAGGGGTGGCAGCAGGGACAGGGAGGTGATCGTCCCCCTCTGCTCGGCTCTTGTGAGGCCCCATCTGCATCGCTGCATCCAGGCCTGGGGCCCCCAGCACAGGAAGGACGTGGAGCTCTGGGAGCGGGTCCAGAGGAGGCACTGAGATGCTCAGAGGGCTGGGAGGGGCTTGTGCTGGAGATGCCGCGGGGTGCGGGAGGGGGCTGGGGAGCTCTGCACGGAGAGCTGCGGGGATCGAGGCGGCGTGAGGGGCAGAGCCCAGCGGGCGGAGGAGCCGTGCAGAGCGCGGCCGGCACCGGAGGAAGCAGCCTTCTCCGCAATGCATCAAACGCCCAGTTCGTCCTCTCCACAAGCTGTCCGTGCTGTTTGCGGGGAGGGGCCCAGAAGCCCAGGCGGTGCCCACCGAAGGGTCTCCGCTCTGACACCTGCGGCACAGCCGGACCCGTCCTCAGCCGCACGGCGTCGGGGGCCCGCCGAGGGCTCAGCACTGCGCGGCGGGATCGGGGCGGCGCTGCGGTTGAGCTGCCCCACTGCCCGGTGCCCCCACGGCCGCCTCGAGCCGGCGGGGAGGAAGACCAGCGGGGATGAATAGGGAGCTATTTTTGAGGCTCCGGGAGAAAAAGAAGATCTCCCTCTTATGGGAAAAGGGACGGCCGACTCAGGAAGAGTACAGAGAAGTTGTTAAGATGTGTAGAGAGAAAATCAGAAAGGCAAAAGCCCAGCCTGAACTCAACCTGGCTGCTGGGGTTACAGGGAACAAGAAACCCTTTTGCAAATACACCAGTGGTAAGAGGAGGACTCAGAAGAATCTTCATTCTTTACTGGATGAGGCTGAGAATGTGACCACCGAGGATAAAGAAAAGGCAGAGGTTCTGAATGCCTTCTTTACGTCTGTCTTTCAGAGCCACACCAGTTATCCTCAGGGTGCTCCGCTCTCTGACCTGGTAGTCTGGACTGGGGTGCAGACAGAACCCCCCTCTGACAGGACGCAGTCGGAGACCAACTACTGCAGCTGGACTGTCACACGTCCACGGGCCGGATGGGATTCCCCCAGAGTGCTGAGGGAACTGGCGGAGGTGACAGCCGAGCCGCTCGCCATCATCCATCAGCGCTCCTCGTTGACTGCTGAGGTCCCAGAAGACTGGGGGCTTGCCAGTGTGACTCGCATCTATAAGAAGGGTTGTAAGGAGGATCCGGAGAACTACAGGCCTGTTAGCCTGACCTCGGTGCCAGGGAAGGTTATGGAGCACATTGTCTTGAGGGAGATCTCGCGGCGTGTGAGGGACTACCGAGGGATCAGGCCCAGCCAGCATGGGTTCACGAAGGGCAGGTCCTGCTTGACCAACCTGATCTCCTTCTACGATCTGGTGACCCGTCTGGTAGACAAAGGACAGGCTGCAGTTGTAGTCTACCTAGGCTTAGCAAAAGCCTTTGAAACTGTCTCCCACAGCATTCTCCTGCAGAAGATGGCAGCCCGTGGCTTGGATGGGTACACTCTTGGCTGGATAAGGAACTGGCTGGAAGGCTGGACGCAGAGAGTGGAAGTGAATGGAGCTAAATCCAGCTGGCAACCTGTCACGACTGGTGTTCCCCAGGGGTCGGGTCTGGGGCCTGTCCTCTTCAATATCTTTATTGATGACCTAGATGAGAGCACTGAGTGCACCGTCAATAAGTTTGCAGATGACACCAAGTTGGCTGGAAGTGTGGATCTGCCTGGGGGCAGTGAGGCCCTACAGAGGGATCTGGACTGGCTGAGGCGAATGGGATGAGGTTCAACAAGGCCAAGTGCCGGGTCCTGCACTTTGGCCACAACAACCCAGAGCGGCGTTACAGGCTTGGGGCTGAGTGGCTGGATGAGTGTGAAGAGGAAGGGACCTGGGGTGCTGGTTGATGCTCGGCTGAAGACGAGCCAGCAGTGTGCCCGGGTGGCCAAGAGGGCCAACGGCATCCAGGCCTGCATCAGAAATGGTGCGGCCAGCAGAGCAGGGAGGTGATCATCCCCTGTACTCAGCTCTGGTGAGGCCGCGCCTCGAGTGCTGCGTTCAGTTTTGGGCCCCTCACTGCAAGAAAGACGTTGAGGCCCTGGAGCGGGTTCAAAGAAGGACGAAGCTGGTGAGGGGTCTGCAGCACAGGCCTTATGGGGAGCGGCTGAGGGAGCTGGGATTGTTCAGTGTGCAGAAGAGGAGCTCGGGGGAGACCTTATGATCTCCATAACTACCTGAAGGGAAGTCGTAGCGAGCTGGGGGTCGGCCTCATCTCTTGTGTAGCAGTGATAGAACAAAGGGAATGGCTTCAAGCTGCGCCAGGGAAGATTTAGGCTGGATGTCAGGAAATCCTACTTTTCTGAAAGAATGGTCAGGCACTGCAATGGGCTGCACAGGGAGGTGGTGGAGTCACCGAGCCTGGAGGTGTTCAAGAAACGTTTGGATTTTGAGTTAAGGGACATGGTTTAGTGAGTACTATTGGTGATGGGTGGATGGTTGGACTGGGTGATCTTGAAGGACTTTTCCAACCTTGCTGATTCTGTGATTCTGTAAACTCGCAGCAGATCTGGTCCCCACACGCTCCCAGGTCCCACCAGGACCGGAACGCAGCACTGCAACACACACGGCACCGACGTGCTGACGCTCGAGGTTTAATGAGAGAAAGAAGAGGAGGACACAAGCTGCGGCCATGAGGCACAGCCTGGCTCAGACACGCGCTGAGCAGCACAGTTCTGCACGCCGCCGGCCCTTGGGCGCACGTCTCAACCCATCCCCACACTTGGTTTCTGCTGCTGCCCTGCCCCTGCACACCCCCACAGCTTCACAGAGCTCTAAGCTGCTCAAGCTTCCCATCTCCCCACCCCCCACCCCATCACCCCTCCTCTCCACCTCCCCACCTCCCCATGCCCCCGCCTCCCTACAAACAGAGATGTTCCCTTCACCTCCATGCTCCCCGTTCCCTTACAGAGCTGCTGGGATGGGGTCACCCTCTCTGTGCCCTGATCCCCCTTGGACACGTCTGGGGCAGGGCAGGGGGGGCAAAGGCAACCCACGGCTGAGCTCCAACCCCACCTCCAGGTGGCCCCGACCCCACTGCCCACAGGGACGCTTTAGAAGCTCACAGTTGTGTTTACTCTCCTTCCCCTTAGAGCGGAGATGGATTTGGGTTCTGCCATTGACAATGGAGAAGTTGGTGATCTCAAAGACTTCAAAGGGTGGGATGAGGACTTCATCCTCATACTCAAAGAAGGACAGCTGCTTGATGGGGACACCATGGCAGGTCTTCATCTCAAAGAAGGTGTCCCGGCCAAACTGATTTGCAACCTCCTTGTTTAGGGAGGTGGAGGTGAACTGGCCGAAGCGCACAGCTCTGCCTTTTTCGGCTGTGAAGCGGATGCCCCCAACACCGCGGTAGACGTTGTAACATTCATTGGGATCGGATTTTCGCAGAGCCTGCAGCGCCTGGGTCAGGAGGAAGTGCAGCGTCTTGAAGTGGTACGACTGCAGGTAGTGCTGGTGGGAGAGTCCGCCCTGACGCGTGGCTGCGTTGAACTTCTCACACATCCCACTTGCAGCACTGTACGCCAGCACGGCGATGGCCTCCTCCTGTCTCAGCTTCGGGCAGTCATTGGGACGGCGGCAGCGCTTCTGCCATTCTGCAGATGCATTCCTCCAGGTGACTGCATAGTCCTTGTTCTTTATGATCTCCGTACGGTTCACCTCCTGCAGGTCAGCCTTCATCTTGTCCTCACAGCCCACGTATTGGTCATCAAAAGAGTGTGGGGCCATGTCCATCGGCACCGTGATGGGGTCGAGGTCTCCTTCACGCAGGGCGCTGCTGGAGCCCGACGTGCTGAGCAAGGTGCCGGCCAGCAGCACCCAGCACAGGGCGAGGAGCTCCATGAGTGCGAGCTGGCTGCGGGGAGCGGCCGCAGGGGCTGCAGAGAGAAGCGGAGCAGATGCATCGGGGTGACCTCAGGACCCACCCGGACCCACCCTGACACCGCAGGGAAGCACCCCCAGCCCGCGTCCCCATCCAGGGCCACCGGGCTCTTCCCCACCCTGCTGCCCCCGGCCTCCGGCCCACGGCTGGCGTTCCCTGCTGCAGAGAAGAAGGTTCCCCAGCGCAGCCCCAGCAGCCGCTGTGCTGCGGCGTCTGTGCCGGGAGCAGCCCTGGAGCTGCAGCACGCTCTTACCTTGGCTCTGCTTCAGGCAGGACCCACGGCGTGATGCTGCTGCACTGCAGGACACCCGGAGCTGGGTCCGACTTTATAGAGGAGCCCCAGCCTGCGTGCCCTGCCTAACTCATCTGCAAGCACCCCAAAACTGCCCGGTTGTGGCCAAGTGGTTGCAACGACTTCCCCCAGGAAATGTCCATGTTTAGCCATCCCCCTGGCCTTGGTGCACATGTGGTTCCCAGTGCCACGGGCGCTGAGATGAGCAGCTCTGGCTCTGCAGCCCTCGGTGCAGAGGGGCTCCCAGCAGCTGGTGCTGCACCCCGTGAGCTGGGCTGGGTGGGATGGAGCTGATGGACTTCCTAGCAGCTGGTCGGGTGCCGTGTGCTGTGTTTGGGATGAGTCCTTCCCACAAGGTAAGGACTGTTGTGCTTGCGGGGAGTCTGGGCTGCACCAGGAGCTGCAGGGCACAGAGCCAGGCCAGCTGCTCCAAAGGCCAGAGGGATGTCCTGGAGCACAGGGCACTGTGCTGAGCTGTGAGGTGGGGAGTTGGCCCTGGGGGTGCTGCTGCTGCAAGGGACGGGCAGCAGTCAGAACTACCCAGCAATTGCCTTGGGCATCCTTTTCTGTGTTTTCTTCCTCTCTTCCTCTCTATCTCTCTCATCAAACCGTCCCTCTCTCAACCGACAAGTTCTTACAACCTTATCTGTGTCAGTGCTCCTGGTGGGGCAATGAGCAAACGGCCAGCGGTGCAGAGCTGCTGCAGGGTAAAAGCAGGCACCCAGAGGGACCTGGACAGGCTGGAGAAGTGGGCCCATGAGAACCGATGAGGTTCAACAAGGCCAAGTGCAGGGTGCTGCATCGGGTCGGGGCAATGCCAGGTATTGACACAGCCTGGGGGAAGATCTCCTTGAGAGCAGCCCTGCGCAGAAGGACTTGGGGGTCCTTGGAGGAGCTGGACATGAGCCAGCAGTGTGCGCCTGCAGCCCGGAATGCAGCCAGCTGTGTTCTGGGCTGCATTAAAAAGGGGTGGCAGCAGGGACAGGGAGGTGATCGTCCCCCTCTGCTCGGCTCTTGTGAGGCCCCATCTGCAGCACTGCGTCCAGGCCTGGGGCCCCCAGCACAGGAAGGACGTGGAGCTCTTGGAGCGGGTCCAGAGGAGGGCACTGAGATGCTCAGAGGGCTGGGAGGGGATTGTGCTGGAGATGCCGCGGGGTGCGGGAGGGGGCTGGGGAGCTGTGCACGGAGAGCTGCGGGGATCGAGGCGGCGTGAGGGGCAGAGCCCAGCGGGCGGAGGAGCCGTGCAGAGCGCGGCCGGCACCGGAGGAAGCAGCCTTCTCCGCAATGCATCAAACGCCCAGTTCGTCCTCTCCACAAGCTGTCCGTGCTGTTTGCGGGGAGGGGCCCAGAAGCCCAGGCGGTGCCCACCGAAGGGCCTCCGCTCCGACACCTGCGGCACAGCCGGACCCGTCCTCAGCCGCACGGCGTCGGGGGCCCGCCGAGGGCTCAGCACTGCGCGGCGGGATCGGGGCGGCGCTGCGGTTGAGCTGCCCCACTGCCCGGGGCCGCATTCCGGCCACAGAGTGGAACGCAGCACTGCAACACACACGGCACCGACGTGCTGACGCTCGAGGTTTAATGAGAGAAAGAAGAGGAGGACACAAGCTGCGGCCATGAGGCACAGCCTGGCTCAGACACACGCGCTGAGCAGCACAGTTCTGCACGCCGCCGGCCCTTGGGCGCACGTCTCTACCCATCCCCACACTTGGTTTCTGCTGCTGCCCTGCCCCTGCACACCCCCACAGCTTCACAGAGCTCTAAGCTGCTCAAGCTTCCCATCTCCCCACCCCCCAACCCCATCTCCCCACCTCTCCTCCTCCCCATGTCCCCACCTCCCCACAAACAGAGATGTTTCCTTCACCTCCATGCTCCCCGTTCCCTTACAGAGCTGCTGGGATGGGGTCACCCTCTCTGTGCCCTGATCCCCCTTGGACACGTCTGGGGCAGGGCAGGGGGGGCAAAGGCAACCCACGGCTGAGCCCCAACCCCACCTCCAGGTGGCCCCGACCCCACTGCCCACAGGGACGCTTTAGAAGCTCACAGTTGTGTTTGCTCTCCTTCCCCTTAGAGCGGAGATGGATTTGGGTTCTGCCATTGACAATGGAGAAGTTGGTGACCTCAAAGACTTCAAAGGGTGGGATGAGGACTTCATCCTCAGCGGGGTAGAAGGAGAACTGCTTGATGGGGGCACCATGGCAGGTCTTAATCACAAAGAAGGTGGCCTGGCCAAACTTCACTGCAACCTCCTTCCTTAGGGAGGTGGAGGTGAACTGGCCGAAGCGCACAGCCATCCCTCTTTGGGCTGTGAAGCGGATGCCCCCAACACCGCGATAGACGACGTAGCAGTAGGGCTGGGATACCCGCAGAGCCTGCAGCGCCTGGGTCAGGAGGAAGTGCAGCGTCTTGAAGCGGTACGACTGCAGGTAGTGCTGGTGGGAGAGTCCGCCCTGACGCGTGGCTGCGTTGAAGTTCTCGCACATCCCCCCTGCAGCGCTGTACGCCAGCACGGCGATGGCCTGCTCCTGTCTCAGCATCGGGCATCGAGTGGGACGGTGGCAGCGTTTCTGCCATTCTGCAGCCGCCTCCCCCCATGTGACTGCATAGTCCTTGTTCTTTATGATCTCCGTATGGTGCACCTTCTGTAGCTCTTTCCACATACTGACCTCACAGCCCACGTATTGGTCATCAAAGGAGTGTGGGGCCGTGCCCATTGGCACTGTGATGGGGTTGAGGTCTCCTTCACGCAGGGCGCTGCTGGAGCCCGACGTGCTGAGCAAGGTGCCGGCCAGCAGCACCCAGCACAGGGCGAGGAGCTCCATGAGTGCGAGCTGGCTGCGGGGAGCGGCCGCAGGGGCTGCAGGGAGAAGCGGAGCAGATGCATCGGGGTGACCTCAGGACCCACCCAGACCCACCCTGACACCGCAGGGAAGCACCCCCAGCCCGCGTCCCCATCGAGGGCCACCGGGCTCTTCCCCACCCTGCTGCCCCCGGCCTCCGGCCCACGGCTGGCGTTCCCTGCTGCAGAGAAGAAGGTTCCCCAGCGCAGCCCCAGCAGCCGCTGTGCTGCGGCGTCTGTGCCGGGAGCAGCCCTGGAGCTGCAGCACGCTCTTACCTTGGCTCTGCTTCAGGCAGGACCCACGGCGTGATGCTGCTGCACTGCAGGACACCCGGAGCTGGGTCCGACTTTATAGAGCAGCCCTAGCCTGTGTGCCCTGCCTAAGTCACGTGCAGTCACCCCAAAACTGATCATCTGTGGCCAAGTGTTTTTGTGGCTTCCCCCAGGAAATGTCCATGTTTAGCCATCCCCTGGCCTTGGTGCACATGTGGTTCCCTGTCCCACAGGCATTGAGATGAGCCAAAGGGCCAAAATGCCAAAGGGATGTCCTGGAGCACAGGGCACTGTGCTGAGCTGTGAGGTGGGGAGTTGGCCCTGGGGATGCTGCTGCTGCACGGGGACAGGCAGCAGTCAGGAACTACCGAGCAATTGCCTTGGGCATCGCTTTCTGTTCTTCTGCTCTTCCTTCCTATCTCTCATCAAACTGCCCCTCTCTCAGCAGACAAGCTCTTACAACCCTATCTGTGTCAGTGCTCTGCCCTATCTCCTGGTGGGGCAGCGAGCAAATGGCTGAGTGTTGCAGAGCTGCTGCAGGGTTACAGCACAGCAGTGCTTCTGATCATCATAGAATGGCCTGGTTTCAAAAAGGACCTTAAAGATCACCCAGTTTCAAGCCCCTGCTGTGTGCAGGGTCAACAACCAGCAGACCAGGCTGCCCAAAGCTCTGCACCTGTGGTTGTTTGGCCCAGAGCACAGGAGACAGAGGGGAAGATCGTGGTGGCCCTACAGCTTTTTATGGCATTGCTGAGTTCTGCTCTCTGGTGAGAGGGAGAGGCTCCAATCGAATGGTGTGGAGCTGCATCATGGGAGGCTCAGGTGGGAGCAAGGGAAAGGCTGTGTCCCACTGGGCAGTGGGCACGGCACAGCTCCCAGGGCGGTGGGCGCAGCCCCGAGCTGACAGAGCTCCGGGAGTGCTGGGGCACCTCGTTGCAGCCTGCTGGTTACCAAAGGCAGCTCATGAATAGCAGAGCGACTGATGTTTGGATGGGGCTCTGGGGCAGCTGGAGCTCGTGGGTGGAAACCAGCCCACGGTAGCGGCTGCAGCCGAGTGGGCTTTGAGGTCCCTTGCAACCCATTCTGCTCGGCAGCCCTCCGTGCAGAGGGGCTCCCACGGTGCAGACGTGTCTCATTGTGCTGTGTGTGCTGCTGTGCTTTGGGCTCTGGGGAGAACAGAGCTGGGAACAGCGGGGAGTTCCTGCTGTTGCAGAGCAGCGCTGAGGGGATGAGGGACTTCTCTGCTTCTGTGTCTCTAAATGAGCCAGAGGGCTGCCAAAACATCAGCCCTTGTCCAGGCAAGTCTGCAGAATGGCGGGGAGGGGAAGGGATCTTCAAAGACCTTCCAGTCCAATCGTCTGAGCAGCACAGGGAGATGGAGTCCTTCCACCCCCCAGCTTGTATCGTAGAACATAGAATCACAGAATCATCAGGGTTGGAAAAGAGCTACAAGATCACCCAGTCCAACCATCCACCCATCACCAATAGCTCTCACTAAACCACGTCCCTCAACACAATGTCCAAACGTTCCTAGAACACCTCCAGGCTCAGTGACTCCATCGCTCCCTGGGCAGCCCATTTCAGTGCCCAACCTCTCCTTTGGAGCACTGCTATTTCCTAACGACCAGCCTGAATCTTCCCTGGTGCAGCTTGAAGCCATTCCCTCTAGTCCTATCTCCTGTTACATGTGAGAGCAGGCCGACCCCCAGCTCACTTACAACCTCCCTTTGGGTAGTTACAGAGAGCAGTGAGGTCTCCCCTGAGCCTCCTCTTCTCCAGATTGAACAATCCCAGCTCCTTCAGCCGCTCTTCATAAGACTTGTGCTCCAGACCCCTCAATTGCTTTGCTCCCTTCTCTGGACATGCTGCAGGGCATTAATGTCCTTCTTGTAGTGAGGGGCCCGGAACTGGGCACTGTCCTCGATGTGCAGCCTGATCAGAGCTGAGTACAGAGGGACGATCACTTCCCTGCTCTGCTGGCTGTGCTATTTCTGATCCAAGCTGGGATGCCGTTGGCCCTCTTGGCCACCCGGGCACACTGCTGGCTCATGCTCAGCCCCACATCCTTTCCAGCTACTCTGCCCCACACCTGTTGCATTGCATGGGGTTGTCGTGGCCAAAGTGCAGGACCCAGCACTGGGTCTTGTTGAACCTCATCCCGTTGGCCTCAGCCTGTCCAGATCCCTCTGTAGGGCCTTCCTACCCCCAGGCAAATTAATACTTCCCCCCATCACAGTGTCATCTGCAAAAGTACTCAGAGTGCCCTCATCCAGGCCATTAATGAAGGTACCAACCAGGACAGGTCCCACTATCAACCCCTTGGGAGCACCACTGTGACTGGCCACCAGCTGGATGTGTCTCTGTTCCCCGCTGCTTTCCGGGCCCTGCCCTCAGTCAGTTCTTTACCCAGCAAAGAGTGCAGCTGTCCCAGCCATGGGCTGCCCTAATGGGAGTTGCCTGAACTCAGGTGCAGACCTTGCAATGGGATTTGTTAAACCTCATCAGGTTCACCTGGCCCACTGCTGAAGCCTGTCTAGATCCCTCTGCATGGCATCCCAGCCAGGAACTACTGAGAAATTGCCTTGGGCATCCCTTTCTGCTCTCCCGTTCTTCCCTCCTATCTCTTTCAACAAACTGTCCATCTCTCAGCTGACAAGTTCTCACACTTTTATCTGCATCAATGTTCTCTGCTATCTGGTGGTGGGGCAGCGAGCAAACGGCCGAGTGGTGCTGAGCTGCTGTAGGGTTAAAGCACAGCAGTGCTTCTGATCATCATAGAATGGCTTGGGTTGAAAAGGACCTTAAAGATCATCCAGTTCCAACTCCCTGCTGTGTGCAGGGTCAACAGCCAGCAGACCAGGCTGCCCAGAGCCACATCCAGCCTGGCCTCCGGGGATGGGGCATCCACAGCCTCCTCGGGCGACCTGTTCCAGCGAGAAATGTACAGAACGCTGCATTTTCATTTGCATCGCGTCCAAAGTAGAAGCAAGGCGACAACCTGGCGACGTTCCACATGGCCGGAGATTGCCAGCTCCCCCCGACCAGACCCTGCACCCCCAGCTTCAGCCGTCTGTTCAAGTCACGACCCCAGGCGTTTCGTTGCTGGTTAGCTGGCACAGAACTAGTCACACCTGCAGCACACTCCTGTCCGTTTGTGGGCTGAATGCCACTGCATCCAGACTGCTGTGCTTGGCCATAAAGCACTCAGCCAGTTGGACTCGATGAATTTGTATGTCCCTTCCAACTGAGCCATACTATTCTAATTTCTCTCCTTCCCTTCCCTTCCCTTCCCTTCCCTTCCTTCCTTCCCTTCCCTTCCCTTCCCTTCCCTTCCCTTCCCTTCCCTTCCCTTCCCTTCCCTTCCCTTCCCTTCCCTTCCCTTCCCTTCCTCCTTCCCTTCCCTTCCCTTCCCTTCCCTTCCCTTCCCTTCCCTTCCCTTCCCTTCCTTCCTTCCCCATTCCCTTTTCCATTCCCTTCTCTCTTCTTTCTTCTTTCTTCTTTCTTCTCTCTTCTCTCTTCTCTCTTCTCTCTTCTCTCTTCTCTCTTCTCTCTTCTCTCTTCTCTCTTCTCTCTTCTCTCTTCTCTCTTTCCTCTTCTCTCTCCTCCCTTCCCCTTCCCCTTCCCTTTCCCCTTCTCCTTCCCTTCTCCTTCCCCTTTCCCTTCTCTCTTCTCTCTTTCCTCTCTTCTCTCTTCTCTCTTCTCTCTTCTTTCTCTCTTCTCTCTTCTCCCTTCCCCTTCCCTTTGCCCTTTCCCTTCCCCTTCTGCTTCCCCTTCCATCTCTATCCCATCCCATCCTATTCCATTCCCTCCTATCCTACCCTATCTTTTCCTATCCCCGTCCTCATCCCCATTTGTGAGAATCCTTCTCAAAGCTTGCTTCCTGAGGTAAGACTCTAACTGATTTATTGAGGAGGCAAGTGATGGGTGCTACCATGTGACAATCAACACCACTTTGTGGACATTTGAAAGCCCCTGCCTCCAGAGCTGCTTGCCTCCAGAAGAGAGTGCTCAGCAGTGTTTACTTGTAGAAGATCTGGCCTGTGACTAAATAGCTCCAGCTTGGTATGGGAAAACTGGGGAATGATACCATCGTGTCCTGTGAAAAACAGGATGCAGGTGGGCGTCCCTGCTCCCTCTTATCTGCTGGCAAGGCCCAGAAGATGGGAACAAAGGAGTTTCTGCTGAGATCCCAGAGCCAGAAGCTGCCACTCCAAGGAGAGCTGACTCACTTTGGATTTGAGCTGTCACTCCAAAGAGAGCTGTCTCAACCATATTGGACTTGTAAATAAGTTGGCACTACCACTCAGAAGTCATCGTCGTCCTCAACAGAACAACAGTGACTGATGACCCACCGCTACTGAAGATCAGTGACTGAAGTACGAACCGCTGGATCTGTGGTGGTGACTATCTCCCTCTTGCTTCCTACAAAGAATCCTTGCTTCTTCTTTCCTATCTTTTCTATCGCCCTCCTTCCCTTCCCCATTCCCCTAATTCATAATAGTGTCCGTCCTCCCTTCCCCATCTCCCAGATTAAGATTTTTAGTAAACTGTTTGGACCAACATTTGAACCGTTGTTCCTTAATCTCAGGCCGAGTATACAGATATCAAAGAACCTCTTCTCCCTCCTATAAATAGGAGTGAGACACAATCTCCATCCCATTCCATCCCATCCCATCCCATCCCCATTCCATCCCCATTCCATCCCATCCCATTCCCATTCCATCCCATCCCATCCCCATTCCATCCCCATCCTATCCCATCCCATCCCATCCATCCCCATTCCATCCCCATCCCCATCCCATCCCATCCCATCCCATCCCATCCCCATTCCATCCCCATCCCATCCCCATCCTATCCCATCCCATCCCATCCCATCCCATCCCATCCCATCCCATCCCATCCTATCCCATCCCATCCCACTCTTTCTAATCACATCTCTGTCATGAATGAGAAAAACACAGACTGGCCTTCTAGGACATGCATTGTGTTTTAATCCCTGTTTCTGATTCCAAATTGCCTCCTGTTCTCCAGGTCATTCCTTTGGCAGCTACGCTGTGCTGTGACTACGTGTGATCTTCACCAGCTCTCTTTTTGGTGATTTAAAACAATTTGATGGCAGAGTCGTCAAACACATCTAAGTACACGCCTGAAATGCCTCAGTGCGGAAGTGCCATTCCTCTAAAAGATGTGATTCAGGATAGATGGGAGGCATCATTTAGCAGAGGGCGCTGAATTCGGGGCTATGAGAAGCGCAGATGCCCATCACTGTAGAGCCAAGTGCCACAGAGGTGCTGGAAATACCCAGTAATTGGTCAGGATGGTACCTCTGATTGAAGCAGATTTTATTTGCTGCTGCAGTGGCGGCCTTCCTGCAAGCAGGAGATTTACATTTCTTAATTCCATTCTGACTCTGTTAACTCTTAGTCTGTCTCGTGCCAGCCGGCCGCCAGCCTGTTGTTTCCTCGACGTCTCAGTGCCCTTCCATACACATTCCATACACAGCCCCAGGCTGGATGCAGCCCCATGGCTGCTCGGGGGCACTGCTGGGCTGTGTGACCCCGGGATGGGAAGGGATCAGCAGCAGCGGGAAGGAAACCCTTCCCTGGTCTGAGCCGGAGGGAGCGCGGTGGGGCTGTGGCGGTGCCGGGCCCCACACTCGGGCTCAGAGGCTCTTCCTCCCCACGTAGGACCAGCGCTGCCAAAAGGGCTGTGCACGGCAGTGCCTCCAGCGGTCCTGCACCCACCGCCACAGCCTGGAGCAGCAATCCTGCAGGCACTGCCCGGCCCCGCACAGCCCCGGGGTCACCCGCAGATGGGCCGTGCGCGTGGGACCCCAGCGGGACCTTGCTGGGTTGGTCCTGCCTGGATCCATCAGGGTGCTCTGGTCCAGCTCCTCTGGGGTGCTCCCATGAGCTTCCTCTTCCATGCGCTCATCTACGTCCATGTTCTTGTCTGTATCCATGTACATATCTGTGTCCATATCTATGTCCATATCCATGCCCGTGTCCCTCTCCAGCAGCTGCCACATCCCAGGACTAAGGAAATCCATAAGCACACGCAGATGGATCCTGTGGGGCTCCTGTGCTGGTGGCTCCTGGGCTGGACGCTCCTGGGCTGGGGGCTCCCTGAGGGTCTCGGCCGCTTCCTGCCGCTCCAGCAGTGCCCGCAGCAGTTGGCAGCGGCGCTCAACGGCTGCCTGGTTTTCCCGGACGACGCGGAGCAGCTCCAGGATGAGCTCCGTGTGGGAGCAGTGGGGCTCCGTGGGGCTCTGTGCTCCATCCATGGGAGAGCTCTGCTTGCTCGACCCCAGGGAGTGAAGGGGGCTGGGGGCTGCTGCCAGGAGAGCCGGGGGCTCAGGGCTGGGGCACAGGGCTGGCTCTGGTTCTGGCTCTGGTTGTTGTTCTGGGTCAGTCCGAGGGACAAGAGCAGCCAACTCTGCCAGCGCACCAGGCCAGGGCTCCGGGAAGGAGTACAGGGAGGAAAAGGAAGAGGAAGAAGAAGCAGCCAGGGAGCCCAGGGACACCATGGATGCCAGCGGGGCCCGGGGGAGCTTCGTACTCCTTTCTTCTGGGCTCGTCCTGCAGGAGGAAATGGAGGAGTTGAGGGGACCCACTACTCCCATGCCCACAGGTTGGCCACGACCTCAGTGGAGTCTCCTGCCACGGCCCTGAGCCCAGGCCCTGCAGCACTGGAGGAGCAGGTCTGGCCAAGCAGCACTCACCACAGTTCCCAGGTTGGCGATGCCATCCCCGCTGCTCCATCCTTCCAGCAGGCATCTGCCAAAGCAAGAGCGTGTGAGCGGCCGGGACCCCCCACTCAGCCCCACACTAGGCTGCCGACCCCTTGCAGAGTGCTCAGCTCTGCAATCGGGGCTGCTCACCTCTCCCTTCCTCTGTCTGGGTGCTTGTCTCTCTCCTCTTCTTCCCCAACCTCCGACAGAACTTCTGTGGGAGCAGTGAGAGGGTGGGTGAGGGGCTGCCCCTGTGCCCCTGTGCTCAACAGCCCCTCACCCATCACTTACCTGCAGCCGCCGGAAGTGCAGCACGATTGAGACCAGGCTGAGCTGCAGCATCAGCTTCAACTGCATGGCCATCCAAAGTGGTCCTTGGGAGCTGAGGCTCCCCATGATCACAGTGATGCTCTTCCACTCGTGCTCCGGTGATGCTCCGTCGCTTGCTCAGGAGGAATGTGTCCCGCTCTGCTCATGGCACATGGCAGCTGAGCCCTCCTGCAGGGCCCCCATCTGTGACACACGGGAACTCTCACTGTGATGCAATAGCCCCAGTGTTCCATTCTCGCTCTCCAGCCTGCAGCCCAGGATGGAACTTTGGATTAACCAGAGCCCCTCCATGCTGAGCACCGGGGCTTCTAGAAACCCACCCGCAGACCCTCCCTGCCTGGTGGCACTGGAGCTCCTGGGCTGCTGGAACTGCCCTGCACTGGGGCTTTGCTCCCGCACGGAGAGCAGAGGGCCACGGCCTCCCCGCAGCACCTCCAGAGTGCGGAAAATGAAAGCAAACAGAAAGCAAACAGATGCTTCTGGTTCGGCCCCTTCCCTGTCTGGCGGCTCCGCTCGCAGGGCCCCCGGCGCCTGCAGGGCAGCGACACGCAGCAGTGGGGGCAGCTCCAGCGGGAACAGCAGTGGGACAGGGACAGCACTGCTATGGGGGCACTGTGGGGGGACACCTCCAGGGACACCCGGACGGGAGCGTGGGGCTGCTGCCATCCCCTGGGCGGTGGGGGCGAGGATGGCTGTGTGCAGCCATCTTCCCAGGGGAGGAGGACCGTACTTCGGGGGGGAGGGCTGCCATCGGGACAATGTGGGTCCCCTATGGAGCTGACAGCCCCCTCCTTTCCTGGGCTGAGCGGGCCGTGGGAGGGAAGAGCCCAGCAGTCAGAGGAGCACCGCAGGAAGCGGCCTTCTCCTAATGCCCGAAAACCCCGCCTATTACTCCCAAAAATTTGTTTGTGCTGTTCATGGTGAGGAGCCCAGAAGCCCCTCGTGTCCCTACAGCCCCTCATGTCCCTACAGCCCCTCATGTCCCTACAGCCCTTCAATGCCCTGCAGCCCCTCATGTCCCTACAGCCCCTCATGTCCCTGCAGCCCTTCAAGGCCCTACAGCCCCTCATGTCCCTACAGCCCTTCATGTCCCTGCAGCCCTTCAAGGCCCTACAGCCCCTCATGTCCCTGCAGCCCTTCATGTCCCTACAGTCCCTCAAGGCCCTGCAGCCTCTCAAGGCCCTCAAGGCCCTGCAGCCCTCACAGGGAGCAGAGGAGCAGCCCTGAGCTCTGCTCTCCGTGACCAGGACTGGCCCCAATGGAATGGTTGCAGGGAGGGCAGGGCAGGAGAGGGAAAGGAGACGGAGATGATGCAGGGCCTGGAGCTCCTCTTATGACAAAAGGCTGGGCAACATGGCTCTGTTCAGTCCTGACAAAAGGAGACTCAGAGGGGATCTGATCAATGTTTGTGAATATCTGAAGTGGGAGAGCCCAAAGGACATGGCCAAACTCTTGTCAGCGGTCTGTGGGGACAGGAGAAGGGGAAACGGCCATAAATTGGAGCATAGCAAGTTTTGTACCAGAATGCAAAGGAGCTCCTCCACAGTGAGGATGATGGAGCTCTGGAACAGGCTGCCCAGGGAAGCTGTGGCTTCTCCTTCTCTGCACATTTCCCAGACCCGCCTGGAGGCCACTGTGCAGCCTGACGTAGGGAGCCTGTTTTGCAGGGGGTTGGACTCAGAATGACAGAATGGTTTGGGTTGGAAGGGGCCTCAAGGATCAAGAAGCTGCAACCCTCCACCACAGGCAGGGCCACCGACCTCCACATTTCAGAGCAGCCCTGGCTGCCCAGGGCCCCATCCAACCTGGCCTTGAAATCTGGACTCAGTGAGCTCCAGAGGTCCCTTCCAACCCCTACAGTTCTGTGGGGGGAAAAAAGGAAAAAAAAACAGAAAGGCTGTGCCCCATTGGGTGGCTATTTATTTATTTATTGATACTGGGGGAAGATCTCCTTGAGAGCAGCCCTGCGCAGAAGGACTTGGGGGTCCTGGTGGACGAGGAGCTGGACATGAGCCAGCAGTGTGCGCCTGCAGCCCGGAATGCAGCCAGCTGTGTTCTGGGCTGCATTAAAAAGGGGTGGCAGCAGGGACAGGGAGGTGATCGTCCCCCCCTGATGTGGAGACCACGGTTGCAGCTCGTGTGTGGAGAGAGCAACGACCCGTTAAGTGACCCGTTAGTGTTAGGTACTAAGCCTTAAGCCCTCTCCTGTGCGGCGAGGTGCCGCACCGGCTCGCCCTGACAGCCGGCAGCCAGCCTGTTGTTTCCTAAACGTCTCACTGCCCTTCTTACGGTCCTCCCGTGGGGATTGCGTCCCAGGCTGCTCCTTGCTGCCCAAAGGACGCTTCTTTGTCACACACAGCACCGGGGGCTGCCAGGCACTTCCTTGGGCACGTCATGCCTTGTGCTCTGCTGTCATCCTTCTCTTGTGCAGGAGATTCTTGCACTGCATGTGGGCGTGCAATGAACTATTCCACACACAGATTTTCCCGTAGACGCAGAGCAGCTCCAGGATGAGCTCCGTGTGGGAGCAGTGGGGCAGTGAAGACTCGGTGGAGCTCTGAGATCCATCCCTGGGGGAGCTCTGCTTGCTCAGCTCCAGAGAGTGAAGGGGGCTGGGGGCTGCTGCTGGGACAGCCGGGGGCTCAGGGCTGGGGCACAGGGCTGGCTCTGTCTGGCTGTGGTTGTTGTTCTGGGTCGGTCGAAGGGTGGCCAACTCTGCCAGTTTGCCAGGCCAGGGCTCCAGGAAGGAGGGAGGAAGAGGAAGAGGAAGAAGCAGCAGCCAGGGAGCCCAGGGACACCATGGATGCCAGCGGGGCCCAGGCAGCTTCATACTCCTTTCCTCTGGGCTCGTCCTGCAGGAGGAAATGGAGGAGCTGGGGGGACCCGCTGCCCCCATGCCCACGGTTGGCCACAACCCCAGCGGAGCCTCCTGCCATGGCCCTGAGCCCAAGCCCTGCAGAGGTGGGGGAACAGGTCTGGCCAAGCAGCATTCGCCTGTGTCCATGCCGATGCTCCCCCCTGGGAGCTGCTACATGCCAGTACCAAGGACATCCATCCGTACCGACAGATGGGGGAGCTGAGGGGACCCGCTGCCCCATGCCTGCGGGTTGACCATGGCCGCAGCGGAGCCCCACCCGTGGCCCTGAGCCCAGGCCCTGCAGCACTGGAGGAGCAGGTCTGGCCACGCAGGACTCAGCGTATTTCAGTGGTTGCGACGCCATCCCCGCTGCTCCGTCCTTCCAGCAGGCATCTGCCACAGCAAGAGCGTGTGAGGGCCGGGACCCCCCGCTCAGCCCCGCACTGGGCTGCCGACCCCTTGCACGGGGCTCAGCTCTGCAATCGGGGCTGCTCACCTCTGCCCTCCTCCGTCTGGGCGCCTGTCGCTCTCCTCTCCTTCCCCGGCCCGGCACCTCGGACTAAAAGCCAAGGCCAGGAAGACTGACGTTACAGGAGAGGGGGGTCTGCTCCCACAGCGAGGGGCACCCACATGGCACAGCCCCGGGGTCACCCGCACACGGGCCGCGCACAGGGGACCCCAGTGGGACCCCGTCGGCTCGGCGCTGCCTGGATCCGGTCCCGGCGCCGGGCTGCCAGCGCTCCGGGCTCGGCCGGCCGCTTCGCCGCCTTCCTTTCCGCGTCCCCTCCTGGCGCTGCCTCGACACGCCCGGTGCCTTTTGCTTTGGGCCGCGGGGGACGAAGGAGGGAGGGGGCGCGAAGCGGGGAGAGGAGGCGGCGGGGGGACCCCGAGCAGCCGGGGCTGTGCCCACCTCCCCGTGCCCCGCGCGGCTCGGCGCCGACCCTTCTATCGCCCGAAGCCCCCAGCTGGAGCCAGGCGCTGCGGAGAAAGGCTGAGGGAGCCGAGGCTTCGTCTCCTTCCGACCCCTGCTGTGTGCGGGGTCAGCAAGCGGCGGCCCGGGCTGCCCAGAGCCACATCCAGCCTGGCCTCGGGTGCCTCCGGGGATGGGGCATCCACAGCCTCCTCGGGCGACCTGTTCCAGCGAGAAATGTACAGAACGCTGCATTTTCATTTGCATCGCGTCCAAAGTAGAAGCAAGGCGACAACCTGGCGACGTTCCACGTGGCCGGAGATTGCCAGCTCCCCCCGACCAGACCCTGCACCCCCAGCTTCAGCCGTCTGTTCAAGTCACGACCCCAGGCGTTTCGTTGCTGCTTAGCTGGCACAGAACTAGTCACACCTGCAGCACACTCATGTCCGTTTGTGGGCTGAATGCCACTGCATCCAGACTGCTGTGCTTGGCCATAAAGCACTCAGCCAGTTGGACTCGATGAATTTGTACGTCTCTCCCAACTGACCAGTACTATTCTACTTTCCCTTCCCTTCCCTTCCCTTCCCTTCCCTTCCCTTCCCTTCCCTTCCCTTCCCTTCCCTTCCCTTCCCTTCCCTTCCCTTCCCTTCCCTTCCCTTCCCTTTCATTCTCCTTCCTCTTCCCTTCCCTTTCATTCTCCTTCCTCTTCCCTTCCCTTTCATTCTCCTTCCTCTTCCCCTTCCCTTTTCTCTTTCCCCTTCCCCTTGCCCTTCCCCTTCCCCTTTCCCCTTCCCCTTCCCCTTCCCATTCCTCTCTAATGGAAGCAGATTTTATTTGCTGTTGCAGTGGCGGCCATCCTGCAAGCAGGAGATTTACATTTACATTTCTTAATTCCATTCTGACTCTGTTAATTCTTAGTCTGTCTTGTGCCAGCCGGCCACCAGCCTGTTGTTTCCTAAATGTCTCAGTGCCCTTCTTATGGTCCAGCAGGACCCTGTTGGGTTGGTCCTGCTGGATCCGCCAAGATGGACCTGTCTGGATCCATGGGGATGTTTCTGCTGGAATCTGTGGAGCTGATCCTGGCTCGATCAGGACGCTCTGGTCCAGCTCCTTTGGGGGTGCTCCCACTCGCTTCAGTGTATATGTGCCCTTCTATGGGCATGTTCACAGTGCCGATGGGCACGGCCCCACACTCTTTTGATGACCAATACGTGGGCTGTGAGGTCAGTATGTGGAAAGAGCTACAGAAGGTGCACCATACGGAGATCATAAAGAACAAGGACTATGCAGTCACCTGGAGGAAGGCGGCTGCAGAATGGCAGAATCGCTGCCACCGTCCCACTCCATGCCTGATGCTGAGACAGGAGCAGGCCATCGCCGTGCTGGCGTACAGCGCTGCAGGGGGGATGTGTGAGAAGTTCAACGCAGCCACGCGTCAGGGCGGACTCTCCCACCAGCACTACCTGCAGTCGTACCGCTTCAAGACGCTGCACTTCCTCCTGACCCAGGCGCTGCAGGCTCTGCGGGTATCCCAGCCCTACTGCTACAACGTCTATCGCGGTGTTGGGGGCATCCGCTTCACAGCCCAAAGAGGGATGGCTGTGCGCTTTGGCCAGTTCACCTCCACCTCCCTAAGGAAGGAGGTTGCAGTGAAGTTTGGCCTGGACACCTTCCTTGTCATTAAGACCTGCCATGGTGCCCCCATCAAGCAGTTCTCCTTCTACCCCACTGAGGATGAAATGTGGGAAAAGGGTCTGACCACTTGGGAAGAATATAGGAATGTAGTCAGGGCCTGCAGGGATGCAACGAGGAAGGCTAAAGCCCGCCTGGAATTGAATCTAGCTAAAGTGATAAAGGATAATAAAAAAGGCTTCTTCAAGCATGTTAACAGCAAAAGGAAAACTAGAGAGAATGTGGGCCCCTTACTAAGTGAGGGGGGGGTTCTGGTAACGGGGGATGCTGAGAAGGCAGAGATACTGAATGCCTTCTTTACTTCCGTCTTCAGTGAAAAGGCTCTCCCGCAGGAATCCCACACCCTGGAGGTTAGGGAGAGGGTCTGGGGAATGGGAGACTTCCCTTTAGTCAGGAAAGAGGACGTGCGTGAGCGCCTAGGCAGTACTAAGGTCCACAAGTCCATGGGACCTGATGGGGTGCATCCACGTGTGCTGAGGGAGCTGGCGGAGGTCATTGCCGAACCGCTTTCCATCATTTTTGAGAGGTCTTGGACAACAGGGGAGGTCCCTGAAGACTGGAGGATAGCCAATGTCACTCCGGTCTTCAAAAGGGCAAGAAGGAAGATCCGGGTAATTATAGGCCTGTCAGCCTCATCTCCATCCCTGGAAAGGTGATGGAACAGCTTGTGCTGGATACCATCTCCAGACAACTGGGAGAAAAGGAGGTTATCAGGAGTAGTCAGCATGAGTTCACCAAGGGGAGGTCGTGCTCGACCAACTTGGTGGCATACAGTGCTGCAGGGGGGATGTGTGAGAGCATGCTGTCACATGCTGGGTGGATGGGGGAAGAGCGGTAGATGTAATCTACCTTGATTTTAGAAAGGCATTTGATACTGTCTCCCATGACATCCTTATAACAAAGCTGAGGAAGTGTGGGATAGACGAGTGGACAGTGAGGTGGGTTGAGAACTGGCTGACTGGCAGAGCGCAGAGGGTCGTCGTTGGTGGTGCAGAGTCTGGCTGGAGACCTGTGACCAGTGGTGTCCCCCAGGGGTCTGTGCTGGGTCCGGTCTTGTTCAACATCTTCATCAATGACCTTGATGAGGGGATAGTGGCCACCCTCAGCAAGTTTGCTGATGATACGAAGTTGGGAGGATTGGCTGACACGCCTGAAGGCTGTGCTGCCATTCAGCGAGACCTGGACAGGCTGCAGAGCTGGGCAGTAAGAAACCGGATGAGGTTCAACACAAGCAAGTGTAGGGTCTTACACCTAGGGAGGAATAATTGCATGCACCAATACAGGCTGGGGGATGAGCTGCTGGTGAGGAGCTCTGCAGAGAGGGACCTGGGCGTCCTGCTGGACGACAGGTTGGCCATGAGCCAGCAGTGTGCCCTCGTGGCCAAAAAGGCCAATGGCATTCTGGGGTGCATTAAGAAGAGCGTGTCCAGCAGGTCAAGGGAGGTGATCCTCCCCTCTGCTCTGCCCTGGTAAGGCCTCATCTGGAGTACTGTGTCCAGTTCTGGGCTCCCCAGTTCAAAAAAGACAGGGATCTCTTGGAAAGAGTCCAGCGGAGGGCCACAAAGATGGTGAAGGGCCTGGAGCATCTCCCCAATGAAGAAAGGCTGAGTGAATTGGGTCTGTTTAGCCTTGAGAAAAGACGACTGAGAGGGGACCTGATCCAGGTTTATAAATATCTGAGGTGTGGCGGCCATAGCGGTGAGGCCAGTCTCTTTTCAGTGGTACGTGGAGACAGGACGAGGGGAAACGGACATCAGCTGCAGCATAGAAAGTTTTGCACGAATGTGCGTAAGAACTTCTTTACGATGAGGTGACGGAGCACTGGAACAGGCTGCCCAGGGAGGTTGTGGAGTCTCCTTCTCTGGAGATATTCAAGTCTCGCCTGGACGCCTACCTGTGCGACCTGGTGTAGGGAACCTGCTTTGGCAGGGGGGTTGGTCTCGATGATCTCTAGAGGTCCCTTCCAACCCGTACAATTCTGTGATTCTGTGATTCTGGTCTGGGAAATCTGCAGAGAAGGAGAAGCCACAGCTTCCCTGGGCAGCCTGTTCCAGAGCTCCGTCATCCTCACTGTGGAGGAGCTCCTTTGCATTCTGGTACAAAACTTGCTATGCTCCAATTTATGGCCGTTTCCCCTTCTCCTGTCCCCCACAGACCGCTGACAAGAGTTTGGCCATGTCCTTTGGGCTCCCCCCTTCAGATATTCACAAACATTGATCAGATCCCCTCTGAGTCTCCTTTTGTCAGGGCTGAACAGAGCCATGTTGCCCAGCCTTTCATCATAAGAGGAGCTCCAGGCCCTGCATCATCTCCATCTCCTTTCCCTCTTCTGCCCTGCCCTCCCCTGGCATCTGCAAGCCATTCCATTGGGGCCAGTCCTGGTCACGGAGAGCAGAGCTCAGGGCTGCTCCTCCCTGTGAGGGCTGCAGGGCCTTGAGGGCCTTGAGAGGCTGCAGGGCCTTGAAGGCCTTGAGAGGCTGCAGGGCCTTGAAGGCCTTGAGAGGCTGCAGGGCCTTGAAGGCCTTGAGAGGCTGTAGGGCCTTGAGGGCCTTGAGAGGCTGCAGGGCCTTGAAGGCCTTGAGAGGCTGTAGGGCCTTGAGGGGCTGTAGGGACACGAGGGCCTTGTAGGCCATGAGAGGCTGTAGGGACACGAGGGCCTTGAGAGGCTGTAGGGACATGAGGGCCTTGATAGGCTGCAGGGCCTTGAAGGCCATGAGGGGCTGTAGGGACACAAGGGGCTGTAGGGACACGAGGGGCTGTAGGGCCATGAGGGGCTGTAGGGACACGAGGGGCTGTAGGGACATGAGGGGCTATAGGGCCATGAGGGGGTGTAGGGACACAAGGGGCTGTAGGGACATGAGGGGCTGTATGGCCTTGAGGGGCTGCACTGCCTTGAGGGGCTTCTGGGCTCCTCACCATGAACAGCACAAACAAATTTTTGGGAGGAATAAGCGGGGTTTTCAGGCATTAGGAGAAGGCCGCTTCCTGCGGTGCTCCTCTGCCTGCTGGGCTCTTCCCTCACACGGCCCACTCAGCCCAGGAAAGGAGGGGGGCTGTCAGCTCCATAGGGGACCCACATCGTCCCGATGGCAGCCCTCCCCTCCGAAGTACGGTCCTCCTCCCCTGGGAAGATGACTGCACACAGCCATCCTCGCCCCCACCGCCCAGGGGATGGCAGCAGCCCCACGCTCCCGTCCGGGTGTCCCTGGAGGTGTCCCCCCACAGTGCCCCCATAGCAGTGCTGTCCCTGTCCCACTGCTGTTCCCGCTGGAGCTGCCCCCACTGCTGCGTGTCGCTGCCCAGCAGGCGCCGGGGGCCCTGCGAGCGGAGCCGCCAGACAGGGAAGGGGCCGAACCAGAAGCGTCTGTTTGCTTTCTGTTTGCTTTCATTTTCCGCACTCTGGAGGTGCTGCGGGGAGGCCATGGCCCTCTGCTCTCCGTGCGGGAGCAAAGCCCCAGTGCAGGGCAGTTCCAGCAGCCCACTGCTCCCACACGGAGCTCATCCTGGAGATGACACAGGAAAACCAGGCAGCCATTGAGCGCCGCTGCCAACTGCTGCAGGCACTGCTGGAGCGGTGGGGGGCAACAGGGACCCCCAGGGAGCCCCCAGCCCTGGAGCCACCAGCACAGGAGCCCCCAGCTGAGGAGATCTCCAGGATCCATCTGTGTGTATGGATGGATGTCCTTGGCACTGGCATGTGGCAGCTGCTGTAAGGGGACACAGAGATGGATGTGATCAGGAATAAGGACATAGATACGGACATAGAGGGGCGCACAGAAGAGGAAGCTCATGGGAGCACCCCAAAGGAGCTGGGCCAGAGCGTCCTGATGGAGCCAGGCAGGATCAGCCCTATGGATCCGTGCAGAACCCAGGGATCCACGGACACCAAGCTGAGTAGAGTGGTTGACACGGTGGAAGGAAGGGATGCCATTCAGAGGGACTGCAACAGACTTGAAGGATGGGCCTGGGAGAATCTAATGAGGTTCAACAGTAGAAAGTGCAAGGTTTGGCACTTGGGCCGGGGCAATCCCTGGCATCCATACAGACTGGAAGGAGCGGTCCTTGAGAGCAGCCCTGCAGAGAAGGACCTGGGGGTCTTGATGGAGGAAAAGCTGAACATGAGCCAGCAGTGTGCTCTTGTAGCTCGGAAAGCAAATGGGATCCTGGGCTCCATCAGCAGAGGGGTGGCCAGCAGGGACAGGGAGGTGATTGTCCCCCTCTGCTCTGCTCTTGTGAGGCCCCATCTGCAGCACTGCGTCCAGGGCTGGAGCCCCCAGGACAAGAAAGACAGGGAACTGTTGGAGAGGGTCCAGAGGAGCCACAAAGATGATCAGGGGCTGCAGCACCTCCCTACAAAGCCAGGCTGAGGGAGCTGGGCTTGTTCAGCATGGAGAAGAGAAGCTGCGGGGTGACCTCAGTGCAGCCTGCAGGACCTAAAGGGAGCCTACAGACAGGAGGGGAGTCAGCTCTTGGAAAGGGGAGATAACAGCAGGACGAGGGAAATGGTTGGTAGTTGAGAGAGGGCAGATTGAGGTTGGTTGCCATGATATGATAATAATGGTGATAGCGCAGTGCAAAGAAATTTTTTTTAGCAATGTCTTTGTTCTGACAGTCTCTGCTCAGATCTGCTGTTATCTCAGCCCTCTGGAACCCGCAGCCAGCAGCAGTAGCACTGCTGTGGTTTAACCCTGCAGCAGCTCTGCACCACTCAGCCATTTCCTCACTGCCACACGGTGGGTTTGTGGAGAGCATTGATGCAGACAAAAGTGTGAGAACTTGCCAGCTGAGAGGGACAGTTTGGTGAGAAAGAAAGATGATAAAGGAAATAAGCTATGTGATGCAAAAATAAATGTCTCAACAGCTGCTGTTGGGGGCCCAGCCTGTCCCCATGCAGCAGCACCTAGGAAGGACTCATCCCAAACACAACACACAGCACCCGATCAGCTGCTAGGAAGTCCATCAGCTCCATCCCACCCAGCCCAGCTCACGGAGTGCAGCACCAGCTGCTGGGAGCCCCTCTGCACCGAGGGCTGCAGAGCCAGAGCTGCTCATCTCAGCGCCTGTGGCACCAAGAACCACATGTGCACCAAGGCCAGGGGGATGGCTAAACATGGACATTTCCTGGGGGAAGTCATGGCAACCACTTGGCCACAACCGGGCAGTTTTGGGGTGCTTGCAGATGAGTTAGGCAGGGCACACAGGCTGGGGCTGCTCTATAAAGTCGGACCCAGCTCCGGGTGTCCTGCAGTGCAGCAGCATCACGCCGTGGGTCCTGCCTGAAGCAGAGCCAAGGTAAGAGCGTGCTGCAGCTCCAGGGCTGCTCCCGGCACAGACGCCGCAGCACAGCGGCTGCTGGGGCTGCGCTGGGGAACCTTCTTCTCTGCAGCAGGGAACGCCAGCCGTGGGCCGGAGGCCGGGGGCAGCAGGGTGGGGAAGAGCCCGGTGGCCCTGGATGGGGACGCGGGCTGGGGGTGCTTCCCTGCGGTGTCAGGGTGGGTCCGGGTGGGTCCTGAGGTCACCCCGATGCATCTGCTCCGCTTCTCCCTGCAGCCCCTGCGGCCGCTCCCCGCAGCCAGCTCCCACTCATGGAGCTCCTCGCCCTGTGCTGGGTGCTGCTGGCCGGAACCTTGCTCAGCACGTCGGGCTCCAGCAGCGCCCTGCGTGAAGGAGACCTCGACCCCGAGGAGATAGAGATGGACATGGCCATGCAATCCTTTGATGACGACTATGATGGCTGCGAGGACAGCATGTGGGAAGAGCTACAGAAGGTGAACCGTACAGAGATCAAAAAGAACAAGAACTATGCAGTCACCTGGAGGAAGGCGGCTGCAGAATGGCGGAAGCGCTGCCGCTGTCCCACTCGATGCCCGATGCTGAGACAGGAGGAGGCCATCGCCGTGCTGGCGTACACTGCTCCAGGAAGGATGTGTGAGAAGTTCAACGCAGCCACGCGTCAGGGCGGACTCTCCCACCAGCACTACCTGCAGTCGTACCGCTTCAAGACGCTGCACTTCCTCCTGATCCAGGCGCTGCAGGCTCTGCGAAAATCCGATCCCAATGAATGTTACAACGTCTACCGCGGTGTTCGGGGCATCCGCTTCACAGCCAAAAAAGGCAGAGCTGTGCGCTTCGGCCAGTTCACCTCCACCTCCCAACAAAAGAGGGCCACGGAGAAGTTTGGCCAGGACACCTTCTTTGTGATTAAGACCTGCTATGGTGTCCCCATCAGGAATTTCTCCTTCTACCCCACTGAGGATGAAGTCCTCATCCCACCCTTTGAAGTCTTTGAGGTCACCAACTTCTCCATTGTCAATGGCAGAAACCAAATCCATCTCCGCTCTACAGGGCAGGAGAGCAAGCACAGCTGTGAGCTTCTAAAGTCTCTGCATGGCCAATGGGGTCAGGGCCACAGGGAGGTGGGGTTGGGGCTCAGCCGTGGGCGGAGGCGTGGGGAGGTGGGGAGGTGGGGAGATGGGGTTGGGGGGTGGGGAGATGGGAAGCTTGAGCAGCTTAGAGCTCTGTGAAGCTGTGGGGGTGTGCAGGGGCAGGGCAGCAGCAGAAACCAAGTGTGGGGATGGGTAGAGACGTGCGCCCAAGGGCCGGCGGCGTGCAGAACTGTGCTGCTCAGCGCGTGTGCCTGAGCCAGGCTGTGCCTCATGGCCACAGCTTGTGTCCTCCTCTTCTTTCTCTCATTAAACCTTGAGCATCAGCACGTCGGTGCCGTGTGTGTTATTTATATGTGTGGATATTTCTCACCCTATACTTGATGGAGCGGGGAATGTGGCCACTGAGGACAAGGAGAAGGCTGAGCTCCTCAATGCCTTCTTTACAACTGCCTTTAATAGCCAGACCAGTCATCCGCTGGGCATTTTATGCCCTGGTCTGGAAGTCTGGGACCCTACTCAGAATATACCCCGGCGACTCAGGTGAAGACAGTCAGAGAGCTCCTCCTCCATCTGGACTGTCACGAGTCCATGGGACCGGAAGGGCTGCACCCTCGGGTGCTGAGGGAGCTGGAGGCTGTTGATGCAGTCTAGCTAGACTTCAGCAAAGCCTGTGACACGGTCTCTCACAGGCTTCTGCTGGGGAAACTGGCTGCCCGTGGTCTGGACAGATATACACTTCTTTGGGTAAGGAACTGGCTGAGGGCCGTGCCCAGCGGGTGGTGGTTAATGGAGTGAAGTCCAGCTGGCGACCCGTTACGAGTGGTGTCCCCCAGGGGCCAGTACTGGGGCTATCTTGTTTAATACCTTTACTGACGACCTAGACGAGGGGATTGAGTGCACCCTCAGTAAGTTTGCAGATGACACCAAGTTGGGAGGTGGTGTGGATCTGCCTGAGGGCAGGGAGGCCCTACAGAGGGATCTGGATAAGCTGGATCGCTGGGCTGAGGCGAATGGGATGAGGTTCAACAAGGCCAAGTGCCGGGTCCTGCACTTTGGCCACAACAACCCAGAGCGGAGTTACAGGCTTGGGGATGAGTGGCTGGATGAGTGTGAAGAGGAAGGGACCTGGGGTGCTGGTTGATGCTCGGCTGAAGACGAGCCAGCAGTGTGCCCGGGTGGCCAAGAGGGCCAACGGCATCCAGGCCTGCATCAGAAATGGTGCGGCCAGCAGAGCAGGGAGGTGATCATCCCCTGTACTCAGCTCTGGTGAGGCCGCGCCTCGAGTGCTGTGTTCAGTCTTGGGCCCCTCACTGCAAGAAAGACGTTGAGGCCCTGGAGCGGGTTCAAAGAAGGACGAAGCTGGTGAGGGGTCTGCAGCACAGGCCTTATGGGGAGCGGCTGAGGGAGCTGGGATTGTTCAGTGCGGAGAAGAGGAGCTCGGGGGAGACCTCACTGCACTCTGCAACTGCCTGAAGGGAGGTTGGGGTGAGGAGGGGTTTGGCCTCTTCTCGTATACAACAAACAGGACCCGGGGAAATGGCTGCAAGTTGTACCAGAGGAGGTTTAGGTTGGACATAAGCAAGAACTTTTTCTCTCAGTGGTCAGGCAAGGAATGGCTGCAGGGAGGTGGTGGAGTCGCCGTCCCTGGCAGTGCTCAAGAGGCGCCTGGATGAAGAGCTGCGAGATCTGGCTTAGTGCTTGTGGTAGCAGTGCTGATGGGAGGACGGTAGGACTGGATGATCTTGTAGGTCTTTTCCAACCTTGCGATTCTGTGATTCTATGACAAATTTGAAATAGTGAGGAAGTGGGGAAAGCAGACCTCGTCCTGAGGGCCGGGTGCTGCTGGGCACACGCTGCAGGTTGAGCGCCAGCAGAGCTGCCCGGCACCAGAACAGCAGCCCCGCAGGTTTGGGAAGCAGCGGTGAGACCGGCAGGAGCACAGCAGTGTCCCCCACCAACAAGGGAACGCTGCTGCCGACCCCAGGCTGTGACACAGCGCGGTGCGGCGTGGCACACAGAGCAGCTCTGTCCCCGTGCAGGCTGTCCTGATGCAGCCCTCGTGCACGTGCAGCTGCCCGCCCGCTGGGCTCTGCCCCTCGCAGCTCGTCTCCGTGCCCGGGAGTGGCCGCAGGGACAGGGAGGGCGTCGGGCACCCGCCGGCCCCCGGCCCGGCACCAGCACGGGCTCTGCCACGACCTGCGCCGAGAGCCCGGAATGCAGCGAGGGGCCTCAATGAGCACCCAGCAATGAGCGCCGCAATGAGCTCTGCAACCGCTTCCGATGGTCGGTGCAGAGCTCCTGCCCGCGCTGCCCCTGCACTCGGGGCTCGTCTCAGCTGCGGGAAGAGAAGGGTTGGGCTCGGCAGAAGGGAGGGGATGGCAGCAGCCCCACGCTCCCGTCCGGGTGTCCCTGGAGGTGTCCCCCCACAGTGCCCCCATAGCAGTGCTGTCCCTGTCCCACTGCTGTTCCCGCTGGAGCTGCCCCCACTGCTGCGTGTCGCTGCCCAGAAGGCGCCGGGGGCCCTGCGAGCAGAGCCGCCAGACAGGGAAGGGGCTGAACCAGAAGCGTCTGTTTGCTTTCTGTTTGCTTTCATTTTCCGCACTCTGGAGGTGCTGCGGGGAGGCCGTGGCCCTCTGCTCTCCGTGCGGGAGCAAAGCCCCAGTGCAGGGCAGTTCCAGCCTGCGGGCTGGGTTTCTTACAGCCCCGGGCCCCGTGTGTCACTGATGGGGGCCCTGCAGGAGGGCTCAGCTGCCATGTGCCATGAGCAGAGCGGGACACATTCCTCCTGCTCAAGCGACGGAGCATCACCGGAGCACGAGTGGAGGAGCATCACTGTGATCATGGGGAGCCCCACTGGCATTTCTGGGCTCCCCAGTTGCTGCTTCTTCCTCCCCCTCTTCCTCTCTCTACTCCTTCCTACAGCCCTCTTCTGGCACATGGCAGTGTTGGTCACCCTTGTCCTTCTGACCACACGAGAGCCAGAGCCAGCCCTGTGCCCCAGCCCTGAGCCCCCCTTCTCCCCCTGGGGCTGAGCAAGCAGAGCCCCACTCAGGGTTGGATCTCAGAGCCCCACGGAGCCTTCACTGCCCCACTGCTCCCACACGGAGCTCATCCTGGAGACGTTACAGGAAAACCACGCAGCTGTTCAGCGCCGCTGCCAACTGCTGCAGGCACTGCTGGAGCGGTGGGGGCCGGCTGGGACCCCCAGGGAGCCCTCAGCCCAGAAGCCCCCAGCAGAGGAAACCCCTCAGGACCAATTTGAACCTACAGATGAGTGTCCTTGGTACTGGCATATAGCAGCTGCTGGAGAGGGACACAGACATGGATGCGGACATGGATAAGGATGTGGATGCGCCCCAGCCCTGAGCCCCCTTCTCTGTCGGCAGCAGCCCCCAGCCCCCTTCACTCCCTGGGGCTGAGCAAGCAGAGCCGCACACAGGGTTGGATCTCAGAGCCCCACGGAGCCCCACGGAGCCTTCACTGCCCCACTGCTCCCACACGGAGCTCATCCTGGAGCTGCTCTGCGTCATATGGGAAAACCAGGCAGCCGTTCAGAGCCGCTGCCATCAGCTGCTGGCACTGCTGGAGCAATGGGGGCAGCTGGGACCCCCAGGGAGTCCCCAGCCCAGGAGCCACCAGTACAGAAGATTCCTCAGGATCCATTCCAACGTACAGATGAATGTCCTTGGTACTGGGATGGGGCAGCTGCTGGAGAGGGACGTGGACACAGATGTGGACATGGATAAGAACATGGAGGTGAACATGGGGACATGAGCATGGGCACAGATGGGCACAGACGTGTTGAAGCTCATGGGAGCGCCCCAAAGGAGCTGGGTCAGAGCGTCCTGACGGAGCCAGGCAGATCAGCCCTATGGGTTCCTGCAGAAATGTCCCCATGGATCCAGACAGGTCCATCCCCATGGATCCAGGCAGGACCAACCCAGCAGGGTCCCGCTGGGGTCCCACGCGCACGGCCCATCTGCAGGTGACCCCAGGGCTGTGCGGGGCCGGGCAGTGCCTGCAGGATTGCTGCTCCAGGCTGTGGCGGTGGGTGCAGGACCGCTGGAGGCACTGCCGTGCACAGCCCTTTTGGCAGCGCTGGTCCTACGTGGGGAGGAAGAGCCTCTGAGCCCGAGTGTGGGGCCCGGCACCGCCACAGCCCCACCGCGCTCCCTCCGGCTCAGACCATTAAAGGATTTCCTCTAATCTTGTTTCTAACTTGTTTCCCCTCTTCTTGCTTCAATTAATTCCTGCTTGTTCTATCACTACACCCCCCAAAGGGTTCCTGCAGCCTTGTTCTGCTCAGACTTCCGTACACACACCCATGCATGGACACAAGCACAGCCCCAGGGAAAGGCTCTGCGCGGCCCGGGCTGGAGGTGGGATGCAGGGGATGCACTGCCAGCTTTATTGCCACTGAGTGCAGCTCCTCCCAGTCGGGGCACTGGGCACTGTGCGCCTCGGCCTGCAGTGCTGTCCTGGGCGTGAGCTCCATGGGCACCGTGGGGATGGGCTGGCCGGGGGCACCGGGCGCGGGGCGGGCATCAGGCAGCATTGCCGATCACCAGCACGCTCATGAGGAAGACCATGAGGAAGAAGACCCACATGAAGAAGCGGTCCATCACCTTGGCCACCTTCTTCCACTCGGCGGCGTGGCGCTGGGCGGTGCGGTGCCGTCGGAAGACGCCGGCGATGTACCCCACGCTGCTGAGCACCGCGTGGTGGTGGCAGAGGCAGCGGCTGTGGGGGCACAGCCCCGGCTCCGCGCCCTCTCCGGGGGGGTCCCTCGGCCCCGTCCTCCCCGTCCCCTCTCTCTGTGGCCGGCCGCAGCTCTCGCCCACCTCGCAGACGCAGAGGGCGCGCGCCAGGTGGTGCAGGATGAGGCGGCGTGCCCAGGGTGGCACCGGGCGGGCGCCCGGCCCGCAGTGGTGGATGTTCATGATGAAGATGGTCAGAGCGGTGGAGGCGGTGATCATGGTCATGGTGGCGATGTAGTACTTCCCTATGGGGCAAGAGGGGCGATGAGGGGTGCGGATCTCACCGCCGGGCGCCCCGTGCCCTCCCCTGGGCTCACCGATGAGCGGCACGCTCTCTGAGGGCGGCATGCTCTCCGCCACCAGCAGCTGGAACACGGTGAGAGCCAGCAGCACCGTCACCCCCAGAGACACCTTCTCCCCGGAGTCGGCGGGCAGGTAGAACCCCAGTGGTGCCAGGAAGGAGATCATGATGCAGGGCAGCAGCAGGTTGAAGATGTAGAAGGAGGCGCGGCGGCGCAGCAGCAGCGTGTAGGTGACGTCGGGGTAGGGCTCCGAGCAGCAGCCGTAGGTGACCACGTTGCGCGTGGCCGGCATGCCCAGCACCTCCCACTCCACGTTCTCCACGAAGTCGGTCAGGTCCCCCGTGTCCAGGCGGTTGCGGAGGTCGATCTGGTTCCCGTTGTAGGTCCAGGAGCCGAAGGTGAGGTGGCACTGCTGCCCGTCGAAGGGGAAGTAGGAGACGTCCACCTTGCAGGAGCTCTTGGTGATGGCGGGAGCGTCCCACATGATGTGTCCGTCAGAGCGCAGCACCACGTTGGTCTCCATGGAGCCGCCGAAACGCTCGTTGGCGCTGGGCAGGGATGGCCGGGAGGATGGGGGGGGTGGCCACCGTGACCTCAACCCCGCTGGGGCGAGGGGCTGCGGGCTGGCACCGGTGTGCTCCTCCATGCCATGTCCCCATGTCACATCTCTGTGCCACGTCCCCACCATGTTCCTATGCCATGTCCCCATGCCATGTCCCCACCACGTCCCCATATCGCATCTCTGTGCCACGTCCCCTTCTCGTCCCCATGCCACATCTCCATGCCATGCCCCCACCACGTCCCCATGCCACATCTCCGTGCCATGTCCCCATGTTCCTATGCCATATCTCCATGTCATGTCCCCAACCTGCCCCCATGCCATTTCCCCACCATATCTCCATGCCACGTCCCCACCACATCCCCATGCCACATCCCCGCTGCATCCCCATGCTACATCACTGTGCCGTGTCCTCTCCACATCCCCATGCTACATCCCCCTACAACACCCCATGATGACCCAACCACGTCCCTTGTGTTGTCCCCACAGTGTTCCCCCTACACAGGTGACAGCTCCCCACCCTCCCTACACCACTGGTTTCACCCCACCCTGCACTGCCCCCTACATCCCCCTGGTTGGGGTGAGCATGACCCACTTGTTGTAGAGGACGATGTCGGGCCTCCAGACGTAGCTGCTGGGGATGCGGATGCTGTCGATGCCACCGTAGGCCTCCTTATCCCAGGCCAGGTGGGCGTCCAGCCAGGCCTGGCGGACCCACAGGTAGGAGGTGAGCACCTGGTTCCGCTCGTCCTGCGGGGGCACAGGGTGGGCGACAGCCCTGCAGCTCCATGGGGTGAGCCCAGCGTGGCCATAGGGTGAGAGGGTCTCCAGGGGGTGGTGCTGGGGGTTATGGGCTTTAGCTGGTTTGGGGGGATCTGAGCTGGTTTTGAGGAGCTTGGGGTGGAATCTCGGCGGCTTCTCAGGGTTCTGAGCTGGTTTGGGGGGATGTGAGTTGGTTTTCAGAGGTCTGAGGTGGCAGGGGGGGATGCTGGGCTGGTTTCGGAAGATCCGAGCTGACGCGAAGGGTTTGGGGCTGTTTCAGGAACATCTGAGACGGTTTTGAGAGGCTGGGGATATTTAAGGGGCATCTGAGCTGGTTTTGAGGACTTGGTGCTGATGTGGAGGCGGATTTGGACTGATGTTCAGGAGATTGAATTGTTTTGTGGGGAACTGCACTGTTTTGATGGGGTCTGAACTGGTGCTGAGAGGTCTGATTTGATGCTGAGGGTTTGGAGCTGGTTTGGGGTGGGATCTGGGCTGATTTTGAGGGGTTTGAGCCATCCAAGGAGGGATCTGTGCTTGTTTCCAGGGGAGCTCTGAGTTGATTTCCAGGGGTTTGGGGACATCTGGGCTGCTACGGGGGAGTTGAAGCGTTTTGGGGAGGATGCGAAGAGGTGTTGAGGGGTCAGAGCTGATTTTGAGGGTCCAAGGCAGTGTGGGGCAGCTGGAGGAGCCTGGGTGTGCTGGGGGGGCTCAGCGCTCACCATGTCGATGATCTGGGACAGGGTGACCTGCAGGGTGACATTGAGCGCCCGCTCCGTGTCCTCGGCGGGCCGCAGGGCGCTGGAGTAGTTGGCGAAGAGGTCGTGGAACAGCTTGTGGGCGAGCCGGCCCTCTGCAGCCCCACAGCCTGCGGGACCACGGCGGTGGGGGCACCGGGACCCCCATGGGTGGGACACCACCGGGACCCCCATAGCCGGGAGCCACCGCATCCCTGCTCCGGCTCCATCCGTCCCGTCCCAACGACACGCTCTGTCGAGCGGCCCAACCCAGCAGTGCATTCCTCTCTTATTTCTCTCACTCCCATTATTTCTACTATTCCTGTCATCTCCGCTACTCCCGTAATTTCTATTAACCCCATCCTTTCTGCTACGCCCGCTATTTCTACTAACCCTGTTATTTCCGCTCTCCCCATCGTTGTCCTCCACCCAACCCAGCAGAGAGACGCATCCCGACCCCAGAATGGAGGCGGAGGTTTCTGAGCCCCGGCCCCAATTTGGAGCCCCTCGGTGCCTACTGGGATCCCCGGGGCAAAGGGATCGGCGTCGGCCCCGCGTCGCTGAATGTTTGATGAGTGGGATTGCGTTTCGCTCACGGCGCAGCGTTGGAGCCGGGCTGGGATGGGGCCGGGGGCTCAGAGCAGACCCTCCCCACGGGGTTTGCACTCATCCCAGGTGTTCAATGGCGGCCCTGTGGGCGACGTCCCCTCCAGGTTGGCACTGTCACCCTCTGTTCCTGCTGCCCCGAGCCCGGTGCTTACCTGGGGCCAGGACGGTGCCGGCGAGGCCGAGCGCCAGCAGGCAGGCGGGCAGTGGAACGCTCCCCATGGCAGTGGGGCCCTCAGGGCTCAGGTGCTGGGGACATCGCCGGCGTCACCTGCACAGCATCTCCCAGGGCTGGGAGGGGTTGGGGCGGCCTTTAAGAACTCGGTGCAGGGTGACGTCAGGGGGGGATGGCGCCCGCCTCGAGGCGGGCACGCAGCCCCGGGTGGGCGAGGGATGCTCCAAAGGGCTCTGCTGGGGGCACCGGGGGAGGGGATGGCGGTGGACCCGTGAGTGGGGGCCGATCTGAGGGCAGCCGCTGCTCTCAGCAGTCCTGGCTGCTGTCTGTGGGGTCTGTGCCCCTTGTGCTGCTGCTGAGCCCCCGGGGGAATTGGTGCTGGGCAGCTGGAGATCTGCCTCCATAAAAGAGCAGAGCCCGGGGATGGGTCCTCTGCTGCCCACAGTGGTGGTGGTGCTGGAGAGGTGGAGAGAGGTGCTGGTGGTGGATGCGAGTGGTGGAAGAGATGGAGGTGATGGAAGCCATGGATGGAGGTGATGATGGAAGCAATGGGTGGAGGAGATGATGGAGGTTGATGGGATGCTGGAGGTGATGCACAGAGATGGTGCAGGTGCTGGAGGTGGTGCGGGTGGCATTGGGCAGAGCTGGGGGCAGAGTGCAGGGCAGGGATGGCTGTTCCTATTTGGCTGCTGAGAACCACATAGAATAAAGCGGATCCGTGGGAAGGGACCTACAGAGACTCTCCAAAGGTCACTGCGTTGCTGGGGGCATCGTCCAAGCGCCTCTCCCCCATGCTGTGGCACCACAGCAGGTGCCCAGCAGACCCCGATCGGTTTTAAGGCCGGAGGTTTTGTTTCCAGGCAGTGAATTATTCATCCCAGGACGGCAGCTGGGCTCCTGGAGAGGCAATTAGGGTAATGGAAGGCAGCGTGACCCGGCTCAGCGTGGGCAGGTGTCACATTCAGCACTGCCCCACTGCCACCACAACCCTGGTGCTGCAGGATGGGGGAACCCAGGGCCCCATCGCTCCCATTTCAGCGCTTTGTGCCCAAGGAAAAGCCATGCAGCAGCACTGCGGGTCCTGCCAGCCCTTGGCTGAAGGCCCCCCCAGGCCACCCTCCCACAGCGTGGGTCCCTCCGCTCTCCCTCTGCCCCCAATTCCAGCCTCGTGAAAAAGCAAAGCAAACGGTGGGAAATATTTTATTTCTATAAACATTTTATTTCTGGTTTTCAAAAGGACAGGAAAATAATCTAATCACGTATTTATAATTTCTCAATAAAAACCTTTACAACCCCCTCGTGCTTAAGGACCATCAGAGCGGGCAGGAGCTGCTGGCAGCACCTTTTCCTTTTTTTTCCATCCAAAAATAGTTGTGTTTTTTTGTTTTTTTGTTTTTTCCAACACAGAAAGACTGCACAGAGCAGGGAGCACCGATGGCAGCTGCTCCCCATGTTGGCAGCACGGAGCATCCAGAGCAGCAGCGGTGCAGAATGGGGTCCCCGCAGGGTGCAGAGATGAGGACTGCCGGGTTCCAGCACTGCCCACGGCAGCGTTCAGCAGCCCCGTGGCGCAGCCTAAGGCACACAGAGCCGTCAGCTCCCCTGCTCTGGGATGGGGAAGAGGCCCTCCTGGCGTTTGGGGATGGAGCAAAGAGGAGAAGGGGTCGTGCAGCTCCCCGGTGGAGGAAATCTTCCCAAGTCGGGGTCTTCTCCCCTGCCCCCCACCCACAGAACAACACAGCCCCCACCTGGTGCTCCTCCTGGGCAGCCCCAGTGCCGTAGGGTCACTCTTTAATGCCTGTGCTCCCATTGAAACGAACCCGAGGCCAGCTGTCCCCATACACCGTCCCTTGTGCTGCCGATGGAGCAAAGCGGAGCTGCCAGGACACGAAGCCCCTCCGCACCCCCTGCACAGCACAGTCTCACCTGGTTGCACAAAGAGGCATTTTATTGATTCTAGGAAAGAGCCGTGAAGTCCAAGTGCCGACAGGCGAGGGCCCAGCAGACCCACCGCTTCCCCAGCTCGGCATTAAGCCACGTCTTAAAGCCGCCCACAGCTCCACGGACAAAATGTGCGGCCGGAGGCTGCGGCCACGGAGCTCCCAGCCCGGGAGCAGGGCGAGGAAACACCGAAAGAAAGAGTCCACAGGAGCTCACGGCGGGCCCTCATTGGGTGACCACAGTCAGCTCCCGCAGGTAGGACTGGGTGAGGCCCCGCAGCTCCTCCAGGGCGTAGTCCTCAGGCATGGGCAGGCGGCCCACGTGGGGGGCCAGCAGGCGGAGGGGCACGCGGTGCAGCTCAGGGCTGCCGTCAGCCAGCGGCTCCGGGCTGTGCTGCAGGCTGAGAACCACACGCAGCAGGTTGGCGATGCGCTTGGCCATGTCTGGGGGGAGGAGAGAGGTGAGTCATCGTGGCAGCTTCACCCATCTGCAGTGCGCCAGCCCTCCCTCCCTTCAAAGGCAAGGCGTGACAGTCAGAGGGGTTCGACCCACACTGTGGAACGGGAGCCTGCGTGTGAGCAGGGGGCTGATCAGCTGGATTTCATCAGAGGGCTGCAGCACCTCCCTACAAAGACAGGCTGAGGGAGCTGGGCTTGTTCAGCATGGAGAAGAGGAGCTGCGGGGTGACCTCAGGTCCTGCAGGCTGCACTAAAGGGAGCCTGCAGGCAGGAGGGGAGTCAGCTCTTGGAAAGGGGAGATAACAGCAGGACAGGGGAATGGTTGGAAGTTGAGGGAGGGCAGATTGAGGTTGGATGTGAGGGGGAAGTTGTTTGCTGTGAGAGTGGTGAGGTGCTGGAACAGCTGCCCAGAGAGGCTGTGGATCCCCGTCCATCCCTGGAGGTGTTCAAGGCCAGGTTGGATGGGGCCCTGGGCAGCCTGGGCTGCTGTGAGATGTGGAGGTTGGTGGCCCTGCCTGTGGTGGGGGGTTGGAGCTTCGTGATCCTTGAGCTCCCTTCCAACCCAAACCATTCCATGATTCTGTGTGATTCTGTGAGCAGCCACGAGCTCACAGCCTGCTGAGGAATGCACTCATTCATGCACTCCAACACCAATTCAATAAGGATTTTTGAGCCAAGACACCTGGCTGGGTGGGTAAACCCACAGCCTGCTGTGGATCTTTGCTCCCATCCTTGTTTCTATCAGGATTGCCCCAACCCAATGCCTGCACTCAGCCTTGGGAACCTCACTGGTTCTCACGTGCCCACTTTTGGAGCCTGCCCGCGTCCCTCTGGATGCCATCCCTCCCTTTTACTACATGACAACCGCACTCAGCTCGCTGCCACTGGGAGCAATGCTGAAGAGCACTGACCCCAAGATGGAGCTCAGGGGGACAGCAGCTGTCCCATTTAGCACACAGAGCCTCTGAGCACCACCCAACCGTCCTTCCCCACATCACATCACCCACTGTGCTCCTCCCACTGCCCCATACCTGACTGAGCCAGGCGGTCCTTGGCGTTGTGGCACTGGATCTGCTCTATCCTGTTGCACAGCGACGTCACTTTGGTGTGCAAGCGCTCCAGCTCGTATGTGGAACAATCCAGCTGGAAGCAAAGGAGAGCAGACACAGCTGAGAGCCACCCAGATCCTCCTGCAGGGATCACCCCAACCACCAGGCTCCACTCAGCTACACCTGTCCCACCAAATGCACCTTAAAACCTGAGATGAGCACCTGAAGTGCCAAAGGGGGAGCCTGGAACTGAATTAAACAGGACTGGGTTTGTTCAGCCTGGAGAAGAGAAGCTGCAGGGTGACCTCAGTGCAGGCTTTCAGTACCTAAAGGAAAAGCCTACAGAGGGGAGGGGAATCAACTCTTTGAAAGGGTTGATAACTGCAGGACAAGGGGAAATGGCTGGAAGTTGAGGGAGGGCAGATGGAGGTTGGATGTCAGGGGGAAGTTGTTTGCTGTGAGAGTGGTGAGGTGCTGGAACAGCTGCCCAGAGAGGCTGTGGATCCCCGTCCATCCCTGGAGGTGTTCAAGGCCAGCTTGGATGGGGCCCTGGGCAGCCTGGGCTGCTGTGAGATGTGGAGGTTGGTGGCCCTGCCTGTGGTGGGGGGTTGGAGCTTCGTGGTCCTTGAGCTCCCTTCCAACCCAGGCCATTCTATGGTTTTGTGACATGCAGGCTCCTCACTGAGCACCTCCCTCTGCTCCTCCTCTTTCACTAAGCTCTCATGTGCTGCCAGGGCAGAGCACACCTTGTTTGACATCACCTACCAGCTCTGTACTTTCCGAGGTGCTCACACCTGTAGGACATACACCAACATCAGCATGGTGTAAGGTTACTCTAAGAATGAGGTTCTGTCTGAACTGCAGGAAACCCCTTAGGAAAAAAAAAACAGCTCATCACAGCGTGTTACCTGCTGAATCCTATCCACCATCTCAATGACACGGATGTAGTCCAGGTAGACCAGCCCTGCCAGCTCCCAGTCCTGGATGAGGGCGCTGCGCTCCGGAGGTGAGAGATCTTCCAGGAACCCCTTCAGGTATTTGTAGTTTTCGTTAATAATGGCGTCTAAGGAGAACAAATATAAGCAGTTAAGGAAACAGGTTGCTGGTAGACGTGCTGCTAAAGGAAACCCCTCTGTGTGACTGTGACTGCAGTTTCACAGTTCAGCTGTGGCTGCCAGCGTTCCCTTGATTTGTGACACACGCAGCCTGAGGCCACCCAACACCCCCAACCTCCCCAGAACCACAACCCCCACGGGTCAGTGCTGGTCCCCCAAGGCACTCTGGCACCCAAAGGTGGGCGTGCAGAAGGCTGAGCACCACTATTCTCACACATTCATGGTGAAGAGCCACTGCTCCAGGGACCAAATGAGCTACTCTAGAACAGCCAGCCATCCTGAATTCATCTCCCTGCAGGAACAGCGCAGCCCCTGCACAGCTCTGACACCACAAACACAGCATCACAGAATGGTTTGCGTTGGAAGGGAGCTCAAGGATCACGAAGCTCCAACCCCCCACCACAGGCAGGGCCACCAACCTCCACATCTCACAGCAGCCCAGGCTGCCCAGGGCCCCATCCAACCTGGCCTTGAACACCTCCAGGGATGGACGGGGATCCACAGCCTCTCTGGGCAGCTGTTCCAGCACCTCCCCACTCTCACAGCAAACAACTTCCCCCTCACATCCAACCTCCATCTGCCCTCCCTCACCTTCCAACCATTCCCCTGTCCTGCTGTTATCTCCCCTTTCCAAGAGCTGACTCCCCTCCTGTCTGCAGGCTCCCTTGAGGTCCTGCAGGCTGCACTGAGGTCACCCCGCAGCTTCTCTTCTCCATGCTGAACAAGCCCAGCTCCCTCAGCCTGTCTTTGCAGGGAGGTGCTGCAGCCTCTGCTCATCTTTGTGGCTCCTCTGGACCCTCTCCAACAGCTCCCTGTCCTTCTTGTCCTGGGGGCTCCAGCCCTGGACGCAGTGCTGCAGATGGGGCCTCACAAGAGCAGAGCAGAGGGGGACGATCACCTCCCTGTCCCTGCTGCCACCCCCCCGCTGATGGAGCCCAGGATCCCCTTTGCTTTCCGAGCTGCAGTAGCTCACTGCTGGCTCCATCACTTCTGTTCCCACCATATTCCTGCACGCTGCCCAAGAGGATGGGACGAACGCTTCCTGGCTCACCTGACGCGAGGTGCCGCACAACCAACTTGTGGCACTGGTTCCAGTGCCCGGCCTTGAACAGGAACAGGGCTTCTTTATGCTTGTCGCCCTCCATCCGGGCTCGAACAGCCTTTGCTTCGTGAATCCACTCTGCAGGGACGCAGAGGCGCTGTGTCAGGAAGGTCTCCTTGGCCCAGGACTCGGGGGTCTCACACAGAGCGCAGTGCCGGCCCAGCAGCTCACGCACGGCCTTCTCACGTACGCTGGTGGGAGCAGAGGACAGGAACAGGACGCCCTTCCATCACGCTGTATCACAGCACGCTGGGCTGGAAGGATCTCACAGACCCCCTCCCCATCCCCACTGCAGCTGTGTGCCCTCGGCTCAGGGGCCGGGTGCCCACCCACAGCCCTGGGCTCCTCCAGGATGGGACCCACAGCTCCAGGCAGCGGCGCTGGGTGAAGGGTTTCCCCTCACATCCCACCCAGCTCTCCCCCCTCCTGTCACCCCCTGCCCACACGAAGCCTCTGTCCTGCTGACAAGCTGCCCTCAGGTACTGGGAGGAATCACAGCATCAGGAGATGGGCTCCAGCACTGCGCCGTGTTATTGGCTACAGCAGAGGCACAGCTGTAATGCACAGCAAACCCTCCTCTTCAGCAGGCTTCAACAGGGCACTGAGAAAAGCTCTAACATCAACTGCATCACTTCAGCACAGCCTGAACACCACTGAGGTCATCGCTAACGCTCTGCATCACTTCAGCACTGCAGCTAAAAATGATCTCAACGTGTCTCACAGCCCTCAAGTCAGATACAGGCTTTAACTGAAGCGGTGGGTTGGAGAAATAATGCTGAAATGTAATAATTGCATCTGCAAGCACTAACAGCATGAGACACCCTTGCAAAAACAACGGTGTTGGCTACAATTTTAAGATAATTTTGGGTTAGCTATCTGTTTTACAATAAAAGCAAACCCATGTTTCAGCAAGGATCCCATCACACACACTTTTACCTCTTCCCTTTGGGTCTGACCAGGACACTGTTCTGCACTAATGATGCTTTCAGGCCAAGCTCTCAGTGCAGTAAGCTTCCTGAGCATCAGGAGATGAGCCCACCTCAGCCACACTCGTTTCTGCAGAGCAGTTCAGCAGTCATTGCAGTGCTGTGTGACACTAACGAGGGAGCTGAAGCAGAACTGCTTTGTAACCCTGACACACTGCTCTGCATGCAGTGACATTCTGCAGCTCCAGCACAACCAGGAGCTGTGACAGCTACGGTCTATAGATCACAGATCGGTTGATTTCTTTGCCTTGAGAATTATGAGATGTCTACTTACTGGCTATTGGGCTCATGCAGCACCACAAACACAGCCCACTCCCACAGGCCCTCGCTCTCCAGCTGGGCAGCATAGCTGGCGTTCAGCACGCCCTGCCCCTGCCTGCACAGGTGGCTGTAATTGAGGGCACGGAGCACCTCCCACAGGTGCCAGCTGAGCCGATAGTCCACGGGGTCAGATGTGATGCTCCTGGGATCCAGCAGCTGGTCCAGATCGTAGTGCCTGGAGGAAACAACCCGTGCCACATTAACAGCTAATGGTGCAGGCATCACAAAAGCAGAAATTGGCGCTGTTTGGTTCCTCTCCTTCCCCCACCTCCAGCTATTCCATACGTGCTACCTGCATGGTTGGTCTGTCTGCCTTTTTAAAGAAGGGAACAACTGGGAATGGTTTGAAAGTGAGCCAGGGGAGGTTTGGGTTGGATGTGAGGAGGAAGTTTTTCATGCAGAGGGTGGTGAGGCAGTGGAACAGGTTGCCCAAGGAGACTGTGGATGCCCCATCCCTGCAGGCATCCAAGGCCAGGCTGGATGTGGCTCTGGGCAGCCTGGGCTGCTGGTTGGTGACCTGCACACAGCAGGAGGTTGAGATGAGATGAGCACTGTGCTCCTTTGCAACCCAGGCCATTCTGTGATTCTATGAACTGTTCAAGTGCTTTTGCTCCTCCTCTGAATCTGCATCCAGACTCCACAGCCCTTGGGAGTCCTGTGCTCCCTCTGCAGGCTGCTCTGTGCCTTCAGTGAAAGCAAGATTCCAGCAGGAAGCACTCAGAAAACAAAGTCGTGTTTCTAAGCTCGTGTTGAACCACCTACAGACAGCAGCACCACACGCTGTAACGCCATGCTGGCAAGGCAGATTTTTCACCACTTTAAGTGAGTTCAGTGAATAGCAAAGTTAATTACACACATCTCATTTGGGAGGTCACTGCTTTACCAAGGCTCTTCTAACCACGTTTGAACCATTCCCCCACTCACCTGTCGCTGTAGAGCTTTAACAAATGGAAACAGACATCTCTGAGAGGCCTTCCTGCATTATCATCTTCTTCAATCACACAACCAGAGCCTTCCAGGTAAGGAGGCAGGGGGCAGCAGGCGTATTTCTCAGACTCTGACGTGGTCTAAACAAATTGTTTTATGGGTGAGTTTACAGACAGCACACCTTACAGGGGCAGTGTGTGTACAAAGCTCACACTACTACTGCTGCAGCATTAAACCTCTCATCAGGAGGGCAGACCTAAGGCTGTGCTTGGGCTATCCTTAGGGCCAAGCCACCTTCAGTGAAATGATTTCCCAATTTCCAGTTTACAGCAACACAGCTTGCACGGCACACGCCGTCTGCAGGAGCTGGGGATGCAGCAGAGCAGTGGCTTGGCAAGGAGCACCTCAGCAGACAGCTGAGTATTAAGCAGCACAGCAGGAAAGCTGACCAGCCACCGCAAATGGCCCCTGTGCTGGTGGCCACCACCCACCTCCCTACATCTGTCTCACTGTAAGCAGGTGGGAGCTCAGCCTGAAATAAGTCACTGACACAGCAAGCAGAAGAGGAGGGCCTATGCTTGTCAGGAATATCACCTGGAGGCTCAACCTCAGTGATTTATTTCCACTCCGCAGAGGGAAAAGGAAGATCCACATCAGTGTAAGCTGCTTCACAAATGCATCACCAACACCAAGGGAAGGAATCCGATGCTGTGACAACCGATAGGCTGAATGCAGGCTCAGCAGCAATGTGTGGCTGCTCACAACACTCAGCTCCACGCAGCACCGGCTCACAGCTCCAGCCAGGACCAGGAAGGCCTCTGAGCCAGGCACGCCGACCTACCTGAAATGCTGCCTCGTACATGGCAAGTGCCTGGGAGATAGAAGCTGTTGGAGGCAGGAGGTACCAGAGGTGGATGGCCACGCAGCGCTTCCAGTCCAGCTGTGAGCACACATTGATGCTGGTTCTCTCAGACAGCTGCCACACCTGGAGAGTTAGACAAGTCACACAGAGGTTGGTGCACGCGGGACAAGAGGCAGCACACAGCAGTAGTAAGTCCATTAGAGAAACAAACAGAAAACCCCAAACGTCAGTTTGTATTCGTTTCCTGCCATGTATCAGGCTGGGATTGACCAACAAAACTTTAACTGACTGCTGTTAGGAAGCAGAGTCAAATCAAGGAGCCATCTGGAGTACTTTGGGACCCACAGTAAAAGACAGACAGGGAGCTGTTGGAGAGGGTCCAGAGGAGCCATAAAGATGATCAGGGGCTGCAGCACCTCCCTACAAAGACAGGCTGAGGGAGCTGGGCTTGTTCAGCATGGAGAAGAGAAGCTGCAGGACCTCAGTGCAGCCTGCAGGACCTAAAGGGAGCCTGCAGACAGGAGGGGAGTCAGCTCTTGGAAAGGGGAGATAACAGCAGGACAGGGGAATGGTTGGAAGGTGAGGGAGGGCAGATTTCAGTTGGCTGTCAGGGGGAAGTTGTTTGCTGTGAGAGTGGGGAGGTGCTGGAACAGCTGCCCAGAGAGGCTGTGGATCCCCGTCCATCCCTGGAGGTGTTCAAGGCCAGGTTGGATGGGGCCCTGGGCAGCCTGGGCTGCTGTGAAATGTGGAGGTTGGTGGCCCTGCCTGTGGTGGGGGGTTGGAGCTTTGTGATCCTTGAGCTCCCTTCCAACCCAAACCATTCTATGGTCTATGACTGAAGGACAAAACAATTAGAACATACAGGCTTCCCAGCCAGCAGAGCGAAGATGCGCAGGCGCTCCTCTGGGATGAAGCAGTCTGCCTGCAGCCTGTGCCAGTCCACCAGCTGCATGGTGAGCAGGTCCCGTGTGGGCTGGCTGCCCACCAGCTGGGAGAGGAGCAGGGCAAGCCGGTGGTTGCCTGGAAGAAGAGACAGCAGCACATTAGGAAAACACACTGACAGCTGAGCCACATCTGTTGCTTGTTTGTGAACAACAAAACCTTTTTGCTCAGCTTACAGCTGCTCAACTATCTGGTTCCTTATGGACTACATACCTAATAAAATGGGACAGGTAGAATACAAAGGAATCTGAAGGACTGACTTCCCAAACAAGGTCAAATGAATGGAGAAGTTTGAAGACTTGAGGTGACATAAAGGGTCAGGATGAAACTAGCCATTAAGGTCTGAAAATAAGCTTTTAAAACAAATGCAAGCAGCTTCAAAGAAGCTCAACTCTTGGAAAGGGGAGCTAACAGCAGGACAAGGGGAAATGGTCTGAAGTTGAGGGAGGGAGGATTGAGGTTGGATGTGAGGGGGAAGTTGTTTGCTGTGAGAGTGGTGAGGTGCTGGAACAGCTGCCCAGAGAGGCTGTGGATCCCCGTCCATCCCTGGAGGTGTTCAAGGCCAGGTTGGATGGGGCCCTGGGCTGCTGTGAAATGTGGAGGTTGGTGGCCCTGCCTGTAGTGAGGGGTTGGAGCTTCGTGATCCTTGAGCTCCCTTCCAACCCAAGGCATTCTTTGATTCTAAGCTCAATTAAAAATACTAAAGAGGATACTATGCAGAGGACATACTATGCAAAAAAAACGTTTCAAATGCAAAACAGCATCACTTCCTACCTCTAGAAGAACTGACAGTAAAGCAGTGTAAATATGACTGCATTTGCCCCATTGCTGGAGATGCTCGAGGCCATGGATGGGACCCTGGGCAGATCTGGGGGGGGAACCTGCCCAGATTTGGGGCTTTAAGGGCCCTTCCAACCCAACCACGCTGTGGACTCTATGACTGTATGAGCAGGAAGCAGACAAGGCAGACCGTGCCTTAATCCATCTCCCACAGTCAGCACCGGAATGACCAGTTACTCACTACTAGCTCTCAGTGCCCAAGTTCTCTTTACGTCTCTCCCTCCTACCTCCTCCTTTAGAGAAAAAGGGATGCGAGCATCTTACCTGCCTGCTGGGCCAGCCTGCAAGCCTCTCCAATCCTCCTGCCTGTGAGGCAGCTGAACACAGCCTCCACATGACTGTGGTGTTGGGTCAAAGCAACCTCCTCATCAATCCGTGCCGCTGCCGTCTCTGACAGCCAACGAGAGAAAGCCCTCCTGCGCTCCAGGGCCAGGACGTACTCACTGGGCTCCTCCAGGCTGGCCTCCAGCTCCTTCAGGTTCCCCCAGATGGCTTCACATAAAGTCCACGTCAAGCACCAGTGCTTCACAACAGCTGTCAGTACAGAGTTAGCCAGTCAGGAGGGTAAAACCAAGGGAATGTTTAGAAAAGCCTCCTGAGGTTGTCAAATCTTACAGGACATCCTACTGCTACACCTCAGTCAGCCACCCAAAAGCAATCAACCACCTTCATGCTTTCAGAAAGAGCGTGGAGGTACAGCCACTTTGTTTTATTCACACTCGAATAACCCGGATAGTTCTCCAGATCCACTGCCACCACTGTAAATACAAGCACTCTCTACTCACTCTCCATTACAGCAGGATCCTCGGATGCTGTTCGAACCCAGTCAGCATAGTCATGAATAGCAGAAACTCCTGGGTTGGGAGCCAGGAGAGGACACTGGTCGTCCATATGGACAGTGCTGTGCTTCAGCTTGATCTCCAGAGGGATAAGATACAACTGCTTGTCTCTGTTCATCTTCCTTTGTTCCAAGTTCAGCTTTTCCACATGAACCTTGAAAGGGGACTCTGGGAGTCTGCAGTAAAAGAAAAAATAAAACAAACAGGTAAACAACACTGAGTTCTTTTCCATGAATAAACTCCTGTTATGGAGCAGCTGCACTGCACAGCTTGTCCTGACTGTAACACGGCAGCAGATGTATGACTGGAGGTCAGTGACTGGGTATGCAGAACCTGGATACAGTCTGGGATTCAGAATTACACGTGGGCCAATCAATCTCACTGAGCTGGGTGCCTCCAGCACACAAAAGGCATTAATTAGCACACCTTACCACAACCCAGCACATTTTACAAGAGCACTGCAATGGGCTGCACAGAGAGGTGGTGGAGTCACCGAGCCTGGAGGTGTTTGAGGAACATTTGGGTTTTGTGTTGAGGGACGTGGTTTAGTGAGAGCTGCTGGTGATGGGTGGGTGGTTGGACTGGGTGATCCTGAAGGTCTTTTCCAACCCTGGTGATTCTGTGATTCATTCTGCTAACAAATCAAATGTGCTGCAGATCAACTCAAGAGGCATTTTGGAAGCCCTGAATGGTAGAACAACGGACTGAACTCCAGTGAAGTCTGGGTATGGATTTGCACAGCCCAGAAACTTCTGATCCTGCTTTACATACAACAGAACTGAGGCATCTGAGAATTCAGAAGTTAAGATATTCCCAGGGATAAAGGACAGCACATTTGAAGCATCCTGAACAACAGCTCTGGACTTTCCCTCTTTAAACTTTCATTGGATAACAGTGTTATCTATGTGTTAAAAAAACCTACTCTTACTGTGATACTCCATTTCTCTGAAATACAGATTTTTGTCATGTAGCAACCTGAAGGCTCTCCATGTCTCCATGACAAGGGGAAATGGTTTGAAGTTGAAGTAGGGAAGAATGAGGTTGCATATAAGGGGGAAATTCTTTACTCAGAGAGTGGTGAGGTGCTGGAACAGCTGCCCAGAGAGGCTGTGGATCCCCGTCCATCCCTGGAGGTGTTCAAGGCCAGCTTGGATGGGGCCCTGGGCAGCCTGGGCTGCTGTGAGATGTGGAGGTTGGTGGCCCTGCCTGTGGTGGGGAGTTGGAGCTTCGTGGTCCTCGAGGTCCCTTCCAACCCAACCCATTCTGTGATTCTATGATGGCTAGGACAACCTTCTATCTCACACCTCAGAAAGAACCCTAAGCCAAATTCCAAAACGATACTGACTTACATTTAGGACTCACTCAAACATTAAGAGCACAGCAGAACCACCCCGAAGGAAACCAGTACTCACAGCTTTGGAGCAACAGGAGCGGGCAGGAATCCATACTCCACAGCCTCACACGGAAGGTCCTCCATCCCACTCGACCCACTCAGCTGATCCCCACAATTGACCAGAGTCCAGTTGGGCCCCCAGCCCACACGGAAGGCACGTCCCATGAACAGCGCCATGTCCATCAGCAGCTTCCCCTTCCCATAGGTGATGGAGCTCTCCAGAGGGACCAAGCCCTGCTGCCTGCGGACACCCACTGTCCTCATCTGCACCTCGGGGACCGACGGAGGGACGGCGAAGGCTGATGCTAATGGAGAGGATGCTGACCAGCAGGCAGGGGAAGGGGAGCTGCGAGACGCCCTGGGCTCCTGGAGGTCATAAAGAGCAGTGCTGGGTGGTTGGAAAATGGTATCAGCAAACTTGGATTGCAGCAGCCCGGCGACTGGAGGGAAGAAGGGGGAAGAATGGTTAACCACACATGCATCTGTCTTTCATCAGGAGGTTCTGATATTTTATTACTTCTGGCATCCTGGCGTATCAGGAATGGTGTGTGAGCAGGACCAGGGAAGTACTCCTGCTCACTGCTCTGCACTGGTGAGGCCTCACCTCCAGCACTGCGTTCAGTTTTGGGCACCTCAGTACAGAAAGGACATGGAGGTGCTGGAGCAGGGCCAGAGAAGGGCAACAAGGCTGGGGAAGGCTTGGAGAACATGGCCTGTGAGGAGAGACTGAAGGAGCTGGGGCTGTTTGGTCTGGGGAAAAGAGGCTGAGGGGAGACATTATGGCTCTCCATCAACACCTGAAAGGTGATTGCAGCAGAGCAGGGCTGGTCTGTTCTCACAGCTGACAGGAGGAGGGGAAATGGCCTCAAGTTGCACCAGGGGAGGTTTAGGTTGGATCTCAGGAAACACCTCTTTACAGAAGGGGTTGTTAAGCAGTGCAATGGGCTGCACAGGGAGGGGGTTGAGTCACCATACCTGGATGTGTTTAAAAACCCTTTGGATGCAGTGCTCAGGAACGTGATTGAGCTGAGGGCTGTTAGAGTTAGGGTAGGATGGTTGGGTTGTGGTTGGATTTGATGGCCTTTAAGGTCTTTTCCAACCTGAGCAATTCTATGATTCTATGATTTCAGAGGTATTTCAGTCCTTCATAACCAGCCAGTGAAAACACTCACCTGGATCTGCTGTGGCAATGCACAGCTAAAAGCAATTGTTTGCAGTATTGAGAGCCATGAAATCCACCACCCACAGAATAATTTGGTCCAAACTAAAGAAGGTGGTATTACATGTAGCCTCACCCAAAAACGGAGATTTTGAAAGTAATTATGACTTTAACTGATATAGTTAAACCATGAGAACAGGAACATTTCAGAGAAAGCAGACACTGAAACTGTCCTCGATTTCAGGTCAGACATTTCATTCAGGAAGCATCTCCATGCTTATAAATGAGATGTGCATTACTCCTATTGGAATCACTCCTCTGTGGGACACACAAACCACCACGGAGCAGCAGGGGAGTCTGCAGCATCCCCTAGGAATGTGAGGCAGAGGGAGAGAAAAGAGAAGCATGGGACACAGCAGTGTGCAGCGAGGCCAGAGGAGGAAGGCAGGAGCTGCAGCCCTGGGAGATGGCCGTGGAGCAGGAGGGCAGGCCAAAGCACAGCACACACCTGCTCTGCCACCCACTCAGACAGTAATAGGGTTTTGCAGACCGATGTTAGAACTGAACTCTTTCTCCATGCAGTGTGTGGTCTGCCACAGTACCTGAGCATCTCTTCTGTCCTTGGGATTTTGAGATAGGGAGCCTTGGAGAACAGATCTCCTGAGAAGTATCCATTTTTGTAAGTTGCTTCCCAGAGTGATGGTCCAGGATTAAATCCAGGTCATCTTCATCAGCAAGCAAGGAAGCTTTCATAATCTAAAGAGGCAGAAGTCAAATCTGCACGTCAGCAATCATCCTATTAGCAGCAGCCAGCTGATCTCATCTGCTCCCCACCCAATAAAGATTAATTCCACATTCTGTGTGCAACTAAACGCACTCATACCACACTGCATGCCACAATCCAAGAGAAATGAAAACAAACTCAGCAGTTACTGATTAACTCTATCAAACTATTAGTTATAATGCCACAGTGCGTGGGAGGATGGGCACGAGGTCCTCTGATAACCATGGGTTTTCAGATCTTAGCTCTGGCTACCAGTGTTTGCCCAGAGAGGCTGTGGATCCCCGTCCATCCCTGGAGGTGTTCAAGGCCAGGCTGGATGGGGCCCTGGGCTGGTACTAAATGTGGAGGTTGGAGCTTCATGATCCTTGCTGTCCTTTCCAACCCAAGCCATTCTATGATTCTATGAATATTTCAGCTTAAGTAACACTACTGCGTTTTCCTAAGATAGGAAATACAGGTAGAAGGCCATGAGCATTCAAGGCATTATCTTTTCATGCAAATAAACAAACAAACAAGCCCAAAACAACAAAAAATCCCACCAAGGAAAACCACAAAACCAAACTATCAGCCAAAACAGACCACAAGCTCAAATTCAGCTATCCTATTAACGTGGCTGGCCCCAAACCGGGTCAGGAGCAGCCCAGGTTAGGTGTGAGCTCACCAATTCAGAGCTTTGAAACCTGACTGTCATTTTAAAGATGCTTCGGTGTTTCTGCTTTAAAGCTTTCCGACCTCTGAGGATCCCCCACAAGCACAGAAGCACACAGACAGGGCAGGCACACTGAGCGCCGCCGACAGGTCCTGCCAAAGCACCTCTCAGAGGGAAAAGCACGGGGCCTTACCTGCAGGACATGGGGGTTGATGCCCAGCGTGGAGGCGATGTGAGCAGAAGCGGGCACTGCCTCCTGCTCCTCGGCCACGCTGTCCTGCACCGCGGGCTCCTGGGGAGGCTCCTGGGTGACGTCTGCCATGTCACTGTCCAGCTCCACCACTCTGCCCAGCTGCTCCACCTCGGGGCTCTGCGGATACAGGCACAGAGGTGGCATCAGACAACAACAGATCCCAACGGCTCGCTAAGAAAACGTTCTTAATATCTTCAACAATCACCTGCACACGAAGCGGAGCACCGCCTTGCTCGTGTCAAGACTCCAATTTAAGTTTAGGGAGGAATACAGAACCTGTTCCCATTTTCTTCAGTGTTGCAACGTTAACGGTGCAAGTTAAAGCGAAGGAGAAGTCACAGCTTAGTTGTGTCCTCCTGCAGCTTACCACTTTGTGCCATGCAGTGCAGGAAGCTGTTCTTCAGCTTTCCGCTTCCAGGTGACCAAAAAACGAGGTCTGTGCATCCCCTTCTCCCCCACAATGCTATCACACAAAGAAGTTTCCTGGGCCAGAGTTGAACCTGGGACATTTCAGATGGCAGCAGCCAGCTCAGGAACAGGGACTGTGCAGCACTGGCTGCTGCTGCCCATGGTAGGTGATGAGCAACACTGCGATACCTGCTTTGTCTCCCCAGCTGCGACGCTGTATAATATGAGGCCACGTTCTACAAACGGACACAATAACCTTCATGATCACACAATACTGGCTCACAGAGTGCGTGTGCACATTTCTTTATTATTATTATAAACCAGGACACTGGATTGGAAAGTTGCACTGTCTATCTGTAGCTAAATTTCTCACGTCTGCTCCAGTCCAAGGCAGGATGAACTCAACGTATGGATTTTCTGAAGGCACTCACGTGGTATAACCTCTGTGATGATCCTGAAGTGAGCTCTACAACCTCCAGCTGCTTACAAGAACTCAGCTTCACCTTCCAGGCAGGGCCAAGGAACGTTCAGCCACTCCCAAAGATAAGCAGGCAGCAGAATGGTGCTCCAGCAGTGCCATCACCTCCACTCCAAAGCCCACCTGCGCACCGAGCTGCCCCACACCCAACACAGAACGTGACAGCACTGCAAGCTGCTCAGCTGCCTTCCAGCCTCACTACCCAAATAGTTTGATAGGGCAAAACCCTTGGAGAGGGGCATCTACTGCTGGTAAAGTGCAGCTAATGGGTCAGCCTGGAAGCAGCACCTGGCCAACAGCAAGCGGTGTGGGCCTAATTAGCTGAGCATCTTCCAGGTTCCAGTCCTCTAATGCTCCTGATGTGCTCTAACCCAGGCTCCAGCTTCCATCCCAGGTCCTCCGATAGGGGTGGCCTGGGAAAGATGCATCTTTACAGCTGACCTGCTTTCCAGATGCAGTGAGGTACACCACAATATACAACACATATGTGCTCATATTCATGCCTTTCATACCTCACTGCCAACCACACCGAGGAATTTAGAAGTAGACTCAACTGGGCTGCTACTGAGCTCATTAAAGCCAGCCAAGAAATGCCACGAAGGTCATCAGATGAGGTAAAAGTGAGATTGCAAGGGCAGCACTTAGCAGATGGAAGCAGCAGGGAGTGGTGCCTGCAGTATGCAGAATAGATTCACAACTCCAAACTCATTTATAAACAGGAGTTTCACTGCTCCCCTCGTTGTGCTTTAATACAGGAAGGACACAGTGCAACCATCTCCTCTGGACCTCGCAATACTAATAAAATCATTAACATTCAAGTTAGTGAGAGAAGAAAAACCCAAATCCAGTTCCTGAAAGCTTCCCAAACTGCAGAGAAAGTCATTTTCAGATGCTCAGGGCAGTGAGTCTGGCAAGTTTTCAAGCCACACTGGGGCTGTTTCTCAGAAGTCTGGAAAATGAATCTTGGAGTAGGTCCAGAGGAGGCACTGAGATGATCAGAGAGCTGCAGCAGCTCTGCTATGAGGAAAGGCTGAGGGAACTGGGCTTGTTGAGCTTGGAGAAGAGAAGCTGCAGGGAGACCTCAGTGTGGCCTTCAGTGCTTGGAGGGAGCGGATAAACAGGAGGGGGAACGGCTGTTTGTGAGGGTGGGTGGTGACAGGACAAGGGGAATGGTTTGAAAGTGAGCCAGGGGAGGTTTGGGTTGGATGTGAGGAGGAAGTTTTTCATGCAGAGGGTGGTGAGGCAGTGGAACAGGTTGCCCAAGGAGGCTGTGGATGCCCCATCCCTGCAGGCATTCAAGGCCAGGCTGGATGTGGCTCTGGGCAGCCTGGGCTGCTGGTTGGTGACCTGCACACAGCAGGGGGTTGGAAGTGGGTGAGCACTGTGCTCCTTTGCAACCCAGGCCTTTCTGTCTTTCTCTGATGCCACAATGCAACAGAGCTGGCTGTACTGAAAAGCATTTGTGTCACCTGCTGCCACGTGTCCAGGCCCCTTCAACCTAAGTGGCAGAGCTGCAAAGGCTCACATGCTTCTACAGAAGTTGAGATTAAACCCTAGACTGCATAAGATTAAAAAAAAAAAAAAAGTATTCCAGGTTGATTTAATGAGAATTCCTACCACAGAAGTCATGAAATTATTATTTTGTGCAAGCAGGGCCAAAACACAACTTGCTATTTCTCACCATGCACTGAGCAGATCCTCATCCTCAAGCCACCCAAAGCCACTGGCCAAGAGACCAGCTCCAAGTGCTGCTACAGAAGATGAGTGTTCAACCTATCTGAATTACTGCCTCTGAAAAGCTGCTTTCACGTTTTGACTTTAAGCCACAGAAATAGAATTCCTCTGCTTCCCCATGGCGCAGGGTATCAGGACAACAGCACACACACCTCGACACAGGATCTGTGCCTCAGTGAGCTGCAAGCTTCAAGATCTGCTTTCACTCTGCAGTGATCTGCAGTCACAGATTACTGAAGGGGAAAACAAAACCAGCTTTGGCAGAGCCTTCCAGCAAGTCCCATCCAGCTGCTGGATACCCATCCTGCTGCTCAGCCCTTCTGCCCTGACTGCTGAAGGCTGCCTTCCCCCCCACAACCAGCTCAGAGAACAACACAGAAGTCTCCTGCTCTCTGCACTTGCATGCTGTTTTATGAGAAGTTACTCCAAAAGAAGCACAGCTCACTCACAAACACCTGCCCTCAGCACCTGGCATGAAGTGCACATCCCACCCCATCAGTGCCACAGTGGCTTCCAAATGGGATCTGTTTAACCATGAGTGGAAAAAAAACAAAACAAAACAAAAAAACCACAGACTAATTTAGCTTATCACATTTGGAAAATGCAAGTGTATGAGGTGCAGTGAGACTGTGTGAAGGAAATTAATGTTAGGCCATAAGAGCTGACCAGTAAAGGGACAGAGTGCTGCCTTCCCTAGGCACAGCACACAGGCACACACTGAAGGTGCATTACAAAGCTTCAGTGGCATTACACCCCACTTCAGTATATTTAAAAATACAGTGCGTGATTGGCCTCAAAAAGTAGTTTTTAATAAAGATAGGGCACATTCTTTGAGTATAAAGCATACAGTCCCACTTACTAAACGAGGGTCAAGTCAAAGCAGCACAATGCCATCTCAAGGCAGGCAGCACAAGGCATTTTAGTTATATAGAATGTAACCAGTATTTACAAAAACAAGCTTTTCTTCCAGAGGTGGCAAATACGCCAAGTTCAGTCTAGGCCAGAATCAAGAAACAAGGCTTGAATGCCCTCCCAGCCCCCTACGTTCTCAGTATGAAGTGCCAAGTATCTTAACGAAAAAGAACATGCAAACACTCATTGAGAGGTCAGAAGAGCTACTGAGTTTATGAAAGTTTGTATACTGTTTGGCTCTTCGGTTTCCAGGCTACTTCTCACTTGAGCAACCCCTCCCCAGGCACCAGATAATTCTTCACATTTCATTTTTTCCAATTCCCTTTTTGTCACTGTCCTCCTTCTACCTGAGCTGGAGGCGTTGGTTTGCCATTTAAGGCCATTTGCTGAGGTGGCAGATGCCCTGGAGGAGGCACTGGTGTGGTTTTTAACTTCTTTGCGTCCACTTTTAAAGGATGCTCTTCCTCTTCCTCATCTGAATCTTGCAGGCCATATTTGGAGAAGTGTGCCACCTGTGCAATGAGAAGAACAAACATGTCAAAGGGGTGGCAGCAGGGACAGGGAGGTGATCGTCCCCCTCTGCTCTGCTCTTGTGAGGCCCCATCTGCAGCACTGCGTCCAGGGCTGGAGCCCCCAAGACAAGAAAGACAGGGAGCTGTTGGAGAGGGTCCAGAGGAGCCACAAAGATGAGCAGAGGCTGCAGCACCTCCCTACAAAGACAGGCTGAGGGAGCTGGGCTTGTTCAGCATGGAGAAGAGAAGCTGCGGGGTGACCTCAGTGCAGCCTGCAGGACCTCAAGGGAGCCTGCAGACAGGAGGGGAGTCAGCTCTTGGAAAGGGGAGATAACAGCAGGACATGGGGAATGGTTGGAAGGTGAGGGAGGGCAGATGGAGGTTGGATGTGAGGGGGAAGTTGTTTGCTGTGAGAGTGGGGAGGTGCTGGAACAGCTGCCCAGAGAGGCTGTGGATCCCCGTCCATCCCTGGAGGTGTTCAAGGCCAGGTTGGATGGGGCCCTGGGCAGCCTGGGCTGCTGTGAGATGTGGAGGTTGGTGGCCCTGCCTGTGGTGGGGGGTTGGAGCTTCGTGATCCTTGAGCTCCCTTCCAACCCAACCCATTCTGTGACTGGGTGTGTGAAACCTTGGGAGCAGTGTGCCCAGCATTGTGTCCAAGTGGTTCTGAAGAGCTCTGAAACTCCTCAGCCTCTCCAAATACCACTGCCAGCACTCAGTCACCCACTAAGTAAGGAAGCTCTTCCACTGAACACCTTCAGCCACTCAAAGAAGTTTGGGCCAGTTCAGTTAGGACAGTTTATGCTACAGGAAAAGACTTCAGATCATAGCACAGTTTGAATTCAGGCCTGATACTCCATTTAGCCCACAGTGAGAACAGAACCCTTACCTTGAACACCCAAGATCCAGTCTCAGGGCGGTACTCCTTGAAGCGAGCGCCCTGCTTCCGAGACACAGACTCCAGCCTGCCCTCATAATTCATCTCTGCCAGTCGTTCTGGGCTTTTTATCAAGCCACGAGAAGTTTTATCCGTGGGCCAAACTCCATCTAATGTAACTTCAGCTCGTCTGTTAGAGATGGACAAGAGCATAAGTGACAACAGGGTTTCACACAGGGCTATCAGAGCACACACAGGAGATGAACACTGGGCCCCTTGCTCAACTTGCTGAACCTCAGAAGAGGTTTATAACCAAATTTCTGGTTAAGAACCTTGCAGATACTCAGCAACTGCACAGTGCTGCAGCCTGAACACCCGCTGTAGATTTACATTTGCCAGCAGCTGCCTGCAAACAGTGCCAACACAATAAAAACATCCTTACAGACAGCGTGTGCACAGCATTACCTATTGAGGCCTTCACCAATAGGTGGCTTCTTTTCATCATCTGGGTAGACAATAACCTCTTTCCTACGGATATGTACAATGTCATCCAGATTCAGGTTAGTGAGATTTACTTCTCCTTCGAAGAAAATCGATCCGTAACCTGGAAAGCAAAACAAACACAGCCAAGAATCACAATTTGCCCTTGAATATCTCCTGATGGATAGCTTAAGTCTCTGCTGCATTTCTCTTTCCCCACCTAGCTTTGTCACACCTCAGAACACAGCACAGCTGACTCCCACTTCCCAGTATGAAAATACCGAGATGCCATCAACTTCACTGTCAACTCTTTGGCAGTATCAATACAAAAAGCTTTCTGTGCCAACCACACCCTCAGTTTTATGGCACATGGACAAAGTATTTAAAAAAAAATACAGCATGAACTACTTTTAATTATTATTTTTAAATAGAAGCAGTAAAGAAAACAGCTCAGGCTGAAGGCTTTGTATTAGAGCCCAGCCAGCTCCGGTGCAGGCAGTAGGACAAACAACAATCAGGTCTGCATTCTGCTCCTGCAAGTTCCCCTCTAACAATCTCTGCTCAAGGACAGCAGGCATCCTAAAAGCTACTGGTATTTCTGTTTGTTTTCCCACTCCAGCTTTCAGATCATCCACCAGCTGAGCAATGTCTGTGTGAAAGATCTCTCATTTCACTGCAAGCTGTTCACAATGCAGGGATGCTAGGATTGCTTAGCATTAAACTGAAGTATGGAACTCAGATTCAGATTCCACAGCTTCAAAAACCACCATTTCTAATGTAAATAATGAGAAATGCTGTAGGTGCTCACCTTTACGGCCTATGGTGAAGTCAGTCACAATACATTCATTTTTGTCATTGGTGAACTTGGCCAGCTCCTCCATAGATGGGATGGTGTAATAGCCAGCTCTGGTTAGAACAATTCCTGCAAGAGGAAGAAAAAAGAACTGAGATGATGGCAAAACTGGCAGCTTTAACACTGCTGGTGACTCAGCTGTCCAGGCTTGTGGGAGAAATGGAACAACGGCTCTAGAACTGAGAATCAGTGCAACACAAGCAGAGAAATGCCTCAGTTCCACTGCCTGCAGAGCCATGCAGGCCCCTCAGCCTTACAGCCCACCTTTAGCAGAGATCAGCAGCAGATCTACGGGCAAAAACAGAAAGCACAAATACACGTGGCAGCACTTGACAGACATTCTTCCAGCACCTAATTTGGGAACTGCTAATTTGGCACCTGCCAACCAAGATGCAGCACTTCTCATTCAGCACTTCCTGATGCTCTTTTCAGCTATTAATTCCTCTAACAACTTTTAAAACCCATGAGCCATCTGTAGCATTCTGCATTCACAACTGCTTGCTGCTGAAGCTTCTGAAAATGTTCACTCTGAACACAGCACCTCTTGGTTTTATAAGATGCCACGTATAAAATGAAAGGGTGAACAAGTCTTTTCAGCTTCTCCAGACCTTCACAAGCTTAACAAGCTAAGACAACCCTCCATCTCTCTACCTATGAAGCTGTAAAGCTGTGAAGTTAAGTGGAAGTGACCTGAGGCCCCCCTGAGGCCTACATCTTCCAATTTTACTCCACACTGAACAGATGCAACACAGATCCACTGAGAGGCACAACCACGTGGCCCACGCCTTTCCTGGAAACTTCTCAAATGCTCTTTGCACACTGCTATGAACCACAAGTCCGAATAGATTTGTGTCTTTTGACAGCACTGCAGACAACTGTTTGCTATGGCAGAATTACAGACTGGGCCTTCTTTCTTCTCCCTTCCACACATCCCACCACACCACCAACACAACAGTGGGTGACAAAATGCAATTGCTCCCAGTACAAGAAGGACAGGGAGCTGTTGGAGAGGGTCCAGAGGAGCCATAAAGATGAGCAGAGGCTGCAGCACCTCCCTACAAAGACAGGCTGAGGGAGCTGGGCTTGTTCAGCATGGAGAAGAGAAGCTGCGGGGTGACCTCAGTGCAGCCTGCAGGACCTAAAGGGAGCCTACAGACAGGAGGGGAGTCAGCTCTTGGAAAGGGGAGATAACAGCAGGACAGGGGAATGGTTGGAAGGTGAGGGAGGGCAGATGGAGGTTGGATGTCAGGGGGAAGTTCTTTACTCAGAGAGTGGTGAGGTGCTGGAACAGCTGCCCAGAGAGGCTGTGGATCCCCGTCCATCCCTGGAGGTGTTCAAGGCCAGGTTGGATGGGGCCCTGGGCAGCCTGGGCTGCTGTGAGATGTGGAGGTTGGTGGCCCTGCCTGTGGTGGGGGGTTGGAGCTTCGTGATCCTTGAGCTCCCTTCCAACCCAAGCCATGCTGTGTGATTCTGCTCAATAACTCATTAGAAAAAAAAAAAAAGCAAAACATCATGTGTGAGATATGAGAGTGAAAAAAAAATGTGATTTGTACCCCAAAGAAGACAGGAGGAAATGAAACAAAGAACTGAGGATCCAAAACAGCACAAGAAGCGCACATTAAATGTCACCAGGAGTTATAGATAGGGGACAGCCCCTGCCTCCACCCCCTGTCCAACCTGCAGGATGGACGTGGTGCACCGTCTCAGCCTCTTCTTCACGTTCATCATGAAGGGAATCGTCGTGGAATGAGGCTTCCTCACTGCTGCCCTCCAGGCCGTTCCGCAGGGCTGCCCGTGGGTTGAGGGCCACGATGGTGTCATCCACGCTGTTCTGGTGTTTGTGCACAGTGTTCTCAGGGCTCTGTGGGATGGGCTTGGCAATGGGGTTGGTGTAAAACCTCGTCACTTCGTGGTGCTCCTCCTCCTCCTCGCGCTCACCATCTTGTCTGTGGTTTTCATCAGGAGGTACCGACAGAAAGAACCTAAAGCAACAAAGAACAAAAAAAAAGGTTTTTTAGTTCTAATTTAGTTCTAATGGGTTCATGTCAGCATTGAAATTTAGTGTCTTTTTGGACAAAAAGCAAACATCACTACTCAACAAGCTGCAGAGGCAGCAGGTAAAGGGAAAGCGTTTTTCGTTCCCCTTTACTGTGCTCTTGTTCAGCACTCTGCCACTCTGCATCCCATCCGGGCCTCCCAGTGCAAGAGAGATACTGAGATACTGACACACTCCATGCTGGCACAGCACAACGCCTTCAGGGTGCCCCATAGGGGAGGCTGTGGGAAATGGGTTGCTCAGCATGGAGAAAAGGGCTGAAGGGAAATGTAACAGCAGCTTTCCAACACCAAAAGCCAAGAGTCAGGTGTGCACAGACGTGCATGGCAGGAAGATGAGAAACAACGGTCGGATAAACCAAGGAAATCGATGAGGACAGCTAAGTGTTGGAACAGAGGTTGGGGCATCTCCATCCACGGAGATCCACACTGGATAAAGTCTTCAACAACCCAGTATGAATTCACTGCTGACTCTGCTCAACAGATACACCTCCCAAGGTCATCTGCAACCTGAAAGATTCAGTGACTCAGAGGAACCATACTCTTTTCTGCCCAAATACACTGCTTTAGAAGCACGGAAAGATTAAGTCTTGCAGAACTGTGATCAGATCAAATATGAAGGCACTATGTTACAGACCTTCCTTCTAAAACAACAGCTTCAGAGCTGTCTGTTGTACGTGGCTGCTGGCAATCCAGCTAACAAACGCTCCTGTCCTACTAAGAACCACCAAGGTTAGGATTAACGTGGTTAGAAACAAGTTTCTCCACTCTTGCAATCAGTTTTTACTTTTAGGAGCTCTCAATAAAATCAAAACGTTGAGCTACTCGGGATTTTTTTCTCCCCTCAGGCTCAGGTTTAGCTTTTCCCTCAAGAAATGCCATAATTTGTCTCTACAGGAGGTGAAGGGAGACATCCCAGAGAAGTCAGCCCTCTGAACTCCTGATTTGGGTGCAGTGAGCTGGAAATAAGCACAGAGGTAGAGCAGATGGGCAGCCTGAGGGCAGGTCACTCACTCAAAAGGTCAACCTGCTTCCCATGATCAGCTATTATGACATCCTTAGAAATAACTACCTACTTTTTTAACAGTAATTTAGAGACAGGAACAACCAGTTTGTGCTTCTTTCAAGTTTAAAGACACACATCACCTATCACCATACCTGTCTCCATTCTCTGGGTACTCTGGTGGAGAGGCCAGGTCATCACTCTCACGATTGACAGGGGAGAACAGACTGCTGCCACTGAGGTTCTTCAAAACCAACTTCTTGATGCTCTTCCTAAAACAAAGAAAACAACGTGAAGACAAATATAAACTAAGCTCAAGAGTTACTTTTCCTTTTAGTTTGTGCTTAAAAGGTCTTTCAGTGCCTGGCTCATCTTCCTCCGAAATATTTCTGTTTGATTAAACAAAAATGAGAACTGCCTAAAGCCCTTTTTGGGATTGCCACCAGTGCTCCCAGAGATTGAAACCAAAAGCCTCGTCAGGACACACGCACAGCATTGCCACTCCATTCCAGCACTGTGAATCTGATACAGAACCAGCATCAGACCATGAAATCATCATCAGTCCTCCTTCAAATGACAGCATTAGCAAACCTAACAGCCCCTCTACCTCAGCTGCAGGGAGCTGCACGCTGTACAAACTTCCCTTGTAGAATTTCTGACTTCACAGAAGCTTCACTCCAACTGTCACCTCATTTCACAGCTTCTTTGCAGTTAACAGATGAAGATGACCATTTTTATCTCCTCTACAGAAAATATTAACCTCCAAAGTATACACAAATCCTATTACTGCTATTCCTATTTGCATCAGGTCACAAAAAGTAACGGACTTCAGGACTTCATACGATCAGAACTGAGGCCATGCTACAGTTCTTCCTGCACCTCCTCCCTCCGGCACGCAGAAAAGAAGAACTCACTTTGGCATGAAGGCACCATTGGATAGGGATGGCTCATCGTCATCGAGGCCATCAAAGAGCTGAGACTTGGCAGAGCCTGCAGACTGCAAAGCCTTTGGGCGCACTCTGGTCGCAGGACGCGGGGTCAGTTTGTAGTGGGTGGGTGTTGTTAAGGCCTTCTGAGCTGCAGGGTTGGTCGGCTTCAGCCGCTGGAAAAGAAAAAGAAGAATTGGAATTTCCATATCATGTGGAACATACAGACACACTGCCTTGTTATCCAGCCAAAGGCCTTAAGGAAGTGAAAGACTTGATGGGACACCAGTAAACAGGAAGAGACACAGAGCTGGCTGATGACAGCTCATGGAAGATGCTGAAGACCAGAAGTCTCCAGTCACACGTTGAAGGGCCATGACACCACAAACACAGCTCTGGGCAGGGCCAAACAGGGCTGTAGCTGCTAAGAAGTGGGAATCATAGAATCCTAAAATGGCCTGGGTTGCAAAGGAGCACAGTGCTCAGCCACTTCTAACCCCTGCTGTGTGCAGTCGCCAACCAGCAGCCCAGGCTGCCCAGAGCCACATCCAGCCTGGCCTTGGATGCCTGCAGGGATGGGGCATCCACAGCCTCCTTGGGCAACCTGTTCCACTGCCTCACCACCCTCTGCATGAAAAACTTCCTCCTCACATCCAACCCAAACCTCCCCTGGCTCACTTTCAAACCATTCCCCTTGTCCTGTCACCACCCACCCTCACAAACAGCCGTTCCCCCTCCTGTTTATCCGCTCCCTTCAAGCACTGAAGGCCACACTGAGGTCTCCCTGCAGCTTCTCTTCTCCAAGCTGAACCAGCCCAGTTCCCTCAACCTAAGGAATGCTGAGAGGAAGCCACAATAAAGGGAGACAAAGTGATCAGGTATCAAACAAGCTGGCTTTGTGTACACCCGTGTCAGTCAGTATGACTGTGAGATTGAGCCTTGTGCCCCATCACAAACATCTCTCCTTTTTTAATATCCAAAACTTTCTGTCTTTCAGTGTAATCTGACTTATGTGTAAGAACACAAACAGAGAAATGCAGGAATGAATTTGCGACCAGCATCTGGAGCTGTCCTGGCAAGGATATCAGGCAAAGGAGTCAGCATCTGGGCGGGCTCAGGATCTGGGCAGAGATAGTGATTCTATCTGATCTATCTATTGTGATTCTGTGATTCTGTGATAGTGGTCAGACAGAGACAAAGCTAAAGCTCAAAAAGTGCACAAATGTGCAGGTGAATCTACAGAGCAGAGTCTGTGTACATTCACTATGGACCTTCAACCCCCGTCAGCCAAAGACAAAGAAGTGATTTGGCTGCCTCTGCTCCATCTATGTGAGTCCCTGTGGTGCTCTATGTGGGTGCTGTGAAGGCAGTGCCTCAGCACGCTGTGTGCAGCTCCACCCCTGCAGGTATCTGTGCTCCATGCCCAGCCTCACAAACAGCTAAGCCTGCAAGCAGGAAAGCAGCAGCCACCATTAGATCATGATGGTCCTTCTCAACCCAGGCCATTCTATGGTTCTGTCCTTCAGCTTGGGAAGGAGACCCCTGGGAGCACTGAGATGGGTTCCACCAACTAAGCAGAACACTCACCCTCCAGAACAGGGAAGGACAGCAGCCATTCCTACATCCCTAAACCCTCAGAAGTCTGAGAAGTGTGTTTTGGTTGTTTTCAAACCAACCGACAGGTCGAGAGGCTGCCACAAGCAAAATGCTACAAGTATGCCAACACAGACAGTCACACAGTGCAGCTCTCAGCAGGAACTCCAAAGTCAAGCAATGATGTATCAGAAGTAAAGGAGGCCCCAGAACAAGCAGTATGAGAGCATTAAGGAAAGAAAAAAGTCTTTCTTTCCTTGCATCAGTCCTGCATCAGTACGAGCATACAGGTGGCAAGCCCTTATGCTGCTCACTGCATGCTTGAGTGAAAATAGGACAGTCTATCAACTGAAATCATTTCAAACCTTCCCCAGAAAATTGAGTTTAATACACTCACCTCTTCTTTCTTCTTTGGGTCTGACATGGGGTTTCTGAAAAGTGGAGAATCTCCAAAGGGTGAATAAGTCAAACTATTGAGGTGCTGCTGGAGGACTGCCTGCTGGGCAGCCGATGCATTAGGATCTGTCAGTGCTGCAAGAAGAACAGTTTTTAGCAGTCAACATTAATAGAGTCAAGGCAGATAGAAAAGACAACCTCTCAGCCAGAGGATCTCCTCACAGGAGTTCCAAATCCTAAATTAACAGCATCCTTTTTTCCCCTGCTCTTCAGAATTCTGAAGGAAGAAATCATATCCTATTCCTTCACTGGAATTTGGAAACGCACTCATTAAAAAGCTGAGCGTAGGGAGCTACAACAGAGCAGAGAGCAGGACCTCCTGCCTTCCAGCACCTCCACTCCATACAGTGGGTTTTTGAAGCATTAGGATGTTCATGTCTTGGAAAAGAAAAAATCCTGGCTGCAATTCTTTCCTGCTGCAGTGATCAAACATAGATCCGAAGTCCTCTCAGCAGAAAGTCTTCAATCTGTCCATCTTACAGCCTCTAATTTCAGTCCCCCATTGAGATCCTACAGAGATCACATTACAGAACATTTAAGGGCATAAAGCACCTTGTTTTTAATTCCAAGACCTGAAATCTTTTGATCCACCTCTGCTCACACAGCCGTACAGCAGCAGCTTCTCTCTGGCAATCCCACCAAGCACCCAAGCACGGAGCTGAGCCTCAGACATCAGCCAGCTTTTGTGGGCCCCTTCCTGCCACACAGTGCTGCGTGCCACCCTTCCCTCCTTCCACCCCACTGGAAACCATTTGCTGACACTGCTACCTGTGAGGGGCAGAGCACCATGGCCACGTGTGCCATCCCCAAAGTGCTCGGCTCTGCCCAGCAGGACGCAGTGCAGGACTTGGCAGGCACTACAGAATGATGCGTGTGGGACAGATTCTACCACCACACTCACCTGTTAAGCACCCTGAGTCTCCCAGATAGCATTACTAAAGAAATTAATGCCACGTTTCTTCTTATAAATGTATGAAATGCATCCGTTGCTGCCCCAAAGTGACTGATAGGAACCATCTTATAAATTTTGAAAGGAAAGCACGAAAGCATCTGTAAGTGTTGATAATGCTGACTTCGAATTACATTTGGAAAAATATACATGGGATGCTAAGGAGGGAAAAACAGCACAGCCTACATTGCTACTGAGAGCAGAAGCAGCCTCAGAAAGATCCTCCAGCATTTGTTTGGCTCCACACCACTGGAGCAGGGCGTATTTCCATGCTCAGACACGTTTGTGACCAGGAAGGGAGCAGTGATTGAACTCGGGCTGATGCACACTTACCTACAGCAGGCTGAGGGGCTCCAAAGCCCAGAGTAGCAGTGGAGGTATTGAACCCTGGTGCTCCAAAAGCTCCTGTTCCCAGCGTCCCACCAAGTTTAGGCTGGGTGTTTCCAAATAATGAAGTCTGTCCCGCCCCGAGGGCTACGGCACGAGAAAACTCACTGTAACACTTTGAATAACCAGTTTATCCCACAAAGAACTCATTAGCAAGTTGCAAGAAAGACTCGAGGTGTGCATGAATGCTACAGGCACCCCAGACTCACACAATCAGACCAACAGAGCCTTCGAGGCAAGCCACCAGCCTCTGAGCCATTAGCCACAGCCAGAAGTAACACTGCCCACAGTCTCTACCAGGTTAATCAGCACAGCAGTATCCAGCTCTGCTCAGTTCTGATGTAAGACAGGTTCATGACTTCAAGCCAAAGCTCCTACAGCCACTGCTGCGTTACCAGAGTTAGTGAGTGCTACAAAGACCTCACCAAAGCTTGAGGACTATGCTTAAGCTGAGACAGAACAAGCCAGAAAACTGCTTACCTGTTCCAAACCCTGTCCCAAGCCCCGTTCCCAGAGTCCCTGTTGCAGGCTTATTTCCAAACAAGCTATTTCCAGCATTGTTGGCACCAAAACCTTCAAGGACACAAACAGGAGCTCATTAATCTAAAGCTATTAGCAATGAAATTCAGAATATAAATAAGCATCAGCCACTCAAAGACAGCTCTGCTACAGTTAAGGTCAAGTTTAACACACCGCTGCCAAAACTGCACGTTAAACAAGCAGCAAGAAGGGACTTCAGTGTAAAAATAACGTACACGAGTTATGCATGTACAACTGACAACATTAGTTCAGAAATTTACTGTCTTGCTTTCTTAAGCTTTTTAATTCGCTACAAAATTCAGTATTTTATAAAGCCAAAAAGGACATCGTTATTCTGTTGCCTGTTATAGCATCAAGCACATTTAGTTTCTTGAACTGCCTGCAAGGAACATCCCACTGCATACTGTCTATACCACACACACTTCTGGTTCTTACAGCCCCCATTCAGGAGAGTGCACAGCTCAAAAGCACACCTCTAAAGCTCACCCAAATCTAGCACTACACAGGTTAGATTGTGAACTGAAGGCTGCAAACCATTCTGTTAATGGTTAATTACGTGGCCATTAATTAGTGGAAGGACAGAATTAAGCTGGAGAACTGCAGTCACAAACTGACATCAGAAGCACCCCAGACCCAAACTATTCCTGTCTGCTGTACTGCTGCAAACAAAGCAGGGCCATTAACACAAACACTGGAATTGCTGCTGCTCTACTCCACAGCAGCAGTGCCCTAATGGCTGTTGGTTCTCAATACAAGGGGTTTGGAAGCAACTTCCAAATAAAAGATGGTAACAAATTGCCCAAGCTCTGTCACCACAGTGGGCCTGGCCTGCTGCAGTGCTGCCCGGGCAGCCTAAGGGCTGGACAATTCCTCCCCTTTTTTCTGGAAGATGGATATGGCAGAATAGCACTTTTTTTCCATCTGTTTTTGTAGACAGAAAAAAAAAAAGCTGTCAGGATTTCCAACACTGTAAACCCAGCTCTGCTCCCTTTGAGGAATAAGGGTTCTGCTGCTCTCAGTGTCAGCAGACAAAGGAAGACTGACGTTTACTTGAACAAATACACATTTCATAGAATCATAAAATGGCCTGGGTTGAAAAGGACCACAGTGAACCCAGTTCCAACCCCCCTTCCATGGGCAGGGTCGCCAACCACCAGACCAGGCTGCCCAAATCCAGCCTGGATTCCTCCTGGACATTTCTGCTGCCTGATCACACACTGAACACCAAACACCATCAGTGTCAGAGGCAAACACTAATGCAAGACCCCAGCCTTCAGAACTACAGATTCTCAAAGTGTGAAAGACAGCAGCTACCAGTGACACTGCGTCTTCTCTCTCTTATACATCATAAGTTTCCGAGATCTGCCATCAAAGCACAGATAGCACTGTGCCCCTGAGCGCTCCTCCGCAATCACAGATGTGTAACAGGCTGCAGATGCACAACGTTGTGGAAGTTTTTTGATTTCAGTGGCTCTTAATTACAGGTTACACCTTCCTAAGCACTGACTGAAAGAGTGGGACTTCAACTGATCTACCGACGTGGTAAGTCAGGGAGCAGCACAGAGGAAAGGTACAGAACGGGATCCAAGGTGCTCCTCTGCAGCAACACCCATGAGAAGGACGGCTTACCTGGGGATTCTAACACCCAACCGTTAGCATGCGACACTCAGCAGCCAGGTGTGTGGTATATGCAGTATAGTTTTAAGTGATTGAATCCCACTTTTTTTTATATGTACCAAAATTGGAAGTGTTTGTATTGGTTCCTAAACTCAGGGTTGGTTTGTTACCAAAGAGCCCGCCGCCAGTGGTTGTACCAAATGAGGTACTGGTCGTGGTGGTTCCAAATCCAGCAGGTTTGCTACCAAACAGGGTCTGGAAGGAAGAAAACATCAATTTGGAAACCTGACAGCACGATATTAAAAGAAGTGTATAAGAGTTTCATTGCAGGCAAGAAAGCAGAACTAAAGCCAAGCACAACCCCAACTCCCAGCACTGCTGTTACGTGCAACCACCTCCTGGAACACAGAGTTTTTCACTCCTCTACCCACAGAGAGAACTTTAAAACCCAAGTAAGTGGCTACTGAGAATCAAGCTCATTCTCAGTGAGGGAACATCAAAACATCAAAAGTAAAGGCCTGTAGTGTCAGCAGCACACCAAGGCACCCCCAGCCACGTGTTTGGCCTCCCTTACTGCCTTGCATCGCTCCAGACACTACCAGCTCCACTGCTTAATTCTGCTTAGAAGGAACTGCACTACTGCTGCACCTTCACTTCGACAACACTGCTCTGAGCGAGGTCAACACACAGACTCTAGATGCCATTTTGTTTTATTTTCATTAATTTTATTTATAAAAATATGAACGTACCGAACCGCCAACACCAAATCCTGTGTTTGCTTGTCCAAAAAGCCCGGTTCCAGTTCCAAACGCAGTGCCAGCATTGGTAGTGGCAGCTGTTCCAAAAAGGCCTCCGGGCTGCGAGGGCTGCGTGGCCCCAAAGATACCCTACAAAGAAGAATTACATTAAAATAACGCCACAAAGCTTTCTGAAGTCCAGCTGTGATGATGAAAGAACAAACGCCAGAAGTTTGTTAAACACTGCAGTATTTTCCTTTTTGATGGGGGGGAAAAAAGGCGAAAACATTTCAGGAGCTTGATTCATTCAGGCCATTAGTTACAGCAAGGAAAACAAACAAAGGAATCCCTGCTCCATACTGTAGTTTCCCCCCCCTGCTGTGAGCAATGAAGATGGGCAATAACCATTCCAGAGGGTTTTCTGAGAGAAGCCACAGCACAGCAAGGAGGAATGCAGCACATCTGCAGCCAGAGCTTCTGGCTATACAATAAATTACAGCCGTGCAGGGCCTCTCAATCAGATGACCCCACCAATGATGCTCATTAGTCACCAGAAAGCACAGAGTTCTTAATAACATTCTGTAGAAATGTTATCAATAACAAGTAACAGAATTTTATCATCTGCATGAATACGATTGGAAAAATCCTTGTGTTGATGAGAACAACCATCTTCAAAAGGATGGGAAAAGTTGTAGGCTTTTACTGTAAGCTGTATAAGCTTGTACCAAAAATGAAAAACACTGATGGGTAAGAAGCTCCTCAACCAGACAGCAGAGCTCAGAGCTTTGCAGTTGAGTTTTAAGGAAGCCATGGAACAACCTGAGGGAGATCAGGATCACTGCATCACAACCCAACCCTGCACAGCTGGAATAGGCACACAGCAGCGCATGAAGGATTTAAACAACTCATCTTACCATTGTGCTCGTGTTTGGCTGTCCTAGAGTGCTGGTATTCCCAAAGGGAAAGCCTGTGTTCTGCGTCGTCGTGGCCTGACCAAATGGTTTGTTAAACAGACTTGTAGTTTGAGTCTGCTGACCAAAAAGACCTCCTGTTGTTCCTGTTCCAAAGCCAGTCGTAGCTACAACGAAAGAAGTTGGTTTAAAAAAAAAAAATCCTCAAGCTTTTATCCCAATCTACACTCAGCACATTCAAACAAGAAAAAAAAAAAGGAACCTCAGCTCAATGGAACAGCAAAACACACGAGGCCAACACAGCACAGCTGCACTCAGATGGAAGCAGTTGTGCATTTTGTGTTCTCCTTGTCCTGAGTCAGTGTGAATTTCTTTAGAAAGAGAGTGGGGAGGTGCTGAACAGCTGCCCAGAGAGGCTGTGGATCCCCGTCCATCCCTGGAGGTGTTCAAGGCCAGCTTGGATGGGGCCCTGGGCAGCCTGGGCTGCTGTGAGATGTGGAGGTTGGTGGCCCTGCCTGTGGTGGGGAGTTGGAGCTTCGTGATCCTTGAGGTCCCTTCCAACCCAAACCATTCTGTGACACTGTTAAAACCTAAATTCAATACAGGAACTGAAGCAGCATACCTCTCTTATCTTACAGCTGTAACAACGTGGCAGTCAGCAGAGGAATTTACCCTGCTAACCCTCAGAACAACACAGTCATCAGCTTTCAGTTTCACTTTGTGAAGCAGTTTACTTCAGCTCAGGACACAAACCCCCAGCTGCACCCAGGGACTGCCTCAGCAGGCAGGCTGCACACACAGCTTCCTGCATGGTCATCTCCCCCAAGGACTGCAGCTTAGGTGAGCCCCCACAGCAAGCCCAGCAGGGCCTGCCATCAGGGACAGACACATTCTAACCTCAGAAGCAGTACATCTTTGTTTCTGTTCCTAGCTAACTTTACATGTGGCTTTTATGCTCCATCCAAGAACACTCAAACAGTGTGAAACCAGGCTGGCACAGTATGCGAGGGGCTGGAGAACAGATCCTGGCAAAGCTTCACTGGGTCACTATAAACAGGGAATTTGTGGTCAGGGAATTCATGCCTGCTCATTAGCAGAAAGCAAAAATCTCATTACAGAACATTGATAATGCAGACAGTCAAAGTCTAAGCTCACACCAGCATTTCCTCATCCTTCTCATGGCTGAACAGCTCAATAAAGCACTGGCAAATCCAGCCACAGTTGAGCAGCACGCAGGCAGTACTTACTTGTTCCAAAAGCAGTTTTATTCTGTCCATATGAGAAGCCTGTATTAGTGGTAGAAGAGCCAAAAAGTCCCGTAGCTGTGCTTGAAGTAGCAGTGGAAGTCCCAAACAAGCCTGTAGTGGCTCCTGCTCCCACAGGATTCGAGGGCCCTTTCCTATTGGCCATGTAGTCTTCTAAACGCAGCTCCTAGTAAAGGAAAACCCATTTCTCTTTACACACAGTAAGGCTAAAGCCACAACACCAGCATGCCCACGCAGCTCCCAGCCTCCCCCAGCACAAAGCTACCAACAACAGCTGCTAACAGCTCCACGTTTTAAAACAAGAACTGCATCAACAAGACCCGAGCTTAGACACAGCACTGCAGTTATGTCTGGGCTTCAATTTTATTTCTAAGGGCATTTTCAGAGTACACCTGTTCTCAACTATCAGTTAAGCAAACTGGAACAGGAGGCCTTCATGGCTATATCCTTGAGAGCAGTGGTTTACATCAAACAACTGAGTTCTGTCGTGGCTTCTGCCATTATCTCATCAGCACAAGTGCTGCCAGCAGCATCTCACCCTCCTGATACGCAGCAGGATGGAATTTCAGCTCTTCAGAAACACATTAAAAACCAACACCAATACAACGATGTGTTGTCTCGTGCTACTTCTGTGCATGATGTAGATACTGAAAGCTGCATTTGTCAGCAAGCACATACAATATTTATCACAAAACGTCCAAAAAAACTCTGCTAAGCCCATACTAATTAATAGCTGTACCAAATTAACGTGTGAACATTATCAACTGACCTCGAGAGATTTGCTCTCATACTCCTTCATAGCAGTGATGCACTGGTGCTTAGTATTGATAGTGGTGCTAACTCCAGACTTGACCATGCTATCTGTACCAGTTGGGGGCTGCAAGAGAAGAGGTTAAGCTATCAGATGTAAAATTCAGACAGGTCTCTATTGATAAATGTAATTTTTTCTGAGCAGTTGCTGTTAAGTTCTTTATGGAGAGAGTGGTGAGGTGCTGGAACAGCTGCCCAGAGAGGCTGTGGATCCCCGTCCATCCCTGGAGGTGTTCAAGGCCAGGTTGGATGGGGCCCTGGGCAGCCTGGGCTGCTGTGAGATGTGGAGGTTGGTGGCCCTGCCTGTGGTGGGGGGTTGGAGCTTCGTGATCCTTGAGCTCCCTTCCAACCCAAACCATTCTCTCTTATCTTACAGCTGTAACAACGTGGCAGTCAGCAGAGGAATTTACCCTGCTAACCCTCAGAACAACACAGAGTCATCAGCTTTCAGTTTCACTTTGTGAAGCAGTTTGCTTCAGCTCAGGATACAAACCCCCAGCTGCACCCAGGGATTTCACTATCCCTGCTACCTTTCAGCCCTGTTTCCATCTTACTGTACTGGGAAGAAGTACACAGTGCCACTCTAACACTGCCCCCTGATCACTACAGCTGTGCTTTCATGCAGACATGCCAGGCAAAGCCCTGCTCTGTCACATCAGTCAGCAGAATTCCCAGCTCATTTCGTCCCTAAACTGAACAGCTATTGAGGAGAAAGCAGCCTTTTGGGCAGATAGCACTTACCCCATTTCCAACAGCTCTTCTTCCAGGCCATCCTCCATTTTCAACTGTCACGGAACCCTCAGGGACCCCCCTCCCCCCCCCTTAAAGGGAACTCATCCAAAAAACACACAGGGCATCACTGTTCAAGTCTCATTTTCATTCCCAATCCCACAGTGACTGAGAGGAGCATTTATTTTGACCCACATGTCAGAATAAGTTCAGCTGTGATCACCTGGAGCTCTGTGACACCTCCTGCCTGCCCAGGAAGGCCCACCCTGTACCACAGCTGTACATCTCACACCTGCACAGGGCATCACTCTGGAGTGTTTAATTAGAACAAAATGAAGGTCTGGGTTCTCTGCAGTTAATTACATTTTCACTGCAGCAGTCCAACTAAGGGTACTTCCAAGCAATTTCAAAACACTGCATATTTGTGCATTAACTACTTCCTATTTTTAAGCTCGTGGATCCAGGCAGTGCCAGAATGGAACATTTCCTCAGCAAAGAGACTGAATTAAGAGAGTGAAACAGAACTTACATTGAATTTAATGGTTGTGCCAGTCGGAGTAGCAGTAAAACTGGTTGGGCCGAACAGAGAGCCAGATGGATTCCCAAAAGGATTGGAAGTGGTGTTGGTGGTTCCAAAGAGACCTCCACTGCTGGTACTTGTGCCAAAGTCTTAAAAAACAAACAGGAACAGAAAGATCAGCACTAAAACAACCATTTATTTAAAACTTAATGCCAAATATCCAGCCAATCTGAGTTAGAAAGCAGTTTGGAAATGAAATCAACTGCAAGGGAAAAAAAAAAGAAACAGAGCAGTGTTGGAAACCTGTGGTCCGTTAACATAACGTAGATCCCCCCCATCTCATCACCCAGGAAACAGCAGAGGAACCTCAGCAGCCAGTTCCACCCTGCTGACAGCAGCACCCATAAATGGATGTGCACAAAGGCAACCAGGAAGCTTTTGCTTTCTTCAGAAGTTTCTGCTTCAGGGAATTACAGAAGTGCTAAAAGGGCATTTCAAACATTCTAGCACCAGAAGCAAAACTAACCATAACTACTCTACAACAGCAGGATAAAAAGCTAAAATCAAGTAGAGCCAAAGCTTAGTTAGGAATAGAAAGCACCAGTTGGCTACTTATGTGTGAATTAGTGTAAAACTCACAGCTAGAACCACAGCTACAGATTTTGTAGCATATCACGTTGGCATCTGCCTACTGTGGACCGTAACAACGAAACCAAACCAAACATTAACACTTCACACTAACACCTGTACCAGGCCCACACACACATCCAACTTCCCACGCTTCAGTCAAGCTAAATCAGCCATACTCAAGAGACACAAGAGTTTGACTCACTTCCAAAGCCAGCAGGCTTGTTCTGTGCGAAGGCATTGCTCTGGGATGAGAAGAGGCCTCCGCCAGTGCTGGTGGTACCAAACAGGCTGCTGGATGTCCCAGTGGATGTCCCAAACCCAAAGCCAGTGCTGGTGGAGGAGGTGGCTGGCTGATTAAAGGCGTTGGAACTGAAGAGCCCTCCTGCAGACAGAAACAAGCTCTGCAATCATTTCACTGCTTGGTTTGAAGTTTTGGTGGTAAAAGTAATTGCTTTGAGCAATTCTGCCCACAGCTGTAACACTGCAGTACCTGGCTTTGCCTGGGTGTTCCCGAAGAGGCCCCCAGTGTTGTTGTTTGCCCCGAAGGCTGATGTGCCAAACGCTCCTCCACCTGTGGTACCAAAGCCAGCATCTGGAAAATCAGCACCACAGGTTAGACAAAATCATGTTCTGAACACGAGGACTGGAAACTGAACACTGAGATTGCCTTTCTAACTTCCAAACCAAAGCCTGTGCCTGACCAGCTATACCTCAGCATCTGAGCTACACAAAGCAGCACCAGTAATGCTTTCACAGCTCTTACAGACAGAGCCTATGGTGTTGAGTCAGATACTGCTACGCCTGGCAAGGATGCTCAGCCCCACACCAGGCTGCAAGGCTTCCACCGCCTGGAAGCTGCTGTGCACCAATCTTAGTTTGGGAGCAATATAAGAGCAAAAGCTGTGTTTTCTTCCTACCAAGCAGTGCACACACACCAGTGGATGGGCTGCTTTCATGGTCAGCAATCTCACTGTGCTATTCACAACACGCATCTCCAGAGAGCACCACATCACATGCTTTTTCCTTCCCATACTCCAGTCCCAACTGAATGAACCTTCCTCCCAGCCCAGGCAAAGATGCCTTCACCAAAGCATCCAACTTCCCACTCCCTTTATAAAAGGAAGCTTCATCGACAGCAAGTGCAATCCTGCTGTGTGCTGAAACAAAGACCCCGTGAAGCAGGCTTGGGGTCCTGATTCTCTGCTAACACAGCTCTCCTCCTCATCGCTGCCGAGCAAGTGAGCTGGACAGCCCTGCTCCCATCACACACAGAACCCCCACCTCTGTGTGATTCTCAAGCAGTTCATCTGTGGAAAAAAACCACACCAAGCAATGCAAAAACCAAAAGTACAGATTTAGATGTATTACTTACTTTGTCCAAAAGTTGATGTTGTTCCAAAGCCAGTGTTACCTCCAAAAGGAGTTCCGAAGGATTTGTTAAACATTTTCAGTATGTATCAGTTTCCTTTCCTTAAACCTAGAAAGAAGAATCCAGTTGAGCTTTCAAAGCTTTAATGACATTTCTCATCTTCCTCACTGTTGATACTCAGCAAACTGAGTACTTCAGCCACGATATGCATGACAGCACGACTGAAGTCACTGCAGACAACCAGAACTCCTAAGGAGAGCAGAGCACTGACACTTCAATAGCACCACAAGCAAGCTTCCTTCCATCCCTACGATGTTCCCCACACATCCCACATGCTGAGATAACTAATCGAGGCAGCTACACCCCCAGATCTGCCCTCTCAACACATGAACATCTCTCACAAGCAGTGCTCCCACATCCGATCCACTGCACGTCTCTGCTCAGCCATCTGCACACCTGAGAGCCCACCAGAACACAGCCTTAAGAACAGACACAGGGAGTTGCACTGAACTACAAGCCCAAGACTGTCCACGGGAGCTTTTCTGTTACAACCTATACGTTCCAACTTCTGCTAACACAAAGAAATGCACTCTATGAGAACTACAGGAACAAATCTTCCTCCAGCTCTGCTCTCACTGCTTGCTGGGCTCACCGAGATGTCTTCAATCCAACATTCTGAACATTCCCATGCAGCTGCTCACAGGGTGTACGATGCACCCCTACGCCCCGTGCTGTTTTACTTAAGGGTAGGTTTAACAACAATACTTCCAACCTTGTCTCCAAATACAAGCACAATGGAAATACCCACTTTTTCATCAAGAATCAAATTGGTCACAGAATCACACGGGTTGGAAGGGACTTCATGAGATCACTGAGCCCAACCACACCTGCTGGTAAAGGAGGATCATAGAATGATAGAATGACCTGGGCTAAACAGGACCACAATGATCACTGAGTTCCAACCCCCTGCTATGTGCAGGTCACCAACCACCAGACCAGGCTGCCCAGAACCACATCCAGCCTGGCCTTGAATGCCTGCAAGGATGGGGAATCCTACAATAGACCTTTGATAGGGTAAATAACAGCAGGACAAGAGGAAATGGTTGGAGGTTGAGGGAGGGCAGATTGAGGTTGGATGTCAGGGGGAAGTTCTTTAGGGAGAGAGCGGTGAGGTGCTGGAACAGCTGCCCAGAGAGGCTGTGGATCCCCGTCCATCCCTGGAGGTGTTCAAGGCCAGCTTGGATGGGGCCCTGGGCAGCCTGGGCTGCTGTGAGATGTGGAGGTTGGTGGCCCTGCCTGTGGTGGGGGGTTGGAGCTTCGTGATCCTTGAGCTCCCTTCAACCCAAACCATGCTATGATGCTGTCAATAGGTCACACAGCAACAAAACCATGACAGGAATTACAGCCTCAGAAACCCGCAGTCCTTTTCTGCACTGAGACCAGCAGTTACTCGCCACGAAAACGCCACCCCGGCTGGCAGCACCGCCAGGTCCCAGCAGCGCAGCCCCACCGCGTTCCCCCGTCACACAACGCTACCAGCAGCCTCCACACAGCCCCGAACCGCGGTGCTGAGCCCCAACACGGGCAGCTCCCTCACGACGCTCCCGCAGCCCTCAGTCACCTCAGCGGCGCCGTTTCACGCCGCTATCCCGATCATCGCGACATCCCCCCGCACGGCCCCGCTCCCGGCCGCACCACCCGAAGGCCGCGGCGGCCCGGCTCCCGGTTTCCGAGGCCGCGCCGTAACGAGAAGGCCGCGGCGGGGCCCGAAGAGACCCCGAGCGCTCTGCGGACGCGGAGCTCACCGTCGAAGAGAGGAGAGCAGCGCGGTCCGGCCGGGTCCGGTCCGTCCCGGCCCGATCCAGCCTCGCCACTCCCGCGCCGCCGCCTCACACAGAGGAAGCTGCGTCACAACCCGCTCCGCGCGTTTCCCATCGGCCCCCGCGCCGGCCCCGCCCCCTTGAGCCCGCACCCATTGGCTGCCGCCGCTCGAGCTGCGGTGAGTGGACCCACCCACTCTCCCTGGTTCCTTTTTTCTATTAGCGAAAAGGGAGATAAGCGCCGAGCACCGATTGGTCTCGCCCGGGAGGAGGCGGGGCTAACGCTGCGGAAGAGTCCAGAACATCCCTCCCGCCTCGCCGCCCAGCATCCGGGCGCGCCGGGAGCGGGGCTTCTCCCGGCCCGCCCAATCAGAGAGCTTCTCTGCCTCCTGCGTGCGGCGCGCAGAGCGGGACGCGTTCAAGCGGTCCGCCTGGCCGGCAGGGGGCGCCCCACGCGGAGACTTCGGGCCTCTTATGGCCAGGCCCAAACCTGGGCCTGGTGGGGCCGCGCCGTGAGGGGCGCCCCCGGGTGGGGCCTGCGGCGGTGCTGCGGGTCTGAGGCGGGGGGGCCGGAGGAGGACATGGGGCCGGGGGGCGGGAACGGGGTGGGGCGAAGGGGAGGAGGGATGAGCAGGTGCGGGCAGCGGGCCCGGCGGAGCAGGAAGGGGCGTGGGCGGCCCGGGGCGGGCATGGAGGAGCGAGGAGCGGTGTGAGGTGTGCGGGAACGGGAGGAGCAACGGGGGGCAGCGGGCCGAGGGGGTGAGAGCGGGAACGTAGCGGGTGGGGGGGCGGCCCTTGGGGTCCGGGCCGTGAGGGCGGTGTGAGGGCGGGCCGTGCGCCGATGGGGGCTGCGGGGTCTCGGTTTGTTGTGAGCCCTGGCCGGCAGGAGCTGTGCCGCGGCCGTGATGTGAACCGCGGCCCTGCGGGCGGCACTGTGTGACGGCTGGCTGCCGCCTGGGTCCCGACTTTGCCTCTCCACAGCTCTGTGCTGGTTCTGCCAGCTGCGTCCAGAGCAGGGCCGTTAAGATGATCAGAGGGCTGGAGCAGCTCTGCTGTGAGGAAAGGCTGAGGGAACTGGGCTCGTTCAGCTTGGAGAAGAGAAGCTGCAGGGAGACCTCAGTGTGGCCTTCAGTGCTTGGAGGGAGCAGATAAACAGGAGGGGAACGGCTGTTTGTGAGGGTGGGTGGTGACAGGACAAGGGGAATGGTTTGAAAGTGAGGCAGGGGAGGTTTGGGTTGGATGTGAGGAGGAAGTTTTTCATGCAGAGGGTGGTGAGGCAGTGGAACAGGTTGCCCAAGGAGGCTGTGGATGCCCCATCCCTGCAAGCATCCAAGGCCAGGCTGGATGTGGCTCTGGGCAGCCTGGGCTGCTGGTTGGCGACCTGCACACAGCAGGGGGTTGGAGCTGGGTGAGCACTGTGCTCCTTTGCAAGCCAGGCCATTCTATAATTCAGGCACACTATCCTTCATGCAGAGCATCAGCAGTGGGGCTGGCTGGGCAGGGGGTCCCACTCTGTCCTCACCTCCATGGCTGCAGCTGCACCCTTAAAGCTTCCATCCCACAGTGAATGAATCCAGGCAGAGCAGCAAACCCTGAGGTGATCACATGGTTTGACATCGCTCTTTGCTGCTCTATGGCAGCAGCACCAGGCACTGAGCTGGGCCCTGCCCCGTGCCCCTCAGCAGCAGCTCTTTGGGCTGCAGCCTGAGGTCGCACTGCAGGATGTGACCCTGTGTTGCCCTTGGTCCTGCTTATAATTGGCTTCAACGAGGATTGTCTGCGACGAGGATTTGTCGTAGAGCCCAAGGTGAGGGAGGAAGCCAGCCCTCAGCATCATGGCTCTTTGTCCCTTGTCCCCAGGTGGAGGGGAGCCGGTGTGGATGGGAGAGATTTGGGCCACGCACAGCGGAGTGATGATTTGGGGTTGAAGTAAGGCGTGTGCAGTGCTGGGGACTGCAACTCTGTCCGCCACAGCCTGAGGCATGTAGGACAAACAGCAGTGCCTGAGAGCTGGAGTGCACCTGGCTGCTGCTGGGGCATTGAGCCGGGGCAAGCTGCCAGGCTCGATAACTGGCCTGACCTGACCTGAGTTGTTGAGCAATGTTTTTATCATGCAAGCTGAAGGCTGTGGTCCTGCAGCTTCCTTGAGGTGTGGTGTTGGCTGTGCTGTGCTCGCAGGGCCCTGTCTGGGGCAGCATGCTGCAGTGTCAGCACAGCAGCTCTGAGCTCGGCCGAGGAAGGATCTAGATGGCTCTACCCAGCAGAAATGCAGTCGCATGTCTCGCAGCCTCGTGGTGCAGAGCTAGAAGCATGTCCCACACAGCTGATCCTGCTTTCTGCCTCTGGTGCCTTCATCCAGCTCTCAGGCTGCTGTGAAACACCGGCTGTGCCCAGGTTTCTCTGTTTGCAGCTTATAGCTTGACGCATCCATGCTGAGATGTTGGGGACTGAAGGACAGAGAATCCCTCCCAACTTGTGCTTTTTGCTTTCAGGTCCATCAGCATGCTCCAGGTACCACTGCCCCTGGATCGGGATGGTATCCTGTTCCGGCTGCGTTTCACTACTCTGGCTGTTTGGACTGTGTTTTGCCCCTTGTTTGGTTTTCTTTTCTGCGTGATTTGGTCTCTGCTCTTCCACTTCAAGGAGACAACAGCCACCCACTGCGGGGTAAGTGACATTCACCTCTGGGTGCTGCCTGTGCAGGGATCCTCTGTTTCCTACCGCAGGCGCTGTGTCACCTTGAACAATTTGCTTTCGTGTTGCCCCTGAATGAGCAATTGAGTTTTCAATTTTTGAAAAGTAACACTGAGCAGACTGGTGTTGATTGCGATAAAGAATAAAACTGATAAGGCTAAAGATAAGTATGCTGTCTTGACAAGGGGTTACTCTTATAAATGGAGTCACTGCCTCTCACATCTGTTGGAGTTCTTTGGAGCAGCCACAGGTAAGTGCCTGGGAGCTCTGGCTGCGAGGGACCGGCTGGGTTTCTGGAACGCATTCAGTCGAGTTCCTCAGCCATGGCATAAACATCAGTAAGCAGCAAGTGTAGAGCTATGAGAGGAGGTGACCCTGGGGTTGTACAGGATCCTTGCTGCTCCTCCTGCCCAGACACAGTGGGGTGATGAAGGTGGGTGGTGGTGATGAGGTCCTGGAGCCGGAGGGATGATGGGGACTCCTGAAGGCTACAGAACAGTGGGATCCCAGTGGTGATCGATTGAGAGAAATGATATGTGCACGTTGTCCCCTCCTTGTGGGACATTGTCCCCTCCTCACAGGACAGGTGTGTTGGGCAGTGCAGCAGGGATGCTCTGAGGTGTCCCGCAGCTTGAGATGTGAAATGAGGGCTCCTCAGCTTCAGCCTGCAGAGATACCAGGATGAGAGCAGGGAGGTGGAGGCCTCTGAGGTCCTGGCTGGGTGGGAGGGCAGGGTTAGGGTTAGGGTTAGGGTTAGGGCAGGGCAGGGAGCCACTGCCTCCTGTGCCAGTGTGAGAAGCAGGGGACATCATGAAGCAGTGTGTGTGAAAAGGAGCTGTTTCCACAGCAGTCGGTCTGAGGAGCTTCAGTCTCCAGGCTGTTACTCCACATGGACACCATCAACACTGACAAGAGCAGAGCACGCTGTGTCCAGGACTACAGAGCCTATGGAGCAGCTCTGAGAGTCTCTGGGGCACCAGGTGGTCTTGGCTTTAATCAAAGGAAAGATCTCTGAAGGAACCAGTCAAATCCACTGGATCGGCACTTGATTATGATGCTGTTTTTGGCTCTTTAGATCACTGAACTCTTGTCTGCTGAGGGCTGAGAGAGTCCATCCCTCAGAGCACGGGAAGAGCATCGTCAATTACAGGACAGTAAAGAGAGCTTTCAACTGAGGTTGCTGGGCAAGGGAAGCCTCCATCCACGCCTCTCTTATTGATTCAGTGTCAGCGTCAGCAGTCGATGCCTGGAAAGGGATCAGACACTGGCAGGAGAGCTCCTGCCAGAAGAACAGCACGTAGGAATTGCAGCCCCTTTATCCAAGAAAACAGTTTCATTAGGGCCTCAGCTGAAGTGTTTCTAAAGGATTTCATGCAGCATGGGAAATAAATGGAGATCTGGGAGTTTTAGATAGTTGAACAAGAGTTTGATCTTTCGAATTTCCTCCCTGCACAGCTTGTTTACCACACCAGGTGATCTTGAAGGTCTTTTGCAGCCAAATGGTTCTGTGATTCCGTGGCACAGTTGTCCTGCATGGATTACCTTTTGCATGGCAATCACAACTGACTGGGGACATCCCTGAGCTGCAAATACTTGGAGGTCAGCTCCAAGGTTTTCCTGCTTTTGTGTTTCTGAACGTCACCTTTGCCTGCTGTTCCTGTCAGTTTTCTGTTGGTATGTAGTTCTGCTTCCCTGCTCTCTTCTCTCTCTGAACTTGGGGATAGAATCATCGAATCATTCGGGTTGGAAAAGACCTCTGAGATCATCATGTCCAACCCCAACCCATCCCCACTCTGCTCACTAAACCATGTCCCTAAATGCCACATTTACACACTTTTTGCACACCTCCAGGCACGGTGACCTCACCGCTTCCCTGGGCAGCCTGTCCCAGTGCTGGAGAACACAGGGCACGTGTGGAACGTGGGGCACACAGGGAAGGGAAGGAGTGAGGGTTGTGGATGTCAAGATGAGAAACCTGAGCAGGGTTCTCAGCTCACTGAGCCTTCTCAATAGGCTGTGGAGGTGCTGGGGGCTGGGTGGCCCTGCAGGATGCATCAGGACTGCTGCTGTGTTACAGAATCACAGGGGTTGGAAGGGACCTCTGGACCTCAGTCCAGCCCTACCCCCGAAGCAGTTCTGTGCAGTCTTTGAACAGGAGAGCACCCAGCTGGGTTTGGACGTCTCCAGGAAGATCCCCACCTCTCAGGGCAGCGGTGCTGGAGCTCTGCCCCACTCACAGCACCGATGGACCTCCCTGGGCTGCAGTCTATGCTGGTGCCCCTTGTCCTGGCACTGGGCACCACGGAACAGAGCCCAGCCCCATCCCCTGCCCTTCAGACACTGATAAGCACTGCTCAGATCACCCCAGCCTTCTCTCCTCCAGGTGCACAGCCCTGGCACTCTCAGCCTGTCCCCAGCACGAGGTTCTCCAGGCCCCCACCAGCTCTGCACCCTCCACGGGGCTCTTCCAGCAGTTCCCAGTCTGTCTGGAGCAGGGGAGCCCAGCACTGGGTGCAGTGCTGCAGCTGTGCCCTCCCCAGGGCAGATAGAGGGGAGGATCTCCTCGCTCACCCTGCTGCCCGCACTCTGCAATGTATCCCAGATCCCTTTGGCCTCCTTGGCCACAGGGCATCCAGCTCAGCCCATTGCTCAACCAGGACCTCCAGGCCCTTCTCTGCAGAGTTCCTGTCCTGCAGATCAGCCCCGCCGTGTCCGTTTCCTCTCTTTTGACATGGCGCTTTTGCCGTAACAAGCCGCTCTCCCATCTCTTCCAGGTCCCAAACTACCTGCCTTCCATCAGTGCTGCCATCGGAGGAGAGACCCCGCAGCGCTACGTCTGGCGGCTCTGCATTGGTCTGCACTCAGCTCCACGTTTCCTGGTGGCTGTTGCCTACTGGAACCACTACCAGAGCTGCCACTGCTCCCATCCTCGCTACCTGCGCCTGTGCCACCTCAACCTGCTGCTCAACCTGCTCGAGAACTTTGCCCTCCTCGTTCTGACCTATGTGTCCTCCTCAGAGAACTATGGTACGTGGCTCCCTCCAACTCTGCATCAACCCCTGCGTGGTCAGCTTGTTTGTGGATGCTGAGCTCTATAAAAGTTAGGATTTATATCATAGAATCATAGAATGGCCTGGGTTGCAAAGGAGCACAGTGCTCAGCCACTTCCAACCCCCTGCTGTGTGTAGGTCGCCAACCAGCAGCCCAGGCTGCCCAGAGCCACATCCAGCCTGGCCTTGACTGCCTGCAGGGATGGGGATATGTGAAAGCTACATCTTGATGTGCTCATAGCTCAGCTCTTACTGCAACTCACAGAATCATAGAGTGGCTTGGGTTGAAAGGGATCTCAAAGATCATCCAGTTTCAACCCCCATCTGTGGACAGGATTTACAGCCACTAAGTCATGCACCAGCTCAGGCTGCTTAGGACCCCATCCAATCCTGATCTGCAGGGATGGGATACCCACAGCTCTGGGCAGCAGTGTCAGAGCCTCACTGCTCTCTAGGTAAAGAATTTCTTCCTCACATCTGGCCTAGATCTCCCATTTTGAAGCCATTCCCATTGACCACAGCCCTCCAGCTCCGACCTTCCAGCCAACTCCTTATCCACCAAGTAGCCCACCCTCTGATCCCATATCTCCAATTTAGAGGTAGGGATGTGGTGTGGGACCACGTCGAAGGCCTTGCATACATCCAGCTAGATGGCATCCTTCGCCCTTCCCTTTACCCACCAGTGCCATCACTCCATTGCAGAAGGCCACCAGATGGATGGGGCACGACCTGCCCTTGGTGCTGGCTTTCAGATCACCTCCTCGTCCCTCCTGTGCCTTTACATGAATTCCTGGTGGCTGCATTTCTGTGCCAAGCCTGCCATCCAGCTGGAGTGCTGTGTTCCCATTCCTGTGCTGAGCACGTGCTTAATGCTGCTCATCACCACGCAGCAAAACTCAGCACTGCTCTGCTGTCAGCACAGCCCCCGCTTCTGCCTCATGGCCGTGGCACTGAGTCGACTCCAACCTACTGTCTCTAGCAGCATTTTCTGGCTTAATTTCCTGCACTGGCTATTGAGTAAATGAGAATCTTTCAGGTTACATCAAAGCACGTGAAGCAATGGGCTCAGAGGTGCCTCTGGGTCCCATCTGAGCTGAGTGTAACTGCCAGCAGTGGGACCTGGCGGTGGTGGCAGCACGGAGGTCTGGCAGTCACCAGGTGGTGCTGCTGCAAAGGGCACGGAGCTGCCTGGGACCTGGCGGTGAACGCTGGGTGCAGCCGTGGGATGCGGGGTTGCAGTCATAGAGTGCTGCAAAGGGGGCAGCAGGGCTGCATGGAGAGCGGGTTTGGAGCAGGGCTGGCAAGAGGAAGCTGGTTTGTGTCCTTGCAGGAAGGGTGAGGAGGGGCTGGAGCTGGTCCTGTAGTGAAGGCACGGCTGCAGCACAGATTGCAAACCTGCTGGCTGCCTTTGGGAGTGGGCTGTGCTCCCTGGGCCCTGCACTGATGCCGTAATGGGGGTGGGCTGCATCCAGGATGCCCATGGGTGCCCTCAGCCACCCACAGCCGCAGCTGGGCTCAGGCTCATCACCTCTGCAGGGCACTGCCACGTTCTTACCTCCCGCTGCTGCCTTCAGCTCCGCTCTGTGCTGGGGAACATTGTTCTCCTTCCCCTGAAACAGGGAAGAGAAAGAAGAGGAGGGAAGTGTGGTTCTTACGGTCAGGTGTCGTGGTTGCAAATTCAGCCTGTGGGTTCCGTTCCTGGAGAAAAGTTTGGGGAATGCTTTGTGAATAAGTGCTTCTATTTAAAAGAAAAGCATTTGGCCTAAAATTTCGTGGGCTTTGCGTGTGGCTCTGGGTGTTGTGAGCTGCCCAAGTTCCACACCACTCAACCAGTGATGGTTTCAGCCTACCCTGCAGTCAGCGTGGGTTCAGCAGGGTGCAGGACAGCCTCGGTGCTGGTGAGAAGGCTGCTGGCAGCTGTCACCTGGCAGCTGAAATGCAGGAGACCAGCAGGACGTGCTGGGCAGGCTCACTGTGCAGCCAGCCGCCGTGCCTCAGTTTCCCCATCCGTCCCAGGAGCTGCTCCCAAGTCTGCCTGTGGTTTGCAGCCGTTGGGGCTCCCAGACCAGGTGCCACACAGCAAGTAAAAGCCCTCTGTGCTGTGCTTCCAAACGCATTGTGCACACTCAGAAGTTTGCAGCCCCAGCCCTAGGGGAGACACGAGGCACGGACAGACAGCTGTCGTTAGCCCTGCATGGCTGGCATGCTGCTGAGGCTGCCAGCAGGGCTGTGCCCACCGTCCTTTGCCCCCAAAGCCTCCCCTGGTACTTCTGTCTCATTTCCGTGCCTAGATTTAACAGGAAGCCTCTTGTCTTGTTGATTCAGCAATCCATGAAAATGCCTTCATCGTCTTTATCACGTCAGCTCTGGGCCACATGCTCCTGACGTGCATCCTCTGGAGGATGACTAAGAAACACACAGTAAGTCCCGAGGTACAGACACTTTCCTTTCTTCTCTCGGTGCTGTGGTTGGGGCTGGTGGTGGAAGGGCTTCATCTGTTGCTTGCTTCTAAAATGACCAGATCTGGGTGGTGAAGGTCTTAAAGAAACGGGTGAATCTGGCTTATGGTCACCAAAATTCACACTTCTGTCCAACAAAACAAACCGTGGAGGAATGTTTTGATTTCCTGTTCTGTAGTTTTCACGTGGAGCTGATCCTCAAAATGCCATCTCCTGGGGTCTGCATTGCTGCCCTTTTCCCCTTGCTTAGGGGAGCCCCTCTGGGAGCTGAGCTGGGCTCTGTGCTGGAGAGCAGTGCTGCAAGCAGGGCTGTGGGTCTCACATGCAGGCTCTGGGGCTTCTCTGCAAGAGGCTGAAGGCTTGGGGAGCTGCTGGTCACGCTGCACATCAGGCGGAGGGGCTGGGCTCCATCACCTGCACCCAGCTATGTTGGTGCCCTGCTGGGTTTGGGATGGGATAAGCCACAAGCAACAGCACAGGGCAGCGTGTTCAAAGACAGCTTCGAAACTGTGTATGCAGGAGCTCCAAACATCTGTGGTGTCTTTTGCATGTGCAGGTTGGCCTGTGACACTGGCCTGGGGCTGGCTCAGGAGAGCTGGGTTCGTACGGAGCAGGATGGGTGCTGAGCCTGGGGCTGGGGCTGGGGCTGTGCAGAGCAGGATGGGTGTTGTGCATGGGGCTGGGGCTGTGCAGAGCAGGATGGGTGCTGTGCATGGGGCTGGGGCTGTGCAGAGCAGGATGGGTGCTGTGCATGGGGCTGGGGCTGTGCAGAGCAGGATGGGTGCTGTGCATGGGGCTGGGGCTGTGCAGAGCAGGATGGGTGTTGTGCATGGAGCTGGGGCTGTGCAGAGCAGGATGGGTGCTGTGCATGGGGCTGGGTCCATGTGGAGCAGGATGGGTGCTGTGCATGGGGCTGGGGCTGTGCAGAGCAGGATGGGTGCTGTGCATGGGGCTGGGTCCATGTGGAGCAGGATGGGTGCTGTGCATGGGGCTGGGGCTGTGCAGAGCAGGATGGGTGCTGTGCATGGGGCTGGGGCTGTGCAGAGCAGGATGGGTGTTGTGCATGGGGCTGGGTCCATGTGGAGCAGGATGGGTGCTGTGCATGGGGCTGGGTCCATGTGGAGCAGCGTGGGTGCTGTACATGGGGCTGTAGGGGTCCATATGGAGCAGAATGGGTGCTGAGCCTGGGGCTGGATTTGTACAGAGCAGGATGAGAGCTGTGCATGGGGAATGTGCACGTTCCACTCGTGGAACAGGATGAGTGCTGTGCATGGGGCCATTGGGGCAGGATGGGAGCATGGGGCACACTCAGACAGTCACACAGTGCTTCATTGCAGCTCCTGCCTCATGGCCTCTATTTATCTTCCCAGTCCAGCAATTCTCCAGCTGCTGGCCCTGCTGGGACACTGGAGGAGCAGCTCCAGCTGCTGTGGCTGCAGCTGCACTGCAGGAGAGCCTTTGGAGGTCCCATCCCAGGGCAGGGGCTCAGCTCTGCTCCCCCCCCCCAGCAGGATGGCTGATGCTCGGCCACTGGGACCTGCTGGGTGTCAGCAGGGTGCGTGGGGCTTTGGGCCATGCTGGTGCTGCCCTGGCTCACAGAAAACCACACACTGTGGGCAGGGATGTGCAGCTTGCTGAGCAGGTGGGCAGTGGGGCGCTGTGGATGTGCAGAATCAGCCCAGGGCTTCCTTTATTGAAGCTCTTCGGGCTCTTTGTGGTTTTGCCATCCATCCTTGCAGCCCAGCTCCCTCCATCATCCTTGGGATTAAACTGGGTGGGATGGTTCTGGGGATGTGGGGATGCTGCCTGGCCGTGCTGCCATGCTGGTGGCCCTGGGGGAGTGGAGCCAGCCGTATCCAAGCGTGAATAAAGGTGCAGAGGAGCCCCGCAGTGGGGAGGAGCTCACCTGCTCTGTGCTGGCACTGCTGGCCCTGTGTTTTTGCCTGGATCCAATAGAACTGGAAGCATGAAGGCTGGAGGAGCCCTCTGAGACCCCCCCAGTCCCACCCCACTGCATCCCTCAGTGCCACATCCCCATGGTTCCTCAGCACCTCCAGGGACGGTGACCCCCCCCTATTCCTTGGGCAACCTGTGCCAGTGCATTAACACTCTTTGGGGAAGAATTTTCCCCTGATGTCAGACCTGGTGCAGCCCTGGAGCTGATAACAAGGCGTATCTTCCACCCCAGAGCTGGGTGTCCCCATGCAGTGGCAGCAGATGGAGCCACGGCAGAGCACCCAGCGGGTCCCTGCGGCAGAGGCTGGATGCGTGTGCTGTGATTGCCCCGGCATCCTTCCCACGTGCCCTCCCACACAGCGCTCGGCTCTGCTCCGGGCAGCACTGCAGGGGGATTTCCCACTGCTGCTGTGTGCTGTGTCCTCCCCGACCCGCTGCTGAGCAGGGGAAGTTGCACAGAGCTGCTGAGCATCTCACGGGGTTATTTTCGGGGAAGGTCTCCGGTGTGGGAAGCTGAGGCTGAGAACAGCCACTGTGCTGCGTGGCTGTTGTGCATCACCACGAGAGCTCCTGCCACGACTGGGAAACTTCACTCCTTCCAGTTCTCCAGAAGGGCTGGGAGTTATTGGGGAACACCTGAAGGATGGGGTTGTGGTGTCAGCAGCGGTCCTTTCTGCAGCACCTGCGTGGGCTGCTGGGGGTCGCCGTCCCTGGGGGTGTTCAGAGCCGTGGCACTGAGGGCTGTGGGCAGTGGGGTGGGCTCAGGGGTCTCGGAGGGCTTTTCCAGCCTTCGTGGCTGTGATCCTATGAGGGGAAGGTCCCGTTTGGGGAACTTGCGACGATGTCAAGCAGCTGGACGGCAGGGAAACCAGCTGATGCTGTCTTTTTGGGTTTCAGCAGAGCTTTCAGTGCTGTTTCTCACAGCGTGCTTCAGGACACAAGGCACAGCACAGCCATCGTGCCGTGGGTTGGACCCGAGGGAGCAGCGTGGGGCCAGGAGGGTCAGCTGGGGTTGGGGCGGTGGGCACAGCCCTGAGCTCGGGGGGTGCGGGACAGCACTCTGCCATAGGGCCAGGCTCTGGGGGTGCTGTGCGGGGCCAGGGTTGGCCTCGGTGACCCCCACGGGTCTGGGCCAGCTCGGGTATCCCAGGGTCCCGTGATAATCGTGGCAATCTGATCACCTGTGCTGTCTGCCTCTGGGCTGCCTCTTCGCTGCGGCCCTGCAGGAGGGCACTGCTGTGGGAGGACATCCAGTCCCAGGCTGTGCTTTCAGCAGAGCGTATGTGTGACAGGAATCGGTCTTGCAAAAGCCTGACATTCACCGGGCCGGTGTTGCAACAGCCCTGCTGCGAGGGCAGGAAGGTGCTGGGGAACTTGCTCGCAATGGGGAAGTGCAGATGGTTTCCACTTGCAAGGTGGCAAATGGGGAGAGAAAGGAAAACGAAGCCCTGCGGATGTGGGGGGAAGGGAAAGCGGGTTTGGGGCAGGAGGGGAGGGGGAAACGGTGGTGAGAGGGCAGAGGGAACGGAGTTGGAGAGCCCCGGCCGTGTGCTGAGCGCTGTGCGTGGGGCACGGCGTGGCACGGAGCCCTCCCAGCCCACGGCAGGCCGGCAGCAGCACGGGCACAGCACAGCAGGGCTGGTGCTTTCACTTCTCATTTGCAAACATCGCCGTGCAGCTGCTGTCACTGCAGGCCGGGCTGCGCTGCTCACCCCGTAGCTGTGGGGCAGGAGCTGTGGGGCTGCAGCCCCCGGGAAGCTGCTCCTGCTCCTTCCTGGGGGCTCGAGCCCTTTGCTGTCAGGGTGACGTGGCTGAGCTCAGCTCAATTTGCACAGGTAGCAGCAGTGCAAGCGCACGAGCGCCGAGCCTGGCTGTGGGGTGGGTGCACCAGCAGTGTGTGCTGGGGTCCCCCCCCCCCCATTGCTCTGCAGATACTGCAGCACTCACCGCAGGGAGGCCAGCAGAGCGAGGTGAGCAACACGTAGCTCCGAAAAGCCCGAGGCAGAGCAGCGGGGCTGCCGTGCTAACGCCACCCGGCTGAGCTGTGGTGTGGCCCCACTGCAGCTGTGTGGGGACTTTGAGCCCACACGGGGGTCCCACGGCACCGCGGAGGAGGGTTGGGGTTTGGCACAGCCCCACGCAGCGCCGTGCAGCTGCAGCTCTGCTTCCTCCCCCCTCTAAAGCTTCTGCTACTGACTCAGCTCCATGTGCGGGGGAAACGTGCTGCAGCACAAAGCCAGCACGCTGCGTGGCCAAATATAACGTGCTGCGGTCGGCCGGGTCGGACCCACATCCAAACACAGCGCTGTGGGGTGGTGTGAGAGCAGAGGGACGGGGCCCGGAGCCCCACTGCAGCCCCGGGGCTGCGTTCCCTGCAGCAAAACCTGGGCGAACCTTTGGGCTGAGCCCACCCTGAGGATGGGTGGTAGATGCAAACGGCTCACGAGGTGCTGCAGCCCCATGCACTGCAAGCAGCAGCCTCCTGCAAGGCTGCCCAGCTGGAGGGGGTGAGCCAACGCCATGCAGTGCTGTGATGCAGTGCAGCTGGGAGCTGGGCAGTGCTGTGCATGCAGTGCAGCGTGGTGACGGATTGCGCGGTGCAGTAGGGCCACGTGGTGCCACGCAGAGTGATGCAGTGCAGCACGGTGCTGCATGGTGTGGTGCAGTGCATCGTGGCAGCAGAGTGGGGCTGTGGTGCTGCAGGGGAGCAGTGAGGCAGGAGCAGTGCTGGCAGCCCGTGGGGTGTGGATGTGTGGGGCTGAGCTCCTCCAGCCCCACGTGCCCCACGAAACCGTGGGGCCACCCTTCCTCTCTGGGTTTTCCTCTGCACCACAGCCTGTGTGTGAGTGTGTGTGTGTGTGTGTGTATGTGCCCGTGGGGTCATGGAAAGTGTGATGGGGCCATTTACATTTTCCTAATTCTCAGCAGTCCCTGAAAATGGAGAGGTTTGCCTCACGTGAACCGACAGACAGAGGGGGAAGTTCCCCTCCCACTCAGACACAGGAATCACAGCCGGGTTGGGTTCCTGGGTGCCATCCCCCCATCCCTGCTGTGCTCCTGTGCTGTGGGCTCCCCACACCCACCCAGGCTGGGGGCTCTGGACCCCGTTGCTGTGGGGCTGGGGTCGGGGGGCGCAGCCCACATTGGGACGGGCTGAGTGCTGAGCCGTGCCCTCATTATTCTCTCCTAGGAGCGCAAATCCTACAAGTGGAAACAGCTGCTCTTCTTCATCACCTTCATCACCTTCTCCATTGCCGTCTGTGTCTATTTCCACCACAACTGGTACTGCAGACCTGGAGGTACGGGCACAGCTGGGTGTGGGGCAACCGTGGGGTCCCAGCGCTGCCCTCTGACCCACCGTGCTTCCTCCCAACAGTGTACACCATCTTCGCTTTCCTGGAGTACGTGGTGGTCTTCTCCAACATGGCCTTCCACATGACAGCCTTCTGGGACTTCAGCAACAAGGAGCTGGTGGTGAGCTCGATGCTGGAGGACAAGCACTTCTAAGTGGGTGCTCCCATGGGTGCTGCCCCGTGGTGTGGGCCGGGGGCTGCAGTTGTCCCCATGCTGGGAACAGGAATGGGGTCCGCTCCTTCTCCTGCCTGCACTCCGGTACTCATCAGAGCTCTCTGTGCTGCTCTGTGCCCCCATGCCCCGGGCTGAGCTCTGCAGGTGGGACCTCACAGCCGTGGCACCGTCGCAGCGTGGGACACGAGGGCTGACAGTCGCTGCCTCTTTGCAGTGGGTTGGGCAGAGCAGTTGCTGCTTGTGGTGTTGGGCCCGTTCCCCGCGTGCTGCTTTCACCCCCAGGATGATGGGATTTATTGGGGACCCTTCATCCAAATCCCCGAAAAGAATTTGTGGTCCAAAGGTGGTCAGCCTTGGTTTCTCTGCCCCGCAGCCCTGGGACTGTGGGCGCTTTGCTGCAGGGCTGGGTGCAGTGCTGGGCTGGGGGTCCCGTGTCCCCATCCGTGCGTACCCCCAGCTCCCACCCACGTGGGGCACACAGCCCCTCCCTGCAGCGCCTTCTCCTGGCTTTGGAGGATGAAATAAAGAACTGAGGATTTTTGGGAGCTCTCTGCAGTCTCTGTGCCCTTCGCTGCCCTTCTCCTCCCCCCCCACTGTGGGGTCTCTGCTCCCCCCCGGGCTGCAGCACCTGGAGCTGTCGGTGCGCCCACCGTTGGGGTCCCATGGGGTCCCGGCAGTGCTGGGGGCACACGGTGACCATGGATGGGCGGCACCCATTCCCTGCAGGACCCCGAGGCAATGTGGGGTCGGGGCTGGGTGCAGGAGGCGGATCCGGCTTTGGGGTGGATGGGAGCTGATGGCTGCGCTCCCCACCTGGCCCCAGGGAGCCAACGCAGCTGCAGATGCCGCTGGGGTGGCCGTTGGACATCGGGGCTCCCCCGGTGCTGCCCACACCCCCTGACCTCATACCGCGGGGAAGAGGAAGCCGTGAGCTCATCTCAGGGCTGGGCTCCGTCCTCGCCTTGTCCAACCTCCCCCCCTCCACCCGTCCCCGCCGGCTGCCGGAGCGGCGCGTCACGGCCGTGCGCCCTTGGCATGGCGACGGGATGGGGACGGGATGGGGACGGGATGGGGACGGGATGGGGACGGGATGGGGACGGGGCAGCGCTGCCTCGTGGCACCACCGCCCACACCACCCCCTGGACCCCCCCGCAAACGGCTGCGGGGAACAAAAGCCGTTTGTGTGGGGCTGCGTCCGGCTGTGGGGCCGCACAAGGGGCTCCTGTGCACGGCTGACCCCGACCCACGGGGGGCTGCAGCGCCCGGATCCCCCGTACCCCCATGTCCTGGGGCTGTGATGGGGCTGCAATGGGGGCATCCTTGGGGCTGCCGGGAGGGGCAGAGCTGTGGTGAAAGGGAGACCCTCCTCCTGCAGACCCCAGCAGTCATCCCTGCAGCGTCCCCATCCCCACGGCGTCCCTCCATGATCCCCATGCTCTGCCATATCCCCGTGCTCATCTCCTCCACTGTCCCCATCCCTGCAATGCCCCCCTTCCCCCACCCCCCTGTGTCCCCACTTGGTGCTGCCCCAGCGTCACCCAGGGGTGCAGTGCCAGGTGGGTTCCCACCCCCCCATCCCAGGGACCCCAGGGCACAGAGATGGCACTCATGTCCCAGCAGCAGCTCCGGGGATGGGGGCAGACAGCAGAGCACAGGAGGCACAGGGCTGGAGGGAGGGGGTCTTTATTGAAAGCAGCTCAGGGGGAGCTGGGTGGGGGGAGCCTGGTGCCACGGAGGTCCTGTGGAACAAACCACTCTGCAGCACTTTGAGGGGTGACAGCGGAGGGTGGGGTGGTGGTGGGTCCCCAAGGGGCTGGGGGTCCCCACAGGGCATGGGGCACAGAGGTGGTAGCAGTGGGTCCCCAAGGGGCTGGGGGAGCTCAGGCAGGAGCCGGGGGATTCGGCCCCATGGGGCAACCCTGTCTCAGGAAGTGTTGCTCTGTGTCAGAGCTGGAGAGGTGTCACCCAAAAAGTGAACACTGACAGCCAAAGTGGGGTGGGAGGGAATGGGGTGGGATGGGGATGGGGGTGGGGATGGGATGGGGATGGGATGGGGATGGGGTGGGGTGGGGATGGGATGGGGATGGGATGGGGATGGGGTGGGGTGGGATGGGATGGGATGGGATGGGATGGGATGGGATGGGATGGGATGGGATGGGATGGGATGGGGGTGGGGATGGGATGGGATAGGGATGGGATGGGATGGGATGGGATGGAGATGGGGGAGGATGGGGATGTGGATCAGCATAGGTATGGGCATAGGGATAGGGATGGGGATGGGATGGGATGGAATAGGATGGGATGGGGATGGGAATGGGGTGGTGATGAAGGGAACAAGAGGGAGCCCAGCTGGCCCCAGGCCAGCAGGCAGGTAGTGCAGTTGGGCTCTGTAGCACTGAAGCTCACAGCTTGGGGCTGGCCAGGTTTGGCCACGCTGCACTCCATGGGAGGCAGAGAGCTCAGGGATGCTCAGAGCTGGGGAGGCTCAAAGCCGGAGATGCTCAGTGCCAGCAGTGCTCAGAGCCAGGTGTGTTCAGAGCTGGAGATGGACAGAGCCGGGGGTGCTCAGAGCTGGGGATGTGCGGAGTCGGAGATGCTCAGCATCGGGGACGCTCAGAGCTGCTGCGCGGTGATGTTGGGAGCTCAGTGCCAGAGGTGCTCAGAGCTGGGGGTGCTCGGCACCAGGGATGTTTGGACGGAGATGCTCAGAGCTGGGGGTGCTCAGCAGAGGATGCTCAAAGCTGGGGGTGCTCGGAGCCGGGGATTCTCAGAACCAGGTGTGTCGGGGCTGGGGCCGCTCGGAGCCGGAGGTGTGAGTGGGGCTGGGGGTGCGTGGGGCCGGGCAGGGCGGTGTGGGGCTGAGCACAGCCTGCAGGGGGATCCCGGAGCGGAGCAGCGGGGTGCAGCTGCGGCCCCGCATTGACCTGGTGGTGTCCATGGGCACGGCAGCCCCACGCCGCCCTACAGCAGCACGCAGGGCCGCTTGGCTTTGGCCGGCGCGGGGTTGAGCACGGCGCGCACCGCCTCGGTGAACACCTCCTTAATGCCCTCCTGCTGCAGCGCGGAGCACTCCAAATATTTGACAGCACGGATCTGCCTGCACAAACTGAGACCCTGCTGGGTGCTGATGGGCGCCTGGTTCTGCTCCTTGAGCCGGCGCATGGTGTCGGGGTTTGTGCGCAGGTCCTTCTTGGTGCCCACCAGCAACACGGGCACGCTGGGGCAGTGGTGGCACACCTCGGGGTACCACTTGTGCTTGACGTTCTCGTAGGAGGGAGGGCTGGCGATGGAGAAGCAGATGATGAAGACGTTGGTCTGGGGGTAGGAGAGCGTCCGCAGGCGGTCGTATTCCTCCTGCCCGGCCGTGTCCCACAGGTTGAGGTTTATAGTCCGCCCGTCCACCGTGTTCTGAGCGCTGTAGTTGTCGAAGACGGTGGGGATGTATTCCTTGGGGAAGGCGTTGGTGGTGTAGCAGATGAGCAGGCACGTCTTCCCCACCGCGCCGTCGCCCACCACCACGCATTTGATGCTCTGCATCGCTGCGCTGTCTGCTTCAGCGGCCTATGGGGGGGATGAGGTCAGGGGAGGGCATGGGGGGCAAAGTGCCACCGCCTGCAGCCCCGGTGATCGGGTGGGGAGTGGTGTGGGATCATAGGATCATAGAATCATAGCATGGCCTGGGTCGCAAAGGAGCACAGTGCTCAGCCACTTCCAACCCCCTGCTGTGTGCAGGTCACCAACCAGCAGCCCAGGCTGCCCAGAGCCACATCCAGCCTGGCCTTGGATGCCTGCAGGGATGGGGCATCCACAGCCTCCTTGGGCAACCTGGGAGCTTGGAGTTGTGCTGGGGGTCGTTGGGGAGGCACTGGGCTCAGAGCTTTGGGGATGTGGCTCTGAGGGACGTGGGTAGTGGGGGTGGGGATCACAGCATCACAGAATGGTTTGGGTTGGAGGGAGCTCAAGGATCACGAAGCTCCAACCCCCCACCACAGGCAGGGCCACCAACCTCCACATCTCACAGCAGCCCAGGCTGCCCAGGGCCCCATCCAACCTGGCCTTGAACACCTCCAGGGATGGACGGGGATCCACAGCCTCTCTGGGCAGCTGTTCAGCACCTCACCACTCTCACAGCAAACAACTTCCCCCTGACAGCCAACTGAAATCTGCCCTCCTTCAACTTCCAACCATTTCCCTCGTCCTGCTGCTATCTCCCCTTTCCAAGAGTTGGATCTCAGAAGCTTTTCCTCTCCATGGTTCCACGATCCTATGCAGCACAGGTGGCCCTGGGCAGCGTGCACAGGGACTGGGGCAGCCACAGGACGGAGCTGCAGTGCCCCACGCTGTGCTGTGCTGTGCCATAGCACTGCTCTGTGCCCACTCTGCTGATGGACTGGCGGGGCTGATGCGGTCAGCTGAGCCAGGCATAGTGCAGCTGTGGGGTGGGTGGGGGTCCCCAGAGGGACCGTGGGGTGCGTGGGGCCCTCTTACATGGGGAAGTCACTCTTCCTCTTCCTGGGCTTCCTGCCCTTGGGGGTGGTGCTGTGCCCCAACCCACTGTGCCCCACGGTGCCGAGCCCTGTGTAGGGCTGAGGGTGCCACGGGAAGAGGAGCGCGGGGCTGGGATGGGGCCGGAGAGCAGCAGTGGGGCTGGGGAGCAGCACTGTGTGGGAGTGGAGGGGCAGCTCAGGGCAGGGGGTGACCACAGGGCTCTGCCACAACCCCGCCGTGTCCCGTGGCCGTCATGGAAATGTGCCGTCCCCGTCTCTGTCCCCATCCCAGGAAAGGCAGTGGCTGAGTCAGGGCTGTGGGGAAGTGAAGTGGAAACGCTCGTGGCCATGAGCACATCATTGCCACAGGGAGGGGTGGCACTGAGGAAGCACCCACTGGGAGGATCCCCACGTGAGACCCCCGGGGTGGGCGCAGGGCACGGAGTGAGCACAGCACGTGGGCCCGTTGGGTTTGTCCTCCCCGTGGCTGCACCTTGGAGGGGTACAGGGAGGGGTGCAGGGACACCCACGGGTGGCACTGGCTGCAGACACGGCACTGACCAAAGGGGTCTCAGTGCAGACAGAGGCGATGGCACTGCTGTGTCCAGCCTGGTCTGGTGCTGAATGTGGAGGCTGGTGGCCCTGCGTGTGGCGGGGGGTTGGAGTTTCATGATCCTTGAGCTCCCTTCCAACCCAAACCATTCAGTGATTCTGTGATTCCGTGTCCCAGCGGGGAGGGATGGAGCCACGAGGGATCCCACATCAAAGGGGCTGCATCGGTGCCCACCGTGCCACGGTCCCCGCAAACAGCGCCGGGACACCGCATGGGCTCCACGCGCTGCTGCACGCCTGGCACACCCAGCGCCAGCCCTGTCCTATCTGCGTCCCATCTCCGTCCTCATTCCCGTCCCCATCCCTGTGTCCCCGTGTCCCCATCCGCGCACAGTGCCGCTCTGTTCTCCCACGAGGGTTCCGGCCGCCCCCGCTGCCCCCCCGGCCCCCTCCGCTCGTTAACCCCTTCTGCCCCCGCTGGGATCAGGGCCACGAGGAGCCCCACGGAGCATCCCGGGGTAACGCAGGGCAGGGACGGCAGCGCCCCACCGCCCCCCGGCCCCCGCCCCGCTCCGGCCCCGGCCACCCCCAGCGCAGGCGATGGGATGGGGGCTTCGGAAAGAACCTCCGTACGGGACCCCGAGGCAAAGCTCTGCCCCGCAGCCCGGCCTCAGCCCCGCGGGACCGCCCCTCCCCGGCCCCGCAAGAGGAGGGGAAGCGAAGGAGGAAGAGGAAGAGGAAGAGCCGCGGTCCCGCCGCGCTGCAGTGGGTGCGGGCGCGGGGCGCGGGGTGATTCATACCCCACCGCATCACCGGGGCGGGGGAGACGGCGCAGCTGTGGGGCCGAGCAGAAGAAAGGGGAAGCAAAACCTCCCCCGGCCGCTCACCCGGGGCACCCCCCCCCCCAACCTGGGGCTTTCCGTGGGACCGCGGGCTGCTCTGCTGGCACCGGCACGGCGATCGTTACTGCGGCACCGCGCACCCCACAGAGCGCATCCGACCCTGCGCGTCCCGCACCGCGCCCCGTGCGCCACGCAGCTGCCCCACTTTTCCCGCGGTCCCCTCCAGCTCAGAGCTGGGGACACCAAACCGGACGCGGGGATCCAACGCACGACCTCGGGTGGCACCGACGAGAAGCGCTGCGGGGGTCCCGCAGGCGGTGCGCACCGGGCGGGGCTCCGTCCCCGCTGTCCCCGGGCCGGGGGAACCCATCGCTGCGCACCCACCGGCCGCGCTGAGCCGGGCGATTTGGGTTTCCCTGCCGTGGGGCTGCGGGTCCGACCGGACCCTGTGCATCACCTGGGCAGCTCCGGGGCATTTGCACTAACAGCCCCACTGGCACACAGCTCCATCGGGACGCTCAGCCCCACGTTGGCACACTCAGCCCCAAACATGCACCGGGGGCACTTTGGAGACGCAGGGTAGGGAACAGTGGTGGGTCGTGATCTGCCCTTCTCAGATCACAGGGATGGAGATGGGGATGGAGGCAATGGGGTCTGGGAATGGGGATGGAGATCCAGGTGGAGGTAGGGGAGGAGGAGGTGGTGGTGGAGGTGTGGAGATGGGGATGGGATGAGATGGGGATGGTGGAGACGGAGGTGGAGACGGAGGTATGGAGATGGGGATGGGAGTGGAGATGATGGAGGTGGAGATGATGGAAATGGGGATGAGTGTGGAGATGGGGATGGGATGAGGTGGGGATGGGGATGATAGAGGTGGACGGATGGGGATGGAGATGGGGGCAGCCCTTCAGGACACACGGGGGTCTTCCAGCAGGCAGCAGGATCTCACATAGCCCACATAGTGCACCAACCCTCCCTATGTGAGGAAGAGGATGGAAGACCTCCAACGGAGCAGGATGGGGCTCCAGGACAGCAGCAGCGCCCTCAGCCTCAGCTCCCCCAGTCTGAACTATGGGTACAACTGAGTGCGGACCCCCCATTGCCCGGCATCCCGGACCCACACGGGGGGCACCGGGGACGGCTTCTGCCGTGGGACAGACGGACGCCCTTCTCCTGGCTCTGCTGCCCGCTCCCTCCATCAGACCCCGCCCTCACAGCCCACCCCGCGCCCCCCGCGCTCACCCCGGCCCATGGTGGGGTGCACAGTGGGGGGGTCCTCCGCTCCGCTCCGCGCCGCTCCGCGCCGTTCGGTCCCTCCCGACCCCGACCGTTCCTCCCGCCGAGCCCGGCCCGCCCCCGCCGCTTCCTTCCTGCCTCGGCCCGGAGTGGGGGGGTGTTTTAGGGCGGGGGGGGGCGTGGGGAAGTGGAGGTTTGGGGAGGGGAGGGGGAGCGTGGGAACGCGGGGGGGAATTTCCTCCGTTGGGGCTACGGTCGTGCCCTCGAGGCGTCGCCCCCCAAACCCCACTGAGCCCCCACCCCAGACAGCCAGAGGAGGGATGGGCGTCCCCAGGCCACGGTTGGGGCAGGAGCCCCACAGTGGTGCCCTATGGGGGCTGCTCCCGTTCCTGTCCCCATTCCGGTCCCTGTCCCCAATTCCTGTCCTTTTCCCCTTCCCAGTCACCATTCCAGTTCCTCTCCCATTCCATCTTCATCTCCGTTCCCATCTCCATTTCCAGGACCATCTCACCCCCATACTCAAACCCAAGTTCTCGTCCCCATTCCCATCCCCATCCCATCTCAATCCTCATCTTATTTCATCCCAGTCCTTTCTCCATCCTCATCTCATTCCATCCCCAACCCCTTCCCCTTCCTCATCCTCATCCTATCTCCATTACCATCCTCCATTGCCATTTCTTTACTCAGAGAGTGGGGAGGTGCTGGAACAGCTGCCCAGAGAGGCTGTGGATCCCCGTCCATCCCTGGAGGTGTTCAAGGCCAGGTTGGATGGGGCCCTGGGCAGCCTGGGCTGCTGTGAGATGTGGAGGTTGGTGGCCCTGCCTGTGGTGGGGGTTGGAGCTTCGTGATCCTTGAGCTCCCTTCCAACCCAAACCATTCTGTCATTCTGTGATTCTGTGATACCATCTTATCCCACCTCCATCCCCATCCCGTCCTCATCTCCATCCTTGTTCCCACTGTCATTTCCCATCCCAGTTCCCATTCCCATCTCACCCTTTCCCCGTCCCTATCCCCATTTTCAGGCCCAGTTCTTGTCTCCAACCCCATCCTAATTCCCATCCTCATCCCATCCCATTTCCATCACATCACCCATCTTCATTCCCATTCCAACCTTTGTCTCCATCCCCATCCCATCCCATCCCATCCCATCCCATCCCATCCCATCCCTCCCATCCCATCCCATCCCCGCCGCTCCCAGCCCCCATTGTCCCGGGGTGGGGGATGGGCGCTGCTTTTGGCCCCATTCTCCCTTTGCCGCCGCTCGCTGCGGTCTCCGCACACGGCGTCCAATTCTGGTCACCCATCCAATCGCCGCACTCAGCCTTTCCTGTTTAGCTTTCGCGCCGCGCCGGCAGCCCCGCTCCTAGCCTGCACTTCCCCTTCTCGTCCAGCAGATGGCGCTGCAGCGCGGCGGAGGTGAGAGGGAGGGGCGGGTCCGAGCGGAGGGGCGTGGCCAATATCCCGCGCTCCGATTGGCCGAGCGTGGCGGGGCGGCGGCCCCGCCCTCTGTCAGAGAGGTGCGACGGCGGCGCGGGCGGGTGCGCGGCGGGAGGGGAGGGAGGGGGGGCACGGGGAGGTGGGGGCGGCGGGACGGAACGACAGCGTGCGGGGAGCGGGGGGCGGTGCGGGAGTAGAGAGCGGGAGGAGGGGAGCAGCCGGGAGGGGGCGCGGGGCGGGGAGCGGCGCCGGGCCGGCGGGGGGCGTGGTCTGATATAGGGCGTGGTCAGATGGGGGCGTGGTCAGACTTGGGGCGTGGTCACGTAGGGGGCGTGGTCGACGTGGGGGCTTGGACAAAACGGCGTTGATATCCGGGAGGGGGCGTGGTCTAGCCGACGGGGGCGTGGTGTCACGTGGCCCCGCCCCGGCCGGCAGCGCGCAGAGCGGCGGTTCGAGTCCCGGTCCGGCGCTGACCCGGCTGTGCCCCGCGGAGCGCGGAGGCCTCGATGCGGATCGGGAGCTGAGCGGCCATGGAGCTGCGGGCGGCGGCGGCGCTGTGGGTGCTGTGCGGCTTCCTTCTGCAACCGGGCCGGGCCGAGCGGCCGCCGGGCTCCCACCTGGACGAGACGGCCATCGCAGGTACGGCCGGGCCGGGGCGGCGGGGGGGGGTCGGGAGCGGCCTCGGGCGAGCGAGCGCGGGGCGGGCAGCGCCTCGGGGGGTCCGCGGGCCTCGGGATGGGATTCGGGGCCTCCAAGGGCCCGGGGGGGGTTCTGAGATCTGGGCGGTCAGCGGGCCGTAGGGGGGTCCGAGCCCGGCCCGGTGCCGGTGGGACCCGGAGGGGCGGCGGGGTCAGAGCGGGTCCGGAGCCCCGCAACGGGAGAACCGTCCGGGCAGCGGCCGTCGCGTGGGGAGCGGCGGCTGCGGGGTCAGCGGGGGGCGGAGCGGCTGCGGGCGCCGCCGAGGGGACGCCGGAACCGGCAGAGCCGCTCCCGCACGGAGCGCTGCCCGCAGCCGCCCCGCATCGCCGCGGCCTCCGGGGGTGGGGGAGGTGAGGTCGGTCCGACGGCCGGTCCGGCTCCGTTCCGAGCGCTCCGGGGGCCGGCCGGGAAAGTGATCTGCGCGGCCCCGCGGCCGCAGGCAGGTTTGTGCCTGCGAGGAATGCTCCGGGACGGCTATTTTTGGAGGCGGCGGCGGCCCGGGGTGGTTCAGCTGCTGCCTGGGAGCGGAGCGGGCCGGGCTCCAAACCTCCACCTCGATGCGCTGCTCGGCCGCCGCCATCCACGTGCAGCGGGTGGGAGCAGCGCAATGCTGTGCGCGATCCGCGTCCGGACCGCCTCCCCTTTGCTGTAGTGCTGGTGGAAGCTTGGAGAGCTCACAGATGGGTTGGAAGGGAGCCCAAGGATCACGAAGCTCCAACCCCCCACCACAGGCAGGGCCACCAACCTCCACATCTCACAGCAGCCCAGGCTGCCCAGGGCCCCATCCAAGCTGGCCTTGAACACCTCCAGGGATGGACGGGGATCCACAGCCTCTCTGGGCAGCTGTTCCAGCACCTCCCCACTCTCACAGCAAACAACTTCCCCCTCACATCCAACCTCCATCTGCCCTCCCTCACCTTCCAACCATTCCCCTGTCCTGCTGTTATCTCCCCTTTCCAAGAGCTGACTCCCCTCCTGTCTGCAGGCTCCCTTTAGGTCCTGCAGGCTGCACTGAGGTCACCCCGCAGCTTCTCTTCTCCATGCTGAACAAGCTCAGCTCCCTCACCTGTCTTTGTAGGGAGGTGCTGCAGCTCACAGCTCAGCATTGGGTGCCCTGGGCTGGCAGGGAGAGCAGCAGGTCATTGCTGGACCCGATGGTTTGGGGTGCTGTGGGAAGCAGGAGTGCAGCTCGTGGCTGGCTGTGCACACAGCTGTGTTGCTGCACCATCAGCTCCGTGTGCCCAACGTGCTCACAGGGATGTGTGTCCTTCCCTGCTGTCCTGACCCACTGGATGCTTTGCTGTGTGGCTGCAGGGCAGGGTCGGGGCTGCAGAGGTTCCTCAGATCCTTCTGGGTCTGCATTCTGTGGCTGTCCATGCTGGGATTTTTGGCTGGATGTGGCACCTAGCAGGAGTCCAGCTCCTCCAGAGGGCCGTCCCCATGCCTGGCAGGTATCACAGAATGGCCTGGGTTGCAAAGGAGCACAGTGCTCATCAGTTCCAACCCCCTGCTGCGTGCAGGTCGCCAACCAGCAGCCCAGGCTGCCCAGAGCCACATCCAGCCTGGCCTTGGATGCCTGCAGGGATGGGGCATCCACAGCCTCCTTGGGCAACCTGTTCCACTGCCTCACCACCCTCTGCATGAAAAACTTCCTCCTCACATCCAACCCAAACCTCCCCTGGCTCACTTTAAAGCCATTTGCCCTCAGGGTGATGCTGGGCTGCACACAGTGGGGTTCTGGCAGCCTCAGGCCGTGCCTCCAGCAGGTACGGAAACATTGGAGGAACAGAAGGAAGTCATTACAGGCATTACATTACCCTGGCTGTGGGTTTTGTACACAAATCCTCCCTGCTTGTTTATGCTTCGGACGCAGCTTTGGGTGCCTGTGTTGGCTTGGCTTCCAGGCCTATTTTTAAGCAACCTACTTTTTCCACTTAGGAAAGGACACGGCTTGGGGGGAGTCCTACCCTGAATGCCCCGTAGCGTAGATGGGGATGGGGATGCTGTCCCATGCACACGCTGCTCTGATGGCCCAGTGCTTCTGCATCCCCAAAGGGCCGCGTTCTGGGGTCAGATGGATTCATCCCTTCCGATTTCTGCTGCTCCTGTGCCTGAACGTGTGCAGTTCTTGGAGCACAGGAACACAGCAAGCAGGGGAACGTCAGGAATGTCCCACAGCTGAGTGGTGCCGGAGCACTCGGAGAGCTGCAGCCACTGCAGGAAGGGGGAAATAGCACGGGATTAAGGCTGCTCAGCATTGCCTGCGTTTAGATCTGTAAGGCTGCCAGCACATAATTAATCTGTGACTAAGCAGAAGAAGAAGTTGTTTTTTCCTTCAGACAAGGAGAGGTGGGAGAAACCTGAATTTGGGGCCGGGAGGAGGATGTGGGGGGAAGAGGGGGGAGGTTGGCCTCTGCGCCCAGGTTGGATGAGAGGTGGTGGGGTCAGGTTGGGTATTGGGGAAATCCCTTCTCCAAAGGGCAGCCAGCATTGGCACAGGCTGCTGGGAGGTCACCCACCCTTGGGGTGTCCCAGAGCCATGGGGATGTGGCACTGAGGGAGGTGGGCAGCGCGGTGAGGTCATAGAATGGCTCCAAGATCATCTGGTCCGAACCCCCAGTGATGTTTGAGGTGTTTCCTGGCATCGATAACTGTATGATTGGATGCCGTGGAAATGGGAGATGGGATCCCATTTATCACAGAGCTGCAGAATTGTTTTGTTGGGACCCCCGCCATAGGCGCGTGCGCTCAGCTCGGGGTCCCAATGCCCACCCACAGCCTTGGGCTCCCCTAGCAATGGGGTCCACAGCCCCAGGCAGTGCCATGGGCTGAAGGGCATCCCTTCACATCCCGCCCAGCCCTCCCTCCTTCAGCTTACAGCCATCATCCCATCCCATCCCATCCCATCCCATCCCATCCCATCCCATCCCCATCTCTGTGCCTCATACAGCACCAGGCGCTTTGGGAACGCAGCCTGAAACCTCTGCTGTTGTTGGGAGCTGGTAGTCCATAATTAGCTTACACAGAAATGAAGTGGTCTGGCTCTAAACGGAGCTAATGGGCACTTGAATTTGATTACTCCTGCTGCTAATCAACTGTTGCAAAGCGTGCTGTAACAAAGAGCTCAGGGTTCACTGCTGGCATCTCTTATCAGCGCCTGAGCGCTTCGTAGGAGCATCTGTGCCCAAGAAGCTGCCATGGTGGGGGTTCCTCCAGCTGTGGAGCCCCAGGTGGGGGACCGGGGCTGTGTGTCACCACGTCACAGTGTCACCATGGCTCTGTGCTGGGGGCAGTGGGCTGTTGGTGGTCCCACACGTGGCACATTGTGCGCTGGGGGCACCCATTGCAGGGGGCTCAGTGCCCACCCTGCACCCACACAGCTGGGGGCCGTGGGTGCCAGGAGCACAAGGACTGCTTGATTTCTGCCCCCTGCACTCCAGGTGCTGTGGTTCTCATCCTGCATCTCATGTGTTTGTCCTGTGGCCGTGGTGGGACGCGCTGCTCACCAACGCAGGGCCGTGCAGGAGGCTGTTTGCTCAGCTGGGCGTGGGGACAGATCGGTGCCAGCTGGGTGGCTTTGTGCCACGGGGCTTTGAGCAGCACTTTCTGTCTTTGGTGCTTAGAAATCATCGATGGAGAACGATGCGGTGCCTCTCCTAGGAGAGCCGACCGAGGTGTTGGCAACTGGATTAGAATCACATTGTGAAGGCTGGAAAAGCCATCCGAGAGCCCCAGGCCACCCCGCTGCGCTCAGTGCCTCATCCCACTGCTCACACAAGTGCGTGTCCTGTGTGTGTGTGTGTGTGTGCTTGTGTGTGTGTGTGCTTGTGTGTATATGTGTGTGTGTGCTTGTGTGTGTGTGTGTGTATATGTGTGTGTGTGCTTGTGTGTGTGTGTGCTTGTGTGGATATGTGTGTGTGTGCTTGTGTGAGTGTGTGTGTATATGTGTGTGTGTGCTTGCATGGATGTGTGCTTGTGTGTATATGTGTCTGTGTGCTAGTGTGTATATGTGTGTCTGTGCTTGAGTGTGTGTGTGTGTATATGTGTGTGTTTGCTTGTATGTGTGTGTGCTTGTGTGTATATGTGTGTGTGTGCTTGTGTGTGTGTGTGTGCTTGTGTGTGTGTGTGTGCTTGTGTGTGTGTGTGTGTGCTTGTGTGTGAGTGTGTGTGCTTGTGTGTGAGTGTGTGTGTGTGTGTATATGTGTGTGTGTGCGTGTGTGCGTATATATGTGTGTGTGCGTATATGTGTGTGTGTGCGTATATATGTGTGTGTGTGTATATATGTGTGTGTGTGCGTGTGTGCGTATATATGTGTGTGTGCGTATATATGTGTGTGTGTATATATGTGTGTGTGTGCGTGCTTGTGTGAGTGTGTGTGTTTGTGTGCTTTGTGTGTGTGTGTGTGGGTGTGTGTATATATGTGTGCGTGTGTGTATACATATGTGTGTGTGTGCTTGTGTGTGTGCGTGTGTGTGAGTGTGTGCTTGTGTGTGTGTGTGTGAGTGTGTGTGTATATATGTGTGTGTGTGCTTGTGTGCGAGTGTGTGTGTATATGTGTGTGCATGTGTGTGTGTGTGTATATATGTGTGTGTATATGTGTGTGCATGTGTGTGTGTGTGTGCATGTGTGTGTGCGTGTGTGTGAGTGTGAGTGTGTGTGCGCGTGTGTGTGCGCGTGTGTGTGTGCGTGTGTGTGAGTGTGTGTGTATATATATATGTGTGTGTGTGCTTGGGTGTGTGTGTGTGCTTGTGTGCGAGTGTGTGTGTGTATATATGTGTGTGTGTGTATATATGTGTGTGTGTGTATATGTGTGTGTGTGTGTGTATGTGTGTGTGTGTGTGTATATGTGTGTGTGTGTATATGTGTGTGTGTGTATATGTGTGTGTGTGTATATGTGTGTGTGTTTGTATATGTGTGTGTGTATATGTGTGTGTGTATATGTGTGTGTGTATATGTGTGTGTGTGTGTATATGTGTGTGTGCTTGTGTGTGAGTGTGTGTGTATGTGCGTGTGTGCATGTGTGTGTGTGTATATATGCGTGTGCTTATGTGTGTGCGTGCATGTGCGTGTGAGTGCGCGTGTGCGTGTGTGTGCGCATGTGTGCGTATATATGTGTGCTTGTGTGAGTGTGTATGCTTGGGTGTGTGTGTGTGCTTGTGTGAGTGTGCTTGTGTGAGTGTGCTTGTGTGTGCGTGTGCGTGCTTGTGTGTTTGTGTGTGTATATATGTGCTTGTGTGTGTGTGTGTGTGTGTGCAAGTGATGCAGGGAGAGGAGCTGCTGGTAGTGCTGTGCTAGGAGGGGTTCTGCAGTGTGCCCACCCTCTTCCCCATCCCCATCCTCATCCCATCTCCATTACCATCCTCCACTGCCATTTCTTTACTCAGAGAGCAGTGAGGTGCTGGAACAGCTGCCCAGAGAGGCTGTGGATCCCCGTCCATCCCTGGAGGTGTTCAAGGCCAGGTTGGATGGGGCCCTGGGCAGCCTGGGCTGCTGTGAGATGTGGAGGTTGGTGGCCCTGCTTGTGGTGGGGGGTTGGAGCTTCGTAATCCTTGAGGGCCCTTCCAACCCAAACCATTCTATGATTTCTGTGCTGCATTGCTTTGGTTGGCAGGGAAAAGACAAAGCTCCTTTCTCCAACAGGCACAGCCCTCACCTATGAACAGGGAGATTTATTTTCAGCCTCACCATTGTGGTTGCTGCTGTGGTGACTTTGTGTTCTGCTGTGCCCTGGCAGGGAGGGGAGCTCAGCCCTGTGCAGCGTATGGGAAGCAGAGGTGCTGAGCAGGGCTGCTCCATATGGCTGCATTACGAGCTGTGCCCACCCTCCCTGGGTGGGGGGATGTCATGAATGCTTTCACTGCATGCACTGCACCAGGGATCCCCAGCACTGAGGGTAATGCCATGTGAGTTTCCTGGGGGTTCTTGTCAAGCTGATGGGACAAGGGGGGATGGTTTTAAACTAAGGAGGCTGTGGATGCCCCATCCCTGCAGGCATTCGAGGCCAGGCTGGATGTGGCTCTGGGCAGCCTGGGCTGCTGGTTGGCAACCTGCACACAGCAGGGGTTGGAAGTGGCTGAGCACTGTGCTCCTTTGCAACCCAGGCCATCCTAGGAATCTGTGGCGGGCTGCCCCATGGTGGGCTGTCCCTCCATGAGCTCCTGCCTCTCCTGCAGGCAGCAGTGTTACCCCCCCGAGGGCTGCGGGCTGCTGTCGCTGCTCCCTTTGCACCCTTGGAGCTTTGGTGTAAATCAGAATTGGCGATTCTCCATAAGACGTGAGGGATAAATAAGGTTAAAATGGGGAGAAGATGCCCTTGTATGGTGATATGGGGCTGGTGAAGCTTCCTGGAGTGAATTATGCTGTAAAGGGACGTTCCCTGTTCCTGCTGGGGAAAAGCAGCAGCCCAGCACCCAAGGGAGCTCCACAAGGGGCTCACGGTTTGTGGCTCACTGCATGCCCACCCGGCTGCTGGAACTGCTCTGTTTGCACATAGGTGCTTCTCTTATCTTTTTGGTATGCTGTAAAGAAGAGAGAGATAGGAGAGGAGGAAGAGATGGTTTCAGTGGAAGGCTGGCTTAACTGCTTCCTTCCAGTGCTGCATCTCACGGCTACAACCCAGGAGCTGCTCAGGCTGCAGAGAAAAGGACCACAGTGATCATTTAGTATCAACCCTCTGCTGTGTGCAGGTCACCAACAGCAGCCCAGGCTGCCCAGAGCCACATCCAGCCTGGCCTTGAATGCCTGCAGGGATGGGGCATCCACAGCCTCCTTGGGCAACCTGTTCCACTGCCTCACCACCCTGTGCACGAAAAACTTCCTCCTCACATCCAACCCAAACCTGTCTCCGTTTCAAACCATTCCCCCTTGTCCTTCAGGGGTAGAGCCCAGCAGTCAGAGCAGGCTGCTTGGAGCATCCCATGTGCTGCACAGCAGGCCTGGGAGGGCACTCAGCTGGGGGTGGTGAGCTGTGCATGCTGAGCTGTGCATGCTGAGCTGTGCTGCCGTCACGCTCCTTGCAGGCAGAGCTGCTGGCACGGCTCAGTGCTGGGCTTTCAGCGGCGCTTTGAAGCATCCCATCCATCTCCTTTGATCCCAGCATGGCTCTGTCAAACAGCCGCCGTGCCCACGTTGCTCTGCAGGGCAGCTCAGTGCCGGGCTGCTGCGTTGGTGCTCATCAGTGAACGCTTTTCGGATGCCAGAGGGGAACGATGTGTTCCTCTTTGCTACAAGAAAGCTCGGAAAGCTTTTGCTTCTGCCTGCAGTGTGCAGTTATTGGCACACCTTGCTCTCGTTGCTCCCCGCTGCTGGAGGTCCCCTCTTCAGGCAGTGCTGCAGCAGTGATGCACGGAGGATCAGAGGAGTGGCAGAAGGGTTGTGGTGGTTTAGATTTGGTTTCTTCTCAGCTTTCTTTGGTATGGTGCAATTTCTCAGGCAGGAGTGACTCACCGAGCTCCACGCTGTGGTTTCCTGGCTTTCAGCAGCGTTTCTTTCACTTTGTGTAAGTGATGGTTAGCTTTGCATTGCAGTGCCCCTGGGCTGCACCAATGGGCAGGGGTGGGACTGTCCCTCCTCTGTCTGCATCGTGAGGCCCCATATGGAGCCCTGCATCCAGACCTGGGAGCCCAGCGCAGGAGGGATGTGGGATTGGATCCAGGGGAGGGCAGGGGGGTGCTCAGAGGGTCCAGGGATGCTCAGAGGATGGAGCACCTCTCTATGGAGCCAGGCTGGGGGCGTTCAGCCTGGAGAAGGGGAGGCTGCAGGGAGACTTCATTGCAGCCTTGCGGTACTTAAAGGGAGTCTCGAAGCAGGAGGGAGAGTTGTAGTGCAGCAGCCCAGACCTGAGCAGTGTGAATCACACTGAGCTGCAAGTATCCTCATGCTGAAAGTATTTTAGGAACGCCCTCTTGCTCAGCTTTGTTAATGGGACGTTGTGGTAGGAGCTGTAGGGGATGCACCTCGTGTTCCTAGCAGTGCTTGGATAACCATCACGCTGTGTTTGTGGCATGGAGCGAAGGCTGGGAAAGCCTCTGTTGAGCGTGGTTCCGTGTTTTCATTCAGCGTGTGCTGCTCTCAGAGAGAACATTGGATCACTCCCACGAGGACGTTTGGTTTCCTTGCAGTGGGACCAGTTTGGGATGCAGGCTGGGCAGAGCTGGTGCTGTGTGCAGCCCGTGGGATGCTGCTCTTGGTCACAGCTTGGGAACCACATTGGATGGATGGGCAGCCTATGGGACGTATCCCTGCCCCTGGGGGAGCTGGGGCTGTCGGAAATGGGATTCCCAAGGAACAAAAGCAAGCAGGAGTTGGTTCTGCTGGCACCACACGGCGTGATGTGTGCTGTCCCCATCCCCACCCATGGCCACCCCTCCCAGCCCTGTGCAGCTCGCCAGCCTGGCTGCTCACAGCCCTGGGCTGCCCCATCCCTCAGCCTGCAAATGATCAACGCTGCGATATTGAACGTAATTAAGGAATCCTGGCCTGCAGGACGTGGAGGCACTGCTGCACCGAGCAGAGGACTTCCTTAAATCTAAAGGGCCCTCCCAGTTTGGAGAGCTGTGATGGTTCGATTGCCATCAGCACAGAGGGGAAGGAATGCATGAGCAGTTTGGTTATTTGCTTTGGTGTTACGCAGTAACCCAGGCTTTGGTCATTGCAGCCCTTTGGAACTTTCTCTTGCCTTTTGCAGCCCGTCTCGACCTGCTGCTTTCCAGCAGGCTCTGTGCAGAAGCGCTGAGCTTTGTAGGGCTGGGTGAAAGCAACCCGCTTGCCTTCCGTGGGCAGAAAGCAAACAGGGACCCCTGGGCTGCGGGGAGGGCTGGGGGTGCTGGGATGGCAGTGAACCTCAGGGCTCTGCTGGTGCTGGGAAACTGATTGCGAAGGCAGCGGGGCTGCATTGGGATGAGCCGGGAGATGGAAATTTGGGAGGGGGTGTTGCAAAGCACTGAAGAGGTGGGATGGCAGAGTTGGTTGGGAGCAGTGGCTGGGGGTGCTGGGATGGCTTCGCTGCTGTTAAAGCTGGAGAACCTGAGTGCCACGAGCAATGAGAGGACTGAGGGCAGTGAGCTTTGCAGAGCTGTGCCAAGGAGAGGAGCCCAGCTGTGCACCCACTGGCATGGCATGGTGCTGCTGAGCCCCATCCTGGTCCCTAAGTTGCAGCAAGTGTGATGCAGGGGGGGCTGTGCTGTCCCCCGTGCCTGCACTGGGCTCCCCATATCATCCTGGAGCACATTGGGACCCCACAGCTGCTGTGCTGCTGTGCTGCTGTGCTGCTGTGCTGCTGTGCTGCTGTGCTGCTGTGCTGCTGTGCTGCTGTGCTGCTGTGCTGCTGTGCTGCTGTGCTGCTGTGCTGCTGTGCTGCTGTGCTGCTGTGCTGCTGTGCTGCTGTGCTGCTGTGCTGCTGTGCTGCTGTGCTGCTGTGCTGCTGTGCTGCTGTGCTGCTGTGCTGCTGTGCTGCTGTGCTGCTGTGCTGCTGTGCCACAGCAGGGCTCTCTCCTGTTTCAGGTGCCCCTCCTTGCAGAGGCACCCAAGGGTGTAGCTGAGTGTATCAAAGATCAAACGATCTAATCGTGCCTTTTGTTGGCACCTTATCTGGGCTGCTTTCTTCCTTTGTGCCTTGTGCAATCTGTTAAAGAGTAAATATTTGATTGCTTCAGGAGCTCCATGGCGGAGGATTGGGGTGTCTGCACTGCTCTGTGTCTGAGCACAGAGCTCAGCTTTGCCGCTCTGCCATTGGGCTGTGCAGGCAGTGGTGCTGCTGAGGGGATGGTGATGGAAGGCAGCAGTGAGAGAGCATGAATATTTCAGTAGTGCTGAGCCAGATGTCATCCAGCTCCAACCCCCTGCTGTGTGCAGGTCGCCAACCAGCAGCCCAGGCTGCCCAGAGCCACATCCAGCCTGGCCTTGAATGCCTGCAGGGATGGGGCATCCACAGCCTCCTTGGTAACCTGTTCCACTGCCTCACCACCCTCTGCATGAAAAACTTCCTCCTCACATCCAACCCAACCCCCCCCCGGCTCACTTTAAAGCCATTTTTCCCATCCCAGCTTGCTGCTTTGGTGACATCTCAGAAGCTGGACCCTCGTGGTGTGGGAAGCAGCGCAGGCAGGAAGGTCGTGTGGAGCCCTTGTTTGTATTAACACAAATATGTAAACACTTCCTTTTTTCCCTCCAAATATCGTACGCTTTCTTTTTGGCTGCCGTTTTGGTGTTGATGGAAGCAGGCTGTGTAAATCACAGCTGTTCTAATTGAGCTCCATCAAGTCCCATCCCCTCAGCCGCCCTCATTGACGGCACCTCCTGCCCCACTGCCCCCAGTGGGGTGTCCTGGGGGGGCTGTTGGTGGGACTGTTCTTCCTTGGGCCTGGAATTGAAGCACATCGCTTCTTAAAGCACCTGTTGATGTGGGACATCCATCAGCATGGGGCTGAGTGCCTCCTGGGCTTCTGGGGGGGGGGGGGGGGAAGCTGCTGCATCCTGGGGGGTGCTGGGCAGCTCCAGGGGGGCAGGGTGATGGTGGGGCTGATAGCAGGGAGATAAGGAAGGGTGAGGTGACAGGAGGAGGATGAGTCAGTGGGGCTGTGGCTGTTCTGGGGAGGGTCTTTCCTGGCATGGATGCTGGGATGAGGGTCTGTGCGTGGCTGCGGGAACCAATCGCAGCCCAAATCACGGAGTTGTGGAGTTGCAGAGGTTGGAAGGGACCTCAGATGATCGAGTTCAACCTCGTTGCTAAAGCAGGTCCTGCAGTAGGTCGGTGCCCAAATGGAGTATCTGCCCTGGGGGGGTCCACCTCTGGGATCCGAGGGCTGTTCCCATCAGGCTGTGATATGCGCAGGCTGTTTGAAATGCAGTCTTGCTTAATCTGCCATTAATCTTAGGCAGGGCTGCTCACCCAGCCTTTGTTCTTTGTTGGGGGATGGCTGTGCCTGGGGTGGCCCCCGGGGTCCCTTCCTTATCAGACTGCCTTATCAGCACGAGCTTCATCGCTCCTTCCGGCCTCGCACTCACACTTCTTTCTTCATACCCAGGCTGCAATTAATTAGTCAGCAGCACCCAGGCCACAATTAGTGAGCAGCACCCAGTGTTGTGCAGCATCAGGGCAGAGCAGACAGAGCATGAGGAGTGCAGGGACACAAAGTTATGGTAGGAGAACAGGCACAGCATCTCGTGGTGCCCCACATCCAGCTCTTCGTTGGTTGGCTCTCATGAATTCTTAGGAATAACTGTGAATGGGCACTTATGGCTGAACCTGCACTCATTTAGGAACCCTGGTATGGATGTAGGGTAACTGCAGTGTTTGGTTTGATCCTGTGCTCCAGTGTGAGCACGTGAAGCTCTGGCAGTAGCAAAATGATGTCTTGGTTGCTGTGCTCCTGTTTGCTGCCTCACTGAGTTGCCAAGGCTCCCCTTCCACAGAACCACAGAATGGTTTGGGTTGGAAGGGAGCTCAAGGATCACGAAGCTCCAACCCCCCACCACAGGCAGGGCCACCAACCTCCACATCTCACAGCAGCCCAGGCTGCCCAGGGCCCCATCCAACCTGGCCTTGAACACCTCCAGGGATGGACGGGGATCCACAGCCTCTCTGGGCAGCTGTTCCAGCACCTCCCCACTCTCACAGCAAACAACTTCCCCCTCACATCCAACCTCCATCTGCCCTCCCTCACCTTCCAACCATTCCCCTTGTCCTGCTGTTATCTCCCCTTTCCAAGAGCTGACTCCCCTCCTGTCTGCAGGCTCCCTTGAGGTCCTGCAGGCTGCACTGAGGTCACCCCGCAGCTTCTCTTCTCCATGCTGAACAAGCCCAGCTCCCTCAGCCTGGCTTTGTAGGGAGGTGCTGCAGTCCCTGCTCATCTTTGTGGCTCCTCTGGACCCTCTCCAACAGCTCCCTGTCTTTCTTGTCCTGGGGGCTCCAGCCCTGGACGCAGTGCTGCAGATGGGGCCTCACAAGAGCAGAGCAGAGAGGGACAATCACCTCCCTGTCCCTGCTGCCACCCCTCTTCCCTTTCCTGGGCCTCTGTGTGGGGCACTGGTGCTGGTATCAGTGCTGCTATCAGTGTTGGTGCTGGTATCGGTGCTGGTATCAGTGCTGCTATCAGTGTTGGTGCTGGTATCGGTGCTGGTATCAGTGCTGCTATCAGTGTTGGTGCTGGTATCAGTGCTGGTATCAGTGCTGCTATCAGTGTTGGTGCTGGTATCGGTGCTGGTATCGGTGCTGGTGCCTCACATGTTGCAGCAGGCAGCTGGGCAGATGCAGGCAGTGTCCCTGGGCACAATCAGTGCTGCTTTGCTCACTGCACTCACACAGCATGCAGCAGCAAACCCTGCACTTCCCTTCAGTCACCTCTCCTTGTCCTGGAGGATCCATCGCTGGGCTGGGATGAGGTTTGGGCCCTGAAGTCATGGGGGTTTTCCTGCCTCATTTCCTTGGATTTCAGTCTGAACCTCACAGCTCCTGATGGGAGCAGGGCTGGTGGCTCTTAGGCTCATTTCCCATTGATCTCAAGCAGACTTTGCTTGGAAACTCTTACTGTGTGTGTGCTTACAGAGAGTCCTGCACAGCCTCCATTGGGCAGGGGCTCTCTGCTGAGCTCACAGGACCACCATGTCTTGAATGGGGTGCCTGGGCTGGGGGTTTGGGGCTGTGGGGTCTCACTGTGGATGAGGTGGGATTGGAATGGGATGGGATTGGGATGGGATGGGATTGGGATGAAGATTGGGGTGGGATAGATGCTGCTGGTGGAGACTCAGGTGTGCAGCAGGATCTGCAGTGTTATCCTTGAACCAGAGAAAGCTGTGTGACAGCAAGCCAGAAAAATGCATTTCTTGCTCAGGAAGAAGGGTGACTTCTCTTAGTTGGTGTCCTGCAGGAACACCCTGCTCTTGGGCACTGTGCTGGGGGGAAAGATTGGCTCCAGCAGCAGTGATGTTTTGTGCGTGGCTGGGGGCTGTGCCATGGGCTGTGCCATGGGTTGCTTTCAGGTTGTGCCATGGGTTGTGCCATGGTTGTGCCATGGGCTGCTTTTGGGTTGTGCCGTGGGTTGCGTTGAGGCCGTGCCATGGGTTGTGTTGAAGTTGTGTTGGGGCTGTGCTGTGGGTTGTATTGGGGCTGTACCAGGGATTGTGCCATGGGTTGTGTTGGGGCCATGCCATGGCTTGTGCCATGGGTTGTGCCATGGGTTGCCTTTGGGTAGTGCCATGAATTGTGCCATGGGTTGTGCCATGGGCTGCTTTCAGGTTGTGCCATGGGTTGCTTTTGGGTTGTGCCATGAATTGTGCCATGGGTTGTGCCATGGGCTGCTTTCAGGTTGTGCCATGGGTTGCTTTTGGGTAGTGCCATGGGTTGCTTTTGGGTTGTGCCATGAATTGTGCCATGGGTTGTGCCATGGGCTGCTTTCAGGTTGTGCCATGGGTTGCGTTGAGGCCGTGCCATGGGCTGTGTTGGGATTGTGTTGGGGCTGTGCTGTGGGTTGTATTGGGGCTATGCCATGGCTTGGGCTATGCCATGGCTTTTGCCATGTGTTGCTTTTGGGTTGTGCCAATGAATTGTGCGATGGGTTGTGTTGGGGCCAGGCCATGGGTTGTGCCATGGGTTGTGCTGGGGCTGTGCCATGGGCTGTGCCATGGGTTGTGTTGGGGCTGTGCCATGGGTTGTGTTGGGGTTGTGTTGGGGCCGTGCCGTGGGCTGTGCCATGGGTTGTGCTGGGGCAGTGCCGTGGGCTGTGCCATAGGTTGTGTTGGGGCCATGCCGTGGGCTGTGTCCTGGTCTGCCTCACCATGGTGTTTCCTCCCCCAGCAGAGTTCTGCCGCATCGACAAGCCACTGTGCCACGACGAGGATGAGCAGCTCAGCTTTGAGGCCGTCCGCAACATCCACAAGCAGATGGACGACGATGCCAACGGCAATGTGGACGTGGAGGAGAGTGATGAGGTTGGTGCTCCGTGTCTCCCTGCTCTTTTCTACAGCCCTGCGGGGCTGCCTGCATCCCAGTGTGCCATTCTGGGGCTGTGGGCTGCGCTTTGCTCAGCTGGTAAGGAGATGCCATCCCATCAGTCTGAGCTCTGGTCCCAGCTGTGTCTCTGAGCACTGCAGTCCCTGCAGTGTGTGGCTTTACTGCTGTTCTGGGGGCTCCTGTGCTTCGTCTTTGGTTACATACAGGCTGTTACCAGCTGGGAGACGGGTGGGTCTGCTCACATGCCCGTGGTTTTGGTTCATTGCTTCTTTTGTAACTGTGGAGCAGGGAAGGCCATCTGCTCTGCTCAAACTTCCCCTTGCCATCTCTTGGAGCAAACACTGCTGTCCCTTCCTCTGCACTCATCCCCCAGCACACCTGGAGCAGTTACCACACCTTTGTGCCCACTGCAGGGAAAGAAAACTCATTTCTGTTGTCTTGGCCTTTGAAATCTGAGCCGATGGCTTTCTGAAAGAGAAAGGAAATGATTGCTTTCCTACATGAGCACCAAAAGAAGCCACGACTGCTGGAGCAGGGAAAGCTTTTTGTAGTTTATATCAGCTCCTCCATTGCAGCGGCTGCGCAGGGTGAGGGATGCTCTCCTCTAAGCCAACAGATAGAGGTAACACAGTTGAAGTGTTGGAAAAAGGCAGACCAAGGGGCTGTGCTACGGGCCACGGGATCCCCATTCCTCACCCTATAGAAGGCTGGGGGCTCAGTGTGGGCTGGCAGCACGGGATGGAGGGGTGCAGGGCTGAGCAGAGACGCTGCTGTGCCCTGAGGGCTCAGTGAGGCTGTGGCTGATAGGGGAACCCTGTAGAACACAACCCTGCGTGTTGCTGTGAGCTCACCGAAGTGCAGCCTGCTGCTTCTGCACCCACAGCTTTGTCCTTTATTGTCTCATTCCGCTGTGCTTGGCAAAGCAGAGGCTCTGAGAGCCCCTCAGTAGTGCTGTTCAGTGAGCAGCCCTGCAGAGCCCTGCTCTGGGATGCATCAGACAGAAATAGCCGTGCAGAGGGTTGAACCCCACACCCAAAGGCTGTGCTACGGGGCTGCTGCTCCTGCAGGTCCGTGTCCCCAGGTGGGCACAGCAGCCTGGAGCAGGGCTTGTGGGACGCGTTCAGCCCGGTGCTCCCATCCAGCAGTGCCATTCCCTCAGCCTAAATTCCACTGGGTGGAGTAATTAAAGCAAATGAAAGGCTTTTTCCCAGTCAAAGAAATGAAAAGCTTTCAGCTGCGTTCCCTGCAGCGTTCCCCTCGGCGGCTGCAGCTCTGCCTCCATTCCTGGAGCTGTGCTGGGTTGTGTTGGGGCTGAGAAGCAGCAGCACTGCCAGCAAACCCTGCCCTGCCTTGGGATTCCTGCTGGGTCCGTCCTGCCTGCTCACTCTGCAGTGTTGCAATGTCATATGAGCAACAACATTCATGTTGCTGAAGGGCTGCAGGACCCGTGGCTCAGCCTGGGTTGCTGCTGCCCTGTGAGCACAGCCTGCATGGCCCCCCATCTTCTGCCCCTTCTCTTGTGCCTGGCTTTGAGATTTCACCTCTCTTGTATTCAAAACGCTGATTTTCTTGTGCAGGGTCCCCGTGGATGGGCACCTGGGTGCAGTGCTGGGCAGCACTCATGGGCCACCACCCTCCATCCTGTCACTGCCACCAGGTTTTGCTTTGCTTTCCCTTTGGGTGATGAGCACACCAGGCTCCTGCTGGCCATATAGCAAAGCCATGTGGGTTGCACACTGCTGCATCGCTCCGGGAGCACTCTGTGTGCCCTGGGACAGCCACGCTCAGGTGTGCTTCACACTGGGAAGTGCACAGATCCTGCCCTGCTCTGTGCTGCCCTGCAATCCTCACTGCTTTATTCCTTCCTTCCTGGGAGCCAATTTTCAGCGAAGCAGGAGCTGACATCCCTGACCTCAATTGAAGCCAAAGAGCTGTCCCTCGTGGGAGAGCTTCTAATTAGCAATCTATTTCTGCTCCCTTTGCTCACCCAGAAGGCAGCTGTGGTGGTGCAGTGCTCGGATGGGGCTGCTGGGCACACCAGGAGCTGCCAGCCCATATTCCCAAGGAAACGAGGGGTATCCCTCCACCCTGCCCATCCTTCCTCATTCTCATCCTGTGGCCCCATGGCCCTCAGCCACCTCCAGGCGTGAGCACACAGCTCAGGCAGTGAGCAGAGCTGCAGCCTGACCGTCCCACAGGCAGCAGCGCTGTGCGATGCTGTGCTCAATGCGGAGCGATGCAGCACTGGTGGGCAGCGTGGGGCTGTGCTGTGTGTGTTAAGGTGCCCCTCGTCGAGTCCTTAAGGCTGGAGAAGCCCTCCAAGAGCCCCAGCTCACCCCCCCGTGCCCACGCAGCCGGGATGCTGTCGGCCTTTTGGTCGCACTGCTGCCTCCTGCTCAGCCCCAGGCCCTTTAACACTGCATGGTGTTGCTATGGCCAACGTGCAGGAGCCAGCACTGCTCTTGTTGGCCCCCACCCGCTGCCCCCAGCCCGGCTTTGTGGCCGTGATCCCAGTCCCCGCTTCCCCCCCAGCCCTCCCCCGGTGCTGCAGGGAGCTCTGAGCGATCGCTTTCCCTCTGTGCTCCCTGAGCTAAATATACCGGGCAGCAGCTGGCCCTGCTGTGACATTGCCACGTCCCATAGGTCAGGGCTGTGGGACGCGGAGCTGCCGCAGGATTTGGTGCTCAGCTGTGTGCTGGGAGCAGCCAGGGCTGTGCTGAATGCACCCTGAGAGCTCCGAGAGCGAATGCTGCACAGTTGTAGTGCTCTGGCTTCCATTAAGGCACCATCTCCTTCTCTATGGGCAGCTTTAAGAACTGTTACGTTCTTCTTGCTCTTGGAGCGGGTCCAGAGGAGGCACTGAGATGCTCAGAGGGCTGCAGCAGCTCTGCTGTGAGGAAAGGCTGAGGGAACTGGGCTCGTTCAGCTTGGAGAAGAGAAGCTGCAGGGAGACCTCAGTGTGGCCTTCAGTGCTTGGAGGGAGCGGATAAACAGGAGGGGGAACGGCTGTTTGTGAGGGTGGGTGGTGACAGGACAAGGGGAATGGTTTGAAAGTGAGCCAGGGGAGGTTTGGGTTGGATGTGAGGAGGAAGTTTTTCATGCAGAGGGTGGTGAGGCAGTGGAACAGGTTGCCCAAGGAGGCTGTGGATGCCCCATCCCTGCAGGCATTCAAGGCCAGGCTGGATGTGGCTCTGGGCAGCCTGGGCTGCTGGTTGGTGACCTGCACACAGCAGGGGGTTGGAGCTGGGTGAGCACTGTGCTCCTTTGCAACCCAGGCCGTTCTGTCATTCTATGATTCTTCACCTTAAAAGCCCTTCAGCAAAAAAGACTGCTTGCAAATTATAGAATCAGCAAGGTTGGCGAAGAGCTGAGGTCAAATCCAACCCAGCGTGCTCACTGGTAGCACCAAGAAGGCTGGAAGAGTCCTCCAAGACCCCCAGCCCACCCCACTGTGCCCACGTCCCCCAGTGTCACATCCCATGGCTCTGGGACACCCCAGGCATGGTGACCCCCCAGGCAGCCTGTGCTGGTGCTGCTCTTTGGAGGAGGAATTCCCCTGGTAGCCAACCTGGCCGTCCCCCAGCATGACTTGATTCTCACACCACATTGTGCTGGTGGGGATTTCAGCCAGGAATTATCTTTGAATGATGCTGAATGTCCCAGGAATGGGAATCTGAGCTGCAGTGCTTCCTGCAGTGCTCCCTGTGACATCCATTGGCTGCGGGGCATTGCAGGGAGGGCAGTGGATGGGATGCTGTGCCTGTGCTGCTGGAAGGGTTAACGGAGTGCTGCTGCTGTTTCTTCTCCTAGTTCCTGAGAGAGGACCTGAATTACCACGACCCCACCGTCAAGCACAGCACCTTCCATGGTGAAGACAAACTCATCAGCGTGGAGGATCTTTGGAAGGCCTGGAAGACCTCTGAAGGTAAAAAACCCACAAAACCAACCCAACCCAAACCCTAACGACGCAGGCAGCCATGCGGAATGGTGCCAGCACTCTGGGCTTGACGTGGCAGCATGTCTGTGAGTCCCAGAAGGGCACTGATTTCTGCTTTGCTGCCCTTTATGTGTCACTTTTCCAGCTTCCTTTTTTTGGGCACTTCTGGATTTTGTGGCTCTCCGTGCATTTTTCAGCTCTTCGTGCAGCCACCTGAGCATAGCAGGGGAAGCACCAGCAGCAGAGGGGTGGCCAGCAGGGACAGGGAGGTGATTGTCCCCCTCTGCTTTGCCCTCATGAGGCCCCATCTGCAGCACTGCGTCCAGGGCTGGAGCCCCCAGGACAAGAAGACAGGGAGCTGTTGGAGAGGGTCCAGAGGAGCCACAAAGATGAGCAGAGGCTGCAGCACCTCCCTGCAAAGAAATGAAATGTGGAGGTTGGTGGCCCTGCCTGCAGCAGGCAGGTTGGTGCTTGATAATCCTTGAGGTCCCTTCCAACCCAAGCCATTCTGTGTGTGTATGATCGCTTTCATTTCTCTGTTCCTATAAATATATGTTAGAATAGGGCCATGTGCTGCCCTTGCCAACTCCTCCTCGAGGTTTGGGTCACATTCTATGGGGCAGCAGCATCCTCTGTATGGAGCAGAGCTGTGTGGCACTTTGTCTAGTGATGGAATTACCCACAGAAGTTTGCTGAACCCCAGAGGCACCCTCAAATGGAAGTAAAGTCCTAAACCCAGAGCTGTCCCGGGTGCATTGGGCACAGCAGCTTACCCAGGGCTGGGGAAGTTCAGTCCCTGGTGGGAAACTCCCAGCACTGCTGAACCGGTGAGGAAACTTTTGGGTTCTCTGCCACTTTATGGCACAGTTTCACTTTCTCCCCAATCAGAATGTTAGAGTTTCTGTGCTGAGAAGCATTAAAACTCCTCCTGCCGCCCTGCTCTGTGTTTCCCCTTTAGAAACTTCTCTCCTTTTGCTTTTGCTCCCTTCCTGTTGGTTACATGTGCAGGAAGTGGTGCATCTCTGTGCAGCATCACTTCTGGTGGCAGTGAGTTTAGTCAGCACTCAGCCTTTGCTTTCTCATTTCTCTGTGTCTCTGCCTGATAACAGAAAGGGCTTTTCCAGCATTGCTGGCCTCATCCGGAGCCCCATTTGGGCAGCTGAAGCTGAGCTGTAAAACCACAGCTCCTCGTGGAGCTGTGCCAGCACTGGAGGTGCAGCCAGGGCACACGTGTGTGTGTTTGCTGCGTCCTGTTGCTCCTCCTGCCTGCCCTGCTGTCCACGTGTACTTTTATAGCACAGAACCACAGCTTGGGTTGGAAGGGAGCTCAAGGATCACGAAGCTCCAACCCCCCACCACAGGCAGGGCCACCAACCTCCACATCTCACAGCAGCCCAGGCTGCCCAGGGCCCCATCCAACCTGGCCTTGAACACCTCCAGGGATGGACGGGGATCCACAGCCTCTCTGGGCAGCTGTTCCAGCACCTCACCACTCTCACAGCAAACAACTTCCCCCTGACAGCCAACTGAAATCTGCCCTCCCTCACCTTCCAACCATTCCCCTGTCCTGCTGTTATCTCCCCTTTCCAAGAGCTGACTCCCCTCCTGTCTGTAGGCTCCCTTTAGGTCCTGCAGGCTGCACTGAGGTCACCCCGCAGCTTCTCTTCTCCATGCTGAACAAGCCCAGCTCCCTCAGCCTGTCTTTGTAGGGAGGTGCTGCAGCCCCTGATCATCTTTGTGGCTCCTCTGGACCCTCTCCAACAGCTCCCTGTCTTTCTTGTCCTGGGGGCTCCAGCCCTGGACGCAGTGCTGCAGATGGGGCCTCACAAGAGCAGAGCAGAGGGGGACAATCACCTCCCTGTCCCTGCTGCCACCCCTCTGCTGATGGAGCCCAGGATCCCATTTGCTTTCCGAGCTACAAGAGCACACTGCTGGCTCATGGATCCACTGGGGGCCATGGATAAATCTCTCAATGCTTGTGGCTCTCAGAAGCAGATTGAACGTGGTTGGGATGCTGAGCATCCACCCCTTCCCATAGAAGAGCAGTGCAGAAGGGCTGGGCAGGTTGGGGTGTGGGGTGCCTGGGGTCTGAGCAGTGTCATCAACAGCAATTCTCATAACTTGAGACTGTCAGAAGACACTTCTGGAATCTGTGCTAACTCATCCCAGGCTTCGTGTGGCTCCCAGCAGGGAGCAGAGGCTCTGCCTGGCATTCTGCCCTGGGTCAGTCAGAGCTCCTGCAGGCCATGTCTGCCCAGCAGTGCCTCGGGCCCTGGGGCATGGCTCCTGCTGGGTGCTGGCTTCCATCCCAGCCCTTCCCATGGCACAGAAATGAGTTTCCTGCAGTTTGTGGGCTGGGGATGATAACTACAGGGAGTTTCCTTAAGCTCGGGCAGTTTGCTAACATGCATCTGAGTCAGTTCCCAAGTTTGTTGGAGATGATACCTTCCTCTGAAGCCTTCTGCCAAGCCGCTGGCCCTGCTCCTGTCTGTTCTGCCGTGGTTCTGCTGCAGGCACTGAGCTCTGCAGTGAGCTGGGAGATGTTTCTCGTGTCCATGGGGCAGTGGATGGACTCACTGCCTTCCCCAGGGATCACATCAAAGAATTGTAGAGGGGCTGTAGGGGCTGGAAGCGACCTCCAGAGATCACTGAGTCCAACCCTCATACAACAGGCTCCATACATACAACATACTCCAGCAGGCAGTGCCAGATGCTGCCGTTCCAACCCCACGGCTGTTCCCCCTTTGCTGAAGGCAGATGGTGGAGGTGCACGCGTTGTGTGGTTACTGTTCACGCTGATGCTGCCCGGATGGTTTCAGCAGTAATAATGCGAAGCTGCTGGTGTGTTTCTTGCCCACAGTGTACAACTGGACAGTTGACGAGGTGGTGCAGTGGCTCATTACCTACGTGGAGCTGCCACAGTACGAGGAGACCTTCAGAAAGCTGCAGCTGAGCGGACACGCCATGCCCAGGTCAGTGCTCAGCCCGGGGATGCGTGCCAGGGATGGAGCAGAGCCGAGGCAGCGACAGTGTGATCCAGCCCTGTGCTGTGGGTAACTCCTGCACCAGCCCAGCTTGGCTCTGGCTGTGCGGCTGTGCTGCAGGCTTCACTGCAGGGATGTGCATGCAGACAGGTAGGCCAGGTGCTGAGGCTGTCAGTGCTGCTGTGCTGGCTTGCAAAGCAGACATCGTCAGCCCGAAGCTGTGTGCTCAGAGCTGCAGCCCTAAGCTGGAGCAGAGCAGGTCCAGGCAGTGCCCGGCTCTGCCCACGTTTCCTTTGTAACTCATCGTCCTCGGCACAGGGATGGTCTCTGCTGGCTGCATCCCGCATGAGAAATGTGCTCTGCGATCCGTAAAGTCAGCTGTCAGCAGCTGGCAGTGTAGATTTGATTAGTAGATGTGTGCATGGTTAGCAGGGCACTGAGAAGCTTGGTTTGCCTAGGAGGGAATGTGAGCAGTCAGGATGAAGGGAAGCCTTCGCTTTTCTCTGGTGCTGTAGGCAGGGATGCTGCTTTTGATACAGACCTGGAACAGGTCGCCCAAGGAGGCTGTGGATGCCCCATCCCTGCAGGCATCCGAGGCCAGGCTGGATGTGGCTCTGGGCAGCCTGGGCTGCTGGTTGGTGACCTGCACACAGCAGGGGGTGGAAGTGGCTGAGCACTGTGCTCCTTTGCAACCCAGGGCATTCTATGAAATCTGCACCAGAAACAACGCGATTTGAGGGCTTCCTTTAGCCCTGGCAGCTCTCTGCTCCTGCTCACCCCATTTCTCTGTCCATAGCTCCCATATTATTCACTGCTGTTCCCTTATGGATTGGGATGGATATGACTGCGCCTCCTCCTTGCGTTTCACAGATTAGCAGTGAACAATGCCACCATGATGGGGACTGTCCTGAAGATGACAGACCGCAGCCATAGGCAGAAGCTGCAGCTGAAGGCTTTGGACACTGTGCTCTTTGGTCCTCCTCTCTGTAAGTAACGCTGCACGGCTCCTTAAGTGCAAGGAGCTGCGTCTGCTCAGCATCAGACAGCAAAGACCCAGCTACGTGGCCCAGGCTTTATGAAGTCTGCTGGGTAATTGCAGTGAGGCAGAACCTGCAGCAGCTCGGCTCGGAGCTCCAGCCCTGTCCTGGAGGACTGGGTTTGCACTGAGCTGTGAGCACAGCTGGAGGGAGGGGAGTGCTGGGATGGCACTGAGCTGAAGGAGGGCCGGTTCTGGAGCTGTTTGTGAGCATCTCCTGATGATCTGGAGGCCCTCTGATTGTCTCTGCAGCTCGGGGCGCTCCTTTGCATGCGTTGCACCTGGCTCACAGCTGCAGTCTCATTATTGTGAGCCTCTCCTGCTTATGCACGTTGTCCTCATTAAGACTGATGCTTTGGGGAGGTATCTGAGGCCTGGCTCTATCAGGACCCTGTGGTTAAAGCTGCCCCAGTTCCTGCTGGCATGCCCAGCACCAGGGAGGAATTTGGTTGGCAGCCACACAGGCGCTGTAATGGCAAAGTAAATTGCTTTTAATGGCTTTGGATTAATGCTTATTCTCTGTGTTTGAGGAGCTGCTGGGCAGCCGTCCTGGCACGTACCATGAGCTGCAGTTGTGCACACAGCAGCACAGAGCTGTGCAGAACTGAGCAGTGCATGGCTGCACCGCCTGCATCAGTTCTTCAGGGCTTTCTCCAAGGTTCCTAGAAGACAATTTTTGGGATATGGGACCAAACTGAATGATTTACCTGTGCCCATCCCACGGCTGTGCCCATCCCAGAGCTGTGCCCATCCCACAGCTGTGCCCATCCCAGAGCTGTGCCCATCCCAGAGTTGTGCCCATCCCAGAGCTGTACCCATCCCACAGCTGTGCCCATCCCAGTGCTGTACCCATCCCAGAGCTGTGCCCATCCCACAGCTGTGCCCATCCCAGAGCTGTGCCCATCCCAGAGCTGTGCCATCCCACAGCTGTGCCATCCCACAGCTGTGCCATCCCAGTGCTGTGCCCATCCCAGTGCTGTGCCCATCCCAGAGCTGTGCCATCCCAGAGCTGTGCCATCCCACAGCTGTGCCCATCCCAGAGCTGTGCCCATCCCAGAGCTGTGCCATCCCACAGCTGTACCCATCTCACAGCTGTACCCATCCCACAGCTGTACCCATCCCAGAGCTGTGCCATCCCACAGCTGTACCCATCTCACAGCTGTACCCATCCCACAGCTGTACCATCCCACAGCTGTACCCATTCCAGAGCTGTGCCCATCCCACAGCTGTACCCATCCCAGAGCTGTGCCATCCCAGAACTGTGCCCATCCCAGAGCTGTGCCATCCCAGAACTGTGCCATCCCACAGCTGTGCCATCCCAGTGCTGTACCCATTCCAGAGCTGTGCCATCCCAGAACTGTGCCCATCCTAGTGCTGTACCCATTCCACAGCTGTGCCCTGAGCTTCTCTCCCCATGTCTGAAACTGCATCTGGCCTTGTTAATGCAGCTGTGCCACGTGGCTGTGCTGCAGCTGCTGTAGGAACTGCTCCTGGTTTGTGCTGTGGGGCTCTGGAGGTCCTTTCCCAGCACTTCAGATGTTGTTCTCGGCCCCCCCCAGAGCCCCTCCTGGTTTCCACTGACATGCAGCTGAAGTCTTTTTGACGCCGTGCTCATTTATCCCCAGTTCTGTTGGCAGTCTGGGAGCGTGGGTGGGCTGCATGCTTTGGGCTGGATGGCAGCAGGGGGTGATGCTCTGCTCTGCACTGCACAGCGGGTGCTGCAGGGGGACGGACCGAAATCTCCAACAATGGCGAATTAACTGTGCTGCTCGTTTAATAGCACAGAGAGCTCCTTTTGTGGGAAAGGCATTGCAGTTGGTGACGGAGGCTGCATTTTAGTGTAAGATGTAACAGCTGCAGCACCGCCTGGGCTCCGTGTGGCACCGCGCAGCACCCACTGCTGTGTGTTGCATCCCATGGAGCAGCTGTGATCCGCTGCTCCTCCCAGCAGCAAAGGTTTGATCCTTACGGAAGCAGTGAGGCTGTGGTTACCCCTCGGGGGGCTCTGCCTGTCTGCCCATCCCTCCTGCTGGCAGTGCAGGACCTGTCTGCAGGGCGCTGCTGGTGCTGGACGCCGACCTGCAAACACGGATCAGAGGGACTGGAAATGATGGATGTGCAGCAGAGTGCCAGGAGCTGCTCCTTGGGAAGAGGATGTTGTGATAATCCATCCGGAACGGGAAGTGGGGCCAAGGCCAAGATCTTGGTTCTTTTGTTAGTGTTGAATTTGTAAGGGAGCGTTTTCAGAGAGGCGGAGCTGCTCCGTGGTGCTGCGCTGGGTGCTGGGCAGGGGATGCTTTGGGCCACGGCCTCGTGCTGCTGCTGCGGGGCAGGGGGAGGTGTGGGATGCACTGCTGTCCCCCCAGCTGGGGCAGAGTAGAGCAGCAGGGCTGTGATTTCCCTCCTCCCGTGCGCCCGCGGGGATGGGTGCACCGTGTGTGTGCTGGCAGCATGCAGCCCATTGCTGGCAGGGCAGAGTGCTGGCAGTGACAGCTGGCACTGGTTGTTTCTCAGCCATATATTAACAATCCAACCCCGGAGGTAAAGGTCGCTCCTATTGAAAACAAACAAACAGAACGGCGTCGTTACCCTAAAGGAGATGATGCACATCTTTGTAAGCCGTGTCAACGTTGCCAAGCGGTGCTTTTTATTGAGCCAGTTTCTGCTGAGCCTCTGTTAATGTGTTTCTGATGGATGAGAGGTGATGGTTCCTTATCTCCTAGTGGGGCAAGCTGAGTTGGGAGTGCGGTGTATCACAGGCAAAGGTGCCTCGAGGTGCTGGAACAGCTGCCCAGAGAGGCTGTGGATCCCCGTCCATCCCTGGAGGTGTTCAAGGCCAGCTTGGATGGGGCCCTGGGCAGCCTGGGCTGCTGTGAGATGTGGAGGTTGGTGGCCCTGCCTGTGGTGGGGGGTTGGAGCTTCGTGATCCTTGAGCTCCCTTCCAACCCAAACCATTCTGTGATTCTATGACTCAGGTTGGGAAGGTGGCTGCTTGCAGGCACTGCTTTGTGGTGGTAATGCAGCCCAGCAAGAGGGGCAGCTCATGGGGGGCTCACACAGGGGAACCCATTGGGGTGCCCACATGTTCTGGAGCTGCTGCACCTGGCAGGTGGGATGCCATGTGTCTGCCTGCAGCAATGAGGAATCCTGCTGCTTTGCTGTGTTTTTCCATTGCGGTCATAGCTGCACTGTGCACCAAATGCACGGGAGGGATGGCTGCAGGGAGCAGGGCTGGGATGGGAGCAGGGATGGGATGGAGCAGGGATGGGAGCAGGGCTGGGAGCAGGCAGGGATGGGAGCAAGACCAGGAGCTGGGATAGGAGTAGGCAGGGATGGGAGCAGGGCTGGGAGCAGGCAGGGATGGAAGCAGAACCAGGAGCTGGGATGGGAGCAGGGATGGAAACAGGCAGGGTTGGGAGCAGGGCTGGGAGCAAGACCAGGATCAAGCAGGTCTGGGAGCAGGAATGGAAGCAAGACCAGAAGCAGGCAGGGATGGAAGCAGGCAGGGATGAAAACAGGAGCAGGCAGGGCCGTGGGAGAGGCAAGGACAGCACGCAGGGTCAGGCTGCAGCACTTGGACACAGCGCAGCGAGGGCAGAGGATGTCACTGGTAATGAAGTCCCTGTCATTGGGATGCAGGGATGGGATGGGAGCAGGGCTGTGTGTCATGTGCTGCTGGGGGGACGCCAGCCTTTAACAGCCTCATCTTTTCCCACTTACAGCAGTTGTTGTTGGCTTAGAAGAGAAATGCATCGGAGAGCCAAGGTCAAACACAAGGCTTGCTGTCCTAACAGCAGATTTACTGTGCTTGTTGCTATTAAGCATCTGCTTTTCCACCTGCATTTTGAAGCTACCTTCATGGGATCGTGGCCTCATTTCGAGCAGCACGGACGGGAATTAGACTGGATTCTCATCTTAGGGCTTTTCTGCTTCAGCTCTGTAGGGATGGCAGGGATTTATCAGAGTGCAGAGCTGCGCGTGGTGACAGAGCTGGAGTTGTCACTGCTGTTGTCGGTGTCAGTGAGTGCCACGTGTGCTGGTGCTGCTCTCACTGGGGATTTCATACAATCATGGAATCACAGAACCTCAAAGGCTGGAAAAGCCCAGGGTCCCCAACCCACCCCACATCCCCACAGCTCTGGGAACCCCAGGGTTGGTGACCCCCCCTCGCTGTGCAGCTGTGCTGCTCTCTGCAGGAGGGGTTGTTCCTCCCTCCCCTGGGATTTCGGGGGGCTATAAATACTGCTGGTGCCTCCCAGCTCCAAATGACAAGGCATTTCTTTAGGACTGAAGGTGCTGCTGACTGCTCAGCAGCTGCTCTTAGGAGAGGAGAGGATGAGCTCTCGTGTCCTTTACACCCATGGGTTCCTCCCAGCACTGCAGAGAGCAGCAGGGCGCGCACTGGAGGTGGAGGAACAGATCCATTCCATGCTGGGAGCAGACTGCTGTGGCAGCCATCCTCCCCACTGAAGGCACAGCTCTGCCTTTATGTGCCCTTCTGTCCCACTGCACACAAGGTGGGGATGCACACCAGCACTCCCTCATGCTGTGCCAAGCTGATGCTGTGTGCTCTGAAAGCTTTAAGTGCTCACAAATGGAAAGGAGGGGAAGTGAAAGCCCTGCGCTTGCTCAGTCATTTTGAGGGAGGATGTTTTATGGTTTGTTTGTTGTTTTTTTTTTTTCCCCTCCCAAAAAAGCCTGTGTTTTAAGGAAGCAGAGATGAACTCGAGGCCTTGAAAGGCTCTTTGGTCCACATTAAAATAAGCGCACATGGAGCAGACACAGAAATAGAGATAAATGGAGATGTGAGTCAGAGCTGGGCCAGTTCTGCACTGCTCTGCACTGTGCTGTCCCAATGCAAACGTGCACAGGAGCAGAGGGGTGCAGGAGAAATTGATGCTCAGAGGGCTGCAGCAGCTCTGCTGTGAGGAAAGGCTGAGGGAACTGGGCTGGTTCAGCTTGGAGAAGAGAAGCTGCAGGGAGACCTCAGTGTGGCCTTCAGTGCTTGGAGGGAGCGGATAAACAGGAGGGGGAACGGCTGTTTGTGAGGGTGGGTGGTGACAGGACAAGGGGAATGGTTTGAAAGTGAGCCAGGGGAGGTTTGGGTTGGATGTGAGGAGGAAGTTTTTCATGCAGAGGGTGGTGAGGCAGTGGAACAGGTTGCCCAAGGAGGCTGTGGATGCCCCATCCCTGCAGAAATCCAAGGCCAGGCTGGATGTGGCTCTGGGCAGCCTGGGCTGCTGGTTGGCGACCTGCACACAGCAGGGGGTTGGAGTGAACACTGTGCTCCTTTGCAACCCAGGCCATTCTGTGATTCTATGAAATCTGGGAGCAGCTGGTGGCTGTGCTGCTGCCCCTCTGCAGTGCTGACCAAGGGAGGAGAGCTGCTCTCCCTGCACAGCTCCGCTCCTGAGCTCCAGCTCCAAAGCAACCTGCTGTAGGGGGGATGGTGACACGATGTTAAATGTCCCAGCTCAAAGCCCCCCTCCCAAGGCAAACAAACGACCTCCCCACGCTGTGCCCTCAGCAGCCTTTCCTTCTCTGGCAGTGACACGACACAACCACCTGAAGGACTTCATGCTGGTGGTGTCCATCGTCATCGGGGTGGGCGGCTGCTGGTTTGCCTACATCCAGAACCGTTACTCCAAGGAGCACATGAAGAAGATGATGAAGGACCTGGAGGGCCTTCACAGGGCTGAGCAGTCCCTCCACGACCTGCAGGAGAGGTAAGAGCTGTGTGGCCCCCATCGGCTGCTGGCTTTGCTGCTGGTTGTTCCTCGTTGGGATCTCCCACCTCGTTTGCTTTGCAGCTCTCCCCCTCAGTGCAGTGTGGGTACCCTGAGCTGCCTGGTCTGGTGACCCTGCACATAGCAGGGGGGTTGAAACTGGCTGATCACTGTGGTCCTTTTCAACCCAGGCCATTCTATCATTCTATTATTCTATGGCTTCCCCCAAACACACAGAACTGTAATGCAGATCTGTACCTCTCTGGAAAAAAGAGCTCTTAAAAGGATGGGAGGTAACCCAGTTTGCTTGCCGTCATCTGGGAAGGCTGCTGCTCTGCCTGGCAGCCCCTTGGGAGCCATCCATGCATGGGAGGTGTTGGAAAGCCTTTCTGTGATCACATCAGTTGGTATCTGCATGATGAGAGGCACTTAGAAGTGTACCAGGCTGCCGGTGCCCAGCGCAGCACATCCACGTCAGCACTGCAGATGTGTGACCTGCTTTCTTTTTGACTTGAAGGGTTTTCCTGTCTGCCTGCCAAGGGAGCGGGCTGTAATCCACAGCTCATTTCACACAGCTTTGTGGAGTTCTCCATCACAGCCAGGATATAACCTGGAGAACCAGGGGACCTGTGGGTGTGCAGCTCCTGCAGCCGCCGCTCGCAGCAGTGCTCATCCGTGGCACCGTGCAGGACAGGGGATGGGCAGGGCTGTGCTGGGGGGCACCTGGAAAGGAGCAGATGGGCTTGGGGAGCTCAGCCTGAGCTCAGAACCAGGTGAGGAGGCGCAGAATCACAGAGGTGAGGGGGCTGGAGGGGTTGGAAGAACCTCCCTCGCCCTGCTGGCCGCGCTCCGTGCTCTGCTCCCCAGGTCCCATTGGCCTTTCTGGGCACGCTGCTGGCTCATGGCCACCTTCTGGCCACCAGGACTCCCAGGTCCTTCTCTGCAGAGCCCCTCTGCAGCAGCTCAGCCCCGACTGTGGTTGTTCCTCCCCAGCTGTGGGATTCTACACTTGGCCACGTTGGACGCCCTCAGGTTCCTCTCATCCCAGCTCTCAGGTCAGGTCCCCATGGGCCTGGGCACCAGTGAGGCGGTTCTGCTCAGCAGTTTGCTTTCTAGGAACTCCTTTCTGGACCTCAAACCAGGCTGTCCCCACTGATGGAAGTTCAGTGCTGAGCACATCTGCGGGACGGCCCCGTCTGCTGCTGCTGCTGCTGCTGCTCTTCCTGTCTCTGCTGTGTTCCTGGAGATTGGAGAGGGGAGCACAGACACTGAGGGCCATTTGTGCTCATCTTTTGGGAACATCCATTAGCACTGATGCTTCCCAGTCCCCCGAGTGGCCCATCATGCAGATAAGTTCACATCAGAGCACATCCCTCTGGTGATGTGCTGCTGAGCTGTAGGTCCATTCGTGCCCATGGCACAGTGCTGCACTCCATCCTGGAGCTCACTGCATCAAAGGGCTCAGAGGGTGGCTTTGTCCACTGCCAGCATCAGAAAGCACAGCTCTGCTGTGAGCAGAAGCCAGTGGGAAGGGAAAATGCAATGGTTGTGCACGCTTGGAAATTGCCTTGAGGATAAAACTCTTATGAAAGGAATTCTGCATCATAGCATGGGGAAAGTTCTCCTTTAAATAGAGATATTTGGATGGTTTGGAATTCTTATGGCCCTACTGTGGGAGAGCTTCAGCAATGAGCTCAGGGCAGAGAGCGTGGGTTTATCTGAAAGCTTGGAACGCCTTGGCAAAAACCTCTGTTAATTGGGAAGAAAAACACTGGAGTTTCTCAACAGAGCTGTAAATTGAAAATAAACCTTTTCCAAGAAGAGAGCCAACATCGTGGCTGCTGAGAGGCCAGATTTGTTGTCGATTGCTGTCTGGGTGCCAAGGATGAGCCTGCAGAGCAAGGGTTCTTGGGTCTGCATCCTTGTTCTGTGCTCTGCTCTGTGCTCAGTGCATCCTTGTTCTGTGCCCTGCTCATGGGCTCTGTGCATCCTTGCTCTGCACTCTGCACTTGGGCTCAGTGCATCCTTGTTTTGTGCTCTGCTCTGTGCTCAGTCCATCTTTGCTCTGTGCTCTGCTCTGTGCTCTTTTCATCCTTGCTCTGTTCTCTGATCACTGGCTCAGTGCATCCTTACTCTGCTCTGCTCTGTGCTCAGTGCATCCTTGCTCTGTGCTCTGCTCTGTGCTCTTTGCATCCTTGCTGTGTGCCCTGCTCATAGGCTCAGTGCATCCTTACTCTGCTCTTCTGTGCTCTGTGCATCCTTGTTTTGTGTTCTGCTTTGTACTCAGTGCATCCTTACTCAGTGCTCTTGCTTCTGTGCATCTTTGTTTTGTGCTCTGCTGTGCATCCCTGTTTTGTCTTCTGCTCATGGGCTCAGTGCATCCTTGCTCCGTGCTCTGCTCTGTGCATCCTTGCTTGCACTCTGCACTTGGGCTCAGTGCATCCTTGCTCTGTGCTCTGTTCACAGCTTCTGTGCATCCTTGTTTTGTGCTCCACTCTGTACTCAGTGCTTGCTCTGTGCTCTGCTCTGTGCTCTTTGCATCCTTGCTCTGTGCCCTGCTCATGGGCTCGGTGCATCCTTGCTCTGCACTCTGCACTTGGGCTCAGTGCATCCTTGCTGTGTGCCCTGCTCATGGGCTCAGTGCATCCTTGCTGTGTGCCCTGCTCATGGGCTCAGTGCATCCTTGCTGTGTGCCCTGCTCATGGGCTCAGTGCATCCTTGCTGTGTGCTCTGCTCTGTGCTCAGTGCACCCATTCTCCCCGCTCTGCTCGTGCTGCACACATCCCTGGGCTGTGCACACCACAAGCTCAGCGTTTGCAGCAGGGCTGCAGAACAGCCCCTGCGTGCTGCACAGAGCCGGGTTTGTGGCTGAGCATCGTTTTTCCCTTCTGCCTGTGCCCGTTGGGGTGTGACGGGCAGGAGCAGCTACAGCTGAGGTGGGTCCCTCCGTGACGATTTCCTTCCAGCTGTGATGGGGGCCGGCACAGTGTGAACAGGAGCGGCCACCATGGGCTCCTATGCACGGCACCTCCTGCTCCTCACAGCTCCCATCTCCCTGTCCTGCAGGCTGCAGAAGGCCCAGGAGGAGCATCGCTCCGTGGAGGTGGAAAAGGTGCACCTGGAGAAGAAGCTGCAGGATGAGATCAGCATCGCCAAGCAGGAGGCGCATCGGCTGCGAGAGCTGCGGGAGGGCACTGAGAATGAGCTGAGCAGGCAGAAGTATGCAGAGCAGGAGCTGGAGCAGGTGAGGGGTGGCCCGTGGTGCACAGACACACACACACACACACGCAGCATGCCATAGGAGCAGCACGCAGCCAGCACTGAGCCTGCCCTCCGTTGAGCCCGGTGCCGTGCTGCTCGTAACACCTTTTTGCCTTTGCTTTCCCACTTTGTGGAGGAAAAGATCAGAGAATCACAGAACGGTTTGAGCTGGAAGGGACCCCTGGGGTCCCCCAGAATCATGGAATGGCCAGGGTTGGAAGGACCTCAAGGATCATGAAGCTCCAACCCCCTACCGCGTGCAGGGCCACCAACCTCCCCATTTAATACCAGACCGATGGCGGATTTGGTGCCACTCCTTGCAATGAGCACAGCTCCACCAGTGCTCAGAGCCACCTGACATCACCTGGCCCTTCCGTCACATCCCTGCAGTGACTGGGGGAGAGGTGGTGGCTGTGGGGCTGCCCCACGGGGCAGGAATGCTGCCTGGCCTGCAGCTGCACCCCACCATCCCCCTCCAAAGCACCAACCCTCAGATTTCTCTCTTTTCCATCTGTGGGTTTAGGAGAGATGTGGGGCAGCTTTGTTGTTCTGCTGTTGGCTCCAGAGATGTCCAAAGAGAACTTCCTTCCAAAAGAACCTGATGCTTGGTTGGGATCTGTGTGGGTTTGTGCAGTGTTTGCAAACATCGGTTTTAAATTCACACTGTGTATGTCCCTGTGAATCCCTAAGTTACATGTGGGAATGTATGGGAAGTTACTTATGGGAATGGAAATGCAGACCTTGGGAGAGTTTGGTGTGTGATGCTGGCAGCAGTGATGTGCGAGTGATGCATTTGTGTGGCACTGTTTGAGTAATGCATCACAGGTCAGAAAAAGGGCTTCCAATGCCACATCTGAAAGCCCAGGGAATCCCAACAAGGGCTGGAGGGAAGAGATGGAAATAAACTGCATTGCTGATGGTGGCTCAGCAACAGGGAGCAAAGGGAGGCGTGGGAGCTGTGCCTCACAACCACCTGGTGCCCAAACCTGCAAAGCTTTAAAGCCCAAAGCACAAATGCAGCTGCCCCTCCGTTTCACCCAAGGGAAAGTTGTGCTGTGACCTGATGTGATCACAGATCAGTTCCAGTAGAAATAGTGTGAGGCAGCACCGTGAGCCCCACAGTGCCACGAGGTGTTCGTGTGCCCCAGCCCAGCTCCCATCCTCTCCACCTGGGAGGAGGAAGGAGAGGAAAGCAGAGCCCAGGCTTTGCACTGGGTGGGCAGAGGTCAGCGCTCAGCCAGCAGGGAGCCGTGCAGCGAGGTTCCTTCCTCCCCTTGTTGGAGTGAGAGCAGTTCTGACGCCCTCAACCCCCATCCAAGGTCCCAGTTTGTCACACGACCTCTCCACAAACGCACTGAGCTCCATTTCAGAGCCCGTGGGTGTCTGTGCCCACCTGCACAGCAGTGCTGGGGCCGTTCTATGGGGCGCCCAGCTCTCCAGGCCTTCCTGTCCCACCTGCTGCCAACTCGAGGGCACTCATCCACTCCACCACTCCTGCCCTCGGGAAAGCTGCCAGCCAGAGGTGACTTAACCTCTCTGTTGTTTCTCAGAGGCCTTCATGAGGGATGCCTCCAAAGGGTGAGTATGGCATCGTCCTCCTGCCCCCACCGTGTGCCTGTAACACAGCCACCGTCCCGGTGTCCCCCGCACACAGTAACCCATCACCCCCACTGACCATGGAACTCGTCTGGTTGTTTGATGCCGTGGATATTAAACCAAAAGTTTCTTTTGCACCCTTGGTTCTTACCACTAAAATGGTTCTGTGGGGTTGGGAGCTCCTGCTGGAGCGCAGCAAGTGGTGCTGAGAGCTCAGTGTTTGGGGCTGGGCTGCTCGCAGCAAATCTGTCCTCAGTGGGTCCTGCTGTGCCCAAGGGCTGAGCACACAGCACAGCATCAGAAGGCACTCACTGCTTTATGAACTGCCGCTCAGTGGTCAGAATGGGACCTTAGAGGTCATCACAGGGGACTGTACACCACATAACCCTCGTTTGGGTTCATTCCCTGTTACGGATGTGATGCACACAGCACACAGCACACGATAGGCAGCACGCAGCAGGCAACAGGCAGCAGATTTCATAGAGTGGCCTGGGTTGCAAAGGAGCACAGTGCTCACCCAGCTCCAACCTCCTGCTGTGTGCAGGTCGCCAACCAGCAGCCCAGGCTGCCCAGAGCCACATCCAGCCTGGCCTCGGATGCCTGCAGGGATGGGGCATCCACAGCCTCCTGGGCACTGCGTGGGGTCGGTGTGAGCCAACTGTTGGACCAGCACTGGCTCCTGTTTGCCCCCCATTGCCCCCATTCCATTGGTGCAGCACAGCAGCCATTCCCTTCCCCATAACACAGCACTGCTGCCTCTCCTCAGGTCCGTATGGCTCTGAAGAACGCCGAGAAGGAGCTGGAATCACACTGCAGCTGGGCTGCCCCCGAGGCCCTGCAGAAGTGGCTGCAGCTGACCCACGAGGTGGAGGTGCAGTACTACAACATCAAGAAGCAGAACGCGGAAAAGCAGCTCCTGGTGGCCAAGGAAGGGGTGAGCATCTCAGCATCCTGCTCTGAGATCTTCCCATCGCTGCCTGGGGGAAGGTTTGGGAATGGAAGCTGCACAGCGTGTTCTGTGTCCTCATACCGTGCGCACAGTCCCTGTTCTGGCTGTCCTACATGCACAGGCAGCACCGTTTCTTATGAGCTCACTCACTGTAGCAATGAATCACCCTCCCTGTATTCCCAGTTGTTCCAAGCTTTCTGTGCCAGCCGAGGAGCTGAGAGCTGCAGGGGAGCTGCTGTAACATGCATTCAGCTCTGTGGATGTGTGCAGAAGCCAGAGCTGACGGCTCACAGGAGTCCATGTGCCCTAACGCACCGTTGTGACGTGGGACAGTTCTATCCTTAGGAAGGCCGGGGCAGGCTCTGGGAGAGCCCCTCCCTACATGAAGCAGTTGCTTTGTGTCCCTCTGACTTCCGGGGTGCCGTAGGGCTGGGGGTGCAGAGCAGCATCGCCCTGCTCACCCCACGGGCTGGGGGTCACCCTGCTGCCCAACACTCTCACACCACTCACACGTGTGCCAGCAGCTGCAGGGATATTTCTGTCACGGCCCCTCCAGGATGTTCTTGTCCAGGAGGAAACACGAGGTCCTCTTCTTCCTCTGACCTTTCCTTCTTTCTGTTAACATTCCAGGCTGAAAAAATTAAGAAGAAGCGCAACACTCTGTTTGGAACATTTCATGTTGCTCACAGCTCGTCTCTAGATGATGTGGATCATAAAATCTTAACTGCAAAGTGAGTGTCTCCTCAAGTCCTCCCATCCCTGCTTCTCCTATGAGGAAAGGCTGAGGGAACTGGACTGGTTCAGCTTGGAGAAGAGAAGCTGCAGGGAGACCTCAGTGTGGCCTTCAGTGCTTGAAGGGAGCGGATAAACAGGAGGGGGAACGGCTGTTTGTGAGGGTGGGTGGTGACAGGACAAGGGGAATGGTTTGAAAGTGAGCCAGGGGAGGTTTGGGTTGGATGTGAGGAGGAAGTTTTTCATGCAGAGGGTGGTGAGGCAGTGGAACAGGTTGCCCAAGGAGGCTGTGGATGCCCCATCCCTGCAGGCATCCAAGGCCAGGCTGGATGTGGCTCTGGGCAGCCTGGGCTGCTGGTTGGTGACCTGCACACAGCAGGGGGTTGGAGCTGGGTGAGCACTGTGCTCCTTTGCAACCCAGGCCATGCTGTGATTCCACGACTCCTCCCAGCCCTGCTGTGCTCTCAGTGCTGACCGTGGCTGGTCCCGCTCCCACCCACCAACGCCCTGTGTGTGAGACCAAACCAAACCCACACGGAGCCCTCCCATAGCGTTCTAAAACAGCTCGGGGTTGTGCTTTACCTTCAAGCCCTCCTGCTTTGCTTGCAGGCAGGCACTGAGCGAGGTGACGGCGGCGCTGCGTGAGCGCCTGCATCGCTGGCAGCAGATCGAGCTGCTCTGCGGCTTCCAGATCGTCAACAACCCCGGCATCCACACGTTGGCATCCGCCCTCAACATCGACCCGGGTTGGATGGGCACCCCGAGGCCCAACCCGTCCCACTTCATCATGACCGACGACGTGGATGACCTGGATGAGGAGATCGTGTCTCCCATGTCCATGCAATGTATGCGGCCGTGGGGCGGGGGGGGAGCAGAGAAGGGAACTGTAGGGTCGGTGCTGGGGGAGCTGAGGGGGGCTGCGTTGGTGTTTGAGGATGGGAGGGAGGGTGGGCGCTCGGGTTGGCACTGCTCACATCCTTAGAGGAAAGGCAGAGCCGGGGGCACCGCGCGCCTCTCGCTCCGGGCTGCCGAGATGTTGGGTTGCATCTCTTTGTGTGGGAGAACTTTGTGGATCAGCCCTGGCTGCAGCACCCGCACCCACACGTGGCCTCGCTTCTCCCAGCGTGCAAAGTCCACCTGCAGCCTCCTGTCTGTGGTTGTGTGAGAGGAAGGGAAGCCTTGGCAGGAGCGGTGCTGGCAGCAGAGCAGCCCGTGCTGACGGCACTGGATGCCGCGAGCTTCCCAGTTTCTTCAGGTGATTTGCTGCTCAGGTCCTCCTCAGCGCTGGGTCTGTAAGTGGCAGGAGGTGGAGGAGGAGCAGAGGAGCCCTGTGCTGCCTTGTTGGAGCCCATCAGCTCTTGGACAGGGGAGATAACAGCAGGACAAGGGAAATGGTTGGAAGTCGAGGGAGGGCAGATGGAGGTTGGGTGTCAGGGGGAAGTTCTGTACAGAGAGTGGGGAGGTGCTGGAACAGCTGCCCAGAGAGGCTGTGGATCCCCGTCCATCCCTGGAGGTGTTCAAGGCCAGCTTGGATGGGGCCCTGGGCTGGTCTGAAATGTGGAGGTTGGTGGCCCTGCATGCAGCAGGCAGGTTGGAGCTTCGTGATCCTTGAGGTCCCTTCCAACCCAAACCATGCTGTGATTCTGTAATATTCCCTCCCCTGGGTTCAGCTCTGCGCAGGGACAGGGAGAGACCAAAGGTTTGGAGCAGGGCAGCAGCACAGAGCACCCAGAGGTGAAGAGAGATCTGCAGCAGCTGGGAAGGCTGCAGGAGGGATGGACTGTGGGCATTCCATGGGATCAACAGGTGCAGGGCATGGAGCTTTGGGCACGCAGTGTGTTTTAGGAGGAAGTTTTTCATGCAGAGGGTGGTGAGGCAGTGGAACAGGTTGCCCAAGGAGGCTGTGGATGCCCCATCCCTGCAGGCATCCAAGGCCAGGCTGGATGTGGCTCTGGGCAGCCTGGGCTGCTGGTTGGCGACCTGCACACAGCAGGGGGTTGGAGCTGGATGAGCACTGTGCTCCTTTGCAACCCAGGCCGTTCTGTGGTTCTATGGTTCTATGATTAGGCAGCAGCAGGAAGATGCTCAGGGCTGCTGCTCCCCACAGTCACTTCTTTCTCTCCCCCCACCCCCCAGACGCAGCCTGGCTCTTTGGGCGCAGGTTCAGCGATCGCTCGTCTCTGTCCTCGGAGGATCAGTCCCTGTGGAAATACCCTGGTTTGGTTCTTTTTAATTATATCCACGTTATTTTGTTCTATTCTCTGCCCTTTTTCTGGACTAAAAATACATACACAGATTTTCCAACTTTCTGGCACGGAACAACTAACAGATGTACCTCTGTACATGGAGTCACCCTCACTAACACCAGGGAGGAGCCTGGTGGGATGAGGAAGAACCACAGCTGGCTGCACGCTGGGGGTTTGGGTTTAGAAAGCAAAAACCCGTTGGGCTGCTGCTGGGCAGTCGGAGTGTTGCTGTGGGTGGCTGAGGGGATCTTCCCTCCCAGTGCCTTCCCCAGAGCTGTGTGTAATGAAATATGCTGAGCAGTGCTGTGTGCTGTGCCAGTCTGTCCCCAGGCTCTGATCCTGGGGCTGAAGGCTGTGAGCAGAATGATTGTCTGCTATAGGACTGGGGGATGTTGTGGATGCCCCAGCCCTGCAGGCATCCAAGGCCAGGCTGGATGTGGCTCTGGGCAGCCTGGGCTGCTGGTTGGCGACCTGCACACAGCAGGGGGTTGGAAGTGGCTGAGCACTGTGCTCCTTTGCAACCCAGGCCATTCTGTGATTCTATGATGTGAGGCTGTGCTGCAGCAGGGAGGGCAGGGCTCAGCTTTTGGTCCCAAGCTCATTGCAAGGGAAAGGAGAGCACAGAGCTGTAGGGGCCAAGCTGGTAAGTGGGGATAACAGCAGGAGAGACCTCATGGGGAAAAGATGTATCCCAGGACAAGCAGACGCCCATGGAATCACACTGAAGAAGACCACCAATGTGAAAATAAAGCTGCCTAAGTGATGCTTGCTGTTCCTTCTCCCACTCGAGGTGTCCCTGCAGGAATCCCGCATTGCTGCCAGCAGAGCAGCAGGAGGATCTGATGTCCCTGAGGGATGTTAAGGCAGTGATGTGCTGGTTCTTCGATTCCCAAAAGAGCTCTCCTTCTGCCTCACTTCTGAGCTTTCCTCTCTGTTCACCTCCGTAACCGATTGCACATTTACTCCTCGTGCTGTGTATGTCATCCTGAACACCTTATCTCCTGCAGAAGGGGAACGCCTCGTGTGGATGCGACAGAGAATGGACTGCATGGAAGCAGCTCTGCTCCAAAATCTGCAGCGTAGGGTTTGGGGCACAGCTGATGGACTGAGCTCCCTGGCCATGGGTGACTTCAGTGCTGCCCTTTGGGACCAGCCCTGTAATATCCATCCCCTATAATTCCAGCTGTGATGGCACCTAACGTAGGTCCCATCCCTGGAGGTGTTCGAGGCCAGGTTGGATGGGGCCCCGGGCAGCCTGGGCTGCTCTGAAATGAGGAGGTTGGTGGCCCTGCCTGCAGTGAGGGGTTGGAGCTTCGTGATCCTTGAGGTCCCTTCCAACCCAACCCGTTCCGTAACGCTGTGATTAGTACCCAGTTCCCACGTGTTTGCCACAGAGGGCATAGAGCTGAGCTGGGCCGACCCCCAGGCTGCAGAGGAGTGGGACAGCCCAGCCACGGGTGCGGGGTGGGTCAGTGCCTGTGCTGGGGGAACCAGTGTACCCCAAATGTGCTGATGTGCCGCAGAGGAGCCCAGCAGGGAGCAGCCAGGTGGGGCTTGGCAGGGTGAGGCGCACAGCTGCAAGCAGGACGGTCAGATAAGGTGTTCAGAAAGCAGCTGCACTGGGAATGTTGGGCACAGCTTCTCACCAACCAACCATTAACGTGGCATGTGAAGCAGCAGCAGCACCAACCTAACCCTTCTGCTCCAAAGCATTGCTGTGGTCCGTGTCACATCTGCTCCAAAGCAGTGCTGTGATCAGGGTCACATCTGCTCCAGAGCATTGCTGTGGTGGGGGTCACATCTCAAAGCACTGCTGTGGTCGGTGTCCCATCTCACAGCACTCAGCCCTCTCCCTTCTCTCCTTGCAGCTCCTGCTTTGCCCAGCACCGTTCGCCAGCGCCTGGTGGACCCCCAGCACGGCCACGGATCTCAGAGGTTGGTAGAGAGTTACGTGCACAGCCAGCATGAGCCGGGCCAGCCTGCCCAGCACCCGGCGGGCCGAATGTCCCTCCGTCGAATGCACAGCCTCTCCTCCGGACAGTCTTTCAGTTCTGACCTTCCTGGCACCGCTCCGTCATCCACCACAGCCACCTCTTGCTCCTCATCCGCCACTCCTGCACCTGCTTCCCATGTCCACCCTCTCTATCACCATCACACCACCTCTTATTTCCTTCAGATGGACTCCAACCCCGATCTGCCCCCTCCTGATGTCACCTCTGGAGCTCGCTGTGGCACTGAGAGCTTTGGGTATATGCCGTTTCTTTTCTCGCTCCCTCTCTCCTGCTGTGTCCCAGGGCTGCTGCTTGCAGGGCTGCTTTCTCTCCTCCATCCCTCCCCGCTTTCCTTTGGGGTCTCTGCACCGTGGTTTACCCATAGCTGTGTTTCCTCCCCCCCCTCCCCTCTCAGGGGTCCCAGGGAGCGCTCTGCTGTCCGTTCCCATCCCCATGAGCTCAGCTGTAGGTAAACCCAGGGGTGCTGGATTGGCTCTGGGGCACTCAGACCACGGCTGGGGGCTGCAGATGAGGGGATGCAACCCACTGAGCAAACACTGACCTTGCAGGAAGGCTTTGTGCGTTTGGGGGCTTGCAAAGGAAACAAGATGGGTGCGTGCTGGGAGCTCGCATTGGAGCTGCTGGACGCTGTGAGCTCAGTGCTGACAGGACCTGGAGATCCATTGCATTGTGCTTCCAGCTGAGGGACCTCTGAGCAGCAGTGCAAGGCAAGGGGAAATGGCTCAGGACAAGGGGAAGTGGCTTGAAGTTGAAGGAGGGCAGATGGAGGTTGGATGTCAGGGGGAGGTTCTTTAGAGAGCGGTGAGGTGCTGGAACAGCTGCCCAGAGAGGCTGTGGATCCCCGTCCATCCCTGGAGGTGTTCAAGGCCAGCTTGGATGGGGCCCTGGGCAGCCTGGGCTGCTGTGAGATGTGGAGGTTGGTGGCCCTGCCTGTGGTGGGGGGTTGGAGCTTCGTGATCCTTGAGCTCCCTTCCAACCCAAACCATTCTGTGATGCTGTGAGGCAGAGCTCCATGTTCCCAGATCTCAGGCTGCTGTGCAGTGCCTTTCAGGTGAGAACTGGGGGCAATTCGGGGCCCTCTGCTCACACAGCAGCCATTGTCGCCCCACATCCTCTCCTGCACAGAGCTGTGTGTGGGTACAGCTGTGCCGGGCAGCATCCTGCAGTGGGGCAGAGCAGGGGATGCTCAGAGGGAGCAGGAGGTCCTGCGTCACCCTGCTGGGCACCCTATGTCTGTTGGGAGCTGCAGCGAGGCCCCCAGGTCTGGGGGGCTGCAGTGATCATTGTGCCCCATGGACCCCCCTCCTGGAGCTGCCCCACAGCTGTGCTGCATCACCTTCTTCTGTGCTGGGCTTTGGGAAGGGAGCTGATGGGAGCAGGCTGGGGGAGTCCTGGGGGGGGCTGTGCTGCTCCCATTGACCTGCCCTGGCAGGCAGCCATCCCAAATCACCCACCTCCATCTGCCCCGTGCTGTGCAGCACACTGCAGGGCCTGGCATCGTGGTGCAGCATGGGCTGCTGTGGTGTGGGGTGCTGCACCATGGGCTGCTGTGGCACGGGGTGCTGCACTATGGGGTGCTGCATGTTAGCAGGCTCTGAGCCCTAGGCTGTACCTCTCAATGGGAGACCCAGGGAGGCACCAGTTTTGCTGCAGAAAACCACAGCACCGAGTCCAAAAGCAGCATCGTGGTTTGCTGGGCAGTGTTTGTTTGAGGATTAGGAGAAGCAGCGTAATTAAAACGCCACTTAATTAATTACTGCCGATGTGGGTCCGGTGGAGGCCTTCCTGGCTCTGGGATTGCTCCCAGCTGCCCTGACCTGGCTCTGCAAGCAGCAAACAGCTGAGTGCTGTGCTCTGCTGTGCTCTGCTGAATGGCTGCACGGGTCGGTGCTGAGGGGCTGCAGAGGGAACCCGATTAGAACAGGTCGTTAGCAGGGAGTCGTGGCTGGCTTCTCACATTCCCCTCCATCGCTCAGAGCTAATCAGAGCTAATTGCTGCTCGCTGCTTGCTCTCTGTCCCCAGTGGTGCGGCACTGTAGTCCTGCAGAGCACGAATGGTTGGTTGGCCAGGTTGGATGGGGGCCCTGGGCAGCCTGGGCTGGTATTAGATATGGAGGTTGGCAGCCCTGCACGCAGCAGGGGGGGGTTGGAGCTTCGTGATCCTCGAGGTCCCTTCCAGCCCAAGGCATTCTATGGTTCTGTGCTTTGGTTCAGCTCTGCGGGAGCAGAGCCCTAAATCCACGCTCTGCCTCTGTTTGTCACGGAAAGCAGCGCTGGAGAGCTGGGTGAAGCGGAGCTGTTGCTTTGATGTTATCAGCAAGCTGCATCTGTGGCAGCTCAGTGCTCCTGGGCAGGAGGGATTTTGGACTGCAGGGTCGGCTCAGCCCACGTGGCTGTGCTGGGGGGTGAGGAGGGCTGCCCAGAGCCCTCGCAGGGAGCTCTGCCGTCCAGCAACCGCTCACTGTTTGCTTCTCTTTTGCAATTGGCTTCAGAGGATCCGGTGCGAATAAGGTCAGAGCTGTGTGAGTTGGGAGGCTGATGTGTGTCTGTCCGTGTCACCGTGGGGCTGGAGGGGCTGCAGGGCTGCCTGCACAGGGCTCTCTGTGTGCACAGGGCTGTCTGTGCACAGGGGTTTCTGCTCACCGGTGCCGGCTCTCCGTGGTAGCAGTGGGGAATGGGGGAGGTTGGGCTGTGAGACCCCAACAAGGAGGGGAGGCAGCAGCTGAGGCAAAAGCAGAGGGGCTGCAGTTTGTCTCAGAGCAGTGCTGAGCACAGCACCCACAGCTGCAGCAGGAGCCCATTGCAGGAGCTCATCCCACGGACTGCAGGGCTGAGCAGTCCGTATTTCTTTTCTCTTGCCCTCCCATCCTCTCCTCTCTTCCTTCATCCCCGCCGGCCCTTCCTTCTGCCATGGTTTGCTCTCTGCTTCTTTTGCTCACCGAATGCAGCACATCCACATCTCCCTGCTGGCTCCCATTCCTTGCGGGCGGTTTGGATTCCTGGAGCAGTGATGGAGGAGGCGCAGATGGGAGCAGGGAGGGCAGATGGAGCAGAGCAGTGCGCAGCTCCTGCCTGCAGGCTGCTAAAATCTGCTACAGCCCATGGGTGTGAGCACACCCAGCTGCACACAAAGGAAACGCCAGAGGTGCTCAGGTCTCTCTGTGCTCAGATCTGAGTTCAGGAAAGGCAGCAGGTGGTGGTTTTGCCATAGCACAGGAATGCTCAGTGGCACCTTCCACTCTGTGCTCTGCACCCAGCCCTGGCAGCACGCTGTCCTAACAGCTGCAGGCAGCATTTCCTGTGGAAAATCTATGGGCAGCAGCAGGAACTGTGCCAGCCCTGTTGGCGGAGCCTCAACTCTGTGTCCTCTGTGCCAGCCCTCTTCCTTGGCAGGGCAGCGTGTGGCTGGTGTCACATCCCCATGGCTACTGCCTGGTGTCACATCCCCACGGATGGCCGTGGTGTCACATCCCCATGGATGGTGCTTGGTGTCACATCCCCATGGACAGCCCTGCTGTCACATCCCCACGGATGATCCTGATCTCACTTCCCTACGGACATTTGCCACATCCCCACGGATGACCCTGATGTCACATCCCCATGGACAACCCCAGTGTCACGTCCCCATGGCTACTGCTTGGTATCACATCCCCACGGATGACCCTGGTCTCACTTCCCCACGGACAGCCCTGGTGCCACATCCCCATGGATACTGCCTGGTGTCACATCCCACAGATGGTCCTGGTGCCACCTCCCCATGGATAACCCCGATCTCACATCCCTACGGACAGCTCTGGCCGCATGGACCACGCCGGGCTCCTTCCTCCTGCCCATGGTTCGCACCCCACCGATCGGGGGGCGTCCCACAGTGCTGACAGCAGTAGAACCACAGCAGTGGCCCCTCAGTGCCACCAGTGGAGGTGACACCCTGAGGTGACATCCCTGCCATGTCCTCGGCATCACCCCTGCTGTGAGCGCAGAGCAGCTGTCCCGGGTCAGGTTTCCATCGCGTGCAGTTGGAGGCAGAGCGCCCTGCGGCCCCAGAGGACGTTCCCCATCTGCTGGCTGTGATGTTGTGGCTGCCGTTGTCTCATGGGTTAAGAATGGCCCCTCGGGAAGGAGGAGCAGAGGCTCTGCGTCGCCTCGTGGGTGCTGCGTCAGCTCACGGGTGCTGCGTCACCTCGTGGATGCTGCAGGGTGCAGCTCCTATTCTTGCTGTAGAATCCCTCCCGTTCGAAAGGACATCTCTTGCACCAGGCACCTCGGTGCTTACAAAGCCTGAGTTGGCTTTAGAAGAGAAGAACACTTTGGTGCCGTTCCAGCTTCGAGGAGCAGAGCAGCAGGCGTTGCGGCTGAGCTCACTTCTTGCAGGCTGCAGTGGCTGACGTTGATGCTTGGGTGAACTTCATGGAGCCGTGAAGGCTGGAAAGACCCCCACGATCCCCAGCCCACCCCACTGTGCCCACTGCCCACATCCCTCACTGCCCACATCCCTCAGCCCACATCCCCAGGGCTCCTGAGCACCGCAGGGATGGTGACCCCCCCGTCCTTGGGTAGCTGTGCCGGTGTGTTGCCTCTCTTTCCAAGAAGAAATTGTTCCTCGTACCAACCCCTCGTACCCGACCTGACCCCACTGTTACCCAGGGCTCGTGGTCAGCCGCAGATCCACGTTCTTTTCCGTGGCTTTGTTCCCAAATACCTTTGTTACCACCGCAGAGCTCTGTGCTGTGAGGGCCGCCCCGCCTTCCTCTCATTGGCGCAGTGCTGTTGGGTGACCCACAGCGATCTGTTTGTGGTTTCTCCCATCGACGCCCTTTCATACAGTGCTGCCAGGACCATTGGGGACACCCGGGGACACCGCGTCCTGATGGGCCCGGAGGGGCAGAGAGTGTGGGGCAGCAGCGCGTGGCTCCGTCCCGTTGAGGACGTGGGGCAGTGGGGGCAGTGGGAGAGCGCTGCGGCTTCCCCTGCCCTGTGGACCCCCTCCCCACTTTGAAAAGGAGCCGTTCAGGGCAGCAGAGCAGCATTGCATTGCTTTTGGCACCGCAGGAGGAAGGCACCGGGCGGGGGCACAAACCGCTGGGCTGCGGGGCCGGGGGGGGGGGGGGGGCGCGGGCTGGGCTGCAGCCCCCGATGGGGCCGGGGTCGGTCCGTGGGTGCAGGGCTGGGCTGAGGGCCGGGGGGCTCGGGCCCAACTGCGGGGCCGGGGCCGCACTGCTGAGCTCGGGGCCGCTGCCGTGGGTCGGGGCTCTCCGTGCCACGGCTGCGCTCCGGCCGCGCCTGCGCCCCGCGTGCGGCCGACGGGGCCCCATCCCGGGAACCTGCAGCGCCCGCGGGGACGTGCGGGAGGACGGAGCCGAGGGCAAGGTGTGGGCGCAGCTCCCGTCCCTCCGCCGCGCTGCCGTCCGGTCGGTCCGGGTGCCGCTAACCGTCTGTCCATCCTCTCCGTGCAGAGACCTGACGCGCTGCGACTCCGAGTCGTCCATCCCGCACCTGAGCGAAGCGCAGCGCCTGCCCAGCGCCGCCCCCAAGCTGCTGGCCGCCCGGCCCGCTCTGCTCACCCGATCCATCGAGGATGCCGGACCCGGGCACACCCCAAACGGAGGCAGCCGACACGCGGAGCCCCCCGGCCCGGAGCGACCGTCCGAGAGCCCCTCGGTGATGAAGAAGATGATGATGGTGAACCACGGCATGGAGAAATCCTCCAGCCTGGGGGAGATCGGCCACCCGGCGGCCTCCAAGCACAGCCACTCGGATTCCTCGCGGTCGCACAGCCCCAGCTCCACCGACCCCGACACCCCATCCCCCATCTCTGACTGCCGGCCCAACAGCTCCAAGAGCACCCGCATCCCGCAGCTGGCTGCCAAGAAGGGCGCAGGGGATGAGGACGGCAGCCTGACGGGCGACGAGATCGACCCGGGCCAGAGCAAGAAAAAGTTCCCCCTAAAGATCTTCAAGAAGCCCAGGAAATAGAGGGGGAGGGCGGAGGAACCCCACGGAGCGACCCGCTGGCACCGGGGGAGCGCGCCCGGCCCCGGGCGTTGGGAACCGCGTCCCCGCGGCGAGAGGAGCTATTTAAACTTATTTATTGGCCGGGCTGAGAAGCCAGAAGGCATCTGCTCCCCCCCCCCGAAGGCGACAGCCGCCCTGTCTCACCCCCCCTCCCCGTCGCTGTAGTCCCTGGCTTTGCTGTGCATGGCTTCCAGTTATCCGCCTCCGCTCGGCCACACGGCGTATTTGGGTTTGGTTTCAATGCGGTTTTATTTGTATTTTTCTATTTTTTACCTTTTCTTTTTCGGTTCTTCTGCCTCCGCCGCCCTGCGCACAGTCGGGGCGCCGGGGGTCGGGGGGGGCCGGGGGGATGGATGCCCTCCTGGCTCCCGATGGGCTCTGAGCCCCCTCCCCGTGGTGCTGCGTTCTCCCGCTCGCACCCCAGCAGCGCTGCCCGCTGGGGTCACCGGGGATGGAGCTGGGGCACAGCAGCCGCCTGTAGCTCCGTGTGTCTGCCTGGAGAGGGCCGGGTTGGGCTCGGCTTCGGGGCTGGGGGCGGCGCAGACGGATGGCCGCACTGTGGGGTGGGCTGTGTGCCCCACAGGCGTGGGCGTATGGGGCGAGCGGAGGCCCAGCGGGTGCCTGAGGCCGCCGGAGCTGCTTTGCTCAGGGCTGATCTTTGCCCTGGCGCTCGCTGCCCTGCCCGGCCCCCCGCACAGCACCGCTATGGGGGGCGGCCGCTGCCCCGAGGCCGACCCAGACCCACTGAGTGCAGAGGTGAGGGGATGCCGGCAGCCTCTGGGGCCGTGCTTTGTGCCGGAGGAACGTATCCACATACATTACCAATACGGGAAGGGCTGGAAAGGTGTTTTTCGTTTCGTAGGTGGTAGTTAGACAATGACACTGTTGCTTTGAGATAAGTGAAAATTTCCTCTCAGTGACTTTAAGTGCCTGCAGTGCCCAATGCTGCGCTCCGGGCGCTGCTCCCGGAGGGGGGGTCGGAGATCCACGGAGCGGAACTGGTGGTGACGCCTCTGCCAACTCGATTTATTTTATTTTATTTTTGGGTCATTTCATAAAACTTTTAAATCCAATAAAGCATGTAGTCTATTTTACGAGCAGGCGCCTGCTGTGCTCTCTTCCTGCCCTGCAGAGGTGGGGTCCCGGCTGGGAGGGTCGGGGCAGGTTGGTGCACAGTGGGAGAGCCGCTGCAGGGCTGGGTGCCCAGAGGAAGGATGGATGGACACCAGGCCGGGCTGAGGACACCGCCCAGGAGAGCCCGGGCAGCCTCCAAGGAAGGCTCTGCCACGTGGGCTCATCCCCACCTGGCCTGTCCAGCAGTGTGTGGGGATGACGAGCTGGAAAGGAGCTCATTGCATCGGTGTGCTGCAGCCCCTGAAGCTCCAGGCTCACCCTTGGGCCATCCCAGCCCCGGGCTCAGGATGTGCACAGGGCCACGCAGAGGCGGCTGCTGCGGGCAGAACGCTGCCAGCCCCACTGGGTGCATACAGCTGCCCCGAAGTGCTGAGGAGATGGTACCCACGGGCCAGCAAAGGGCTGGAGCGCAGCCCAGACCGCCAGCCCTGCTCATAGAGAGTCCCTTCGAGGCGCCTTTTGGAGCACACAGAACGTTTCCAGGATAGAGGATTTAAATCCACGCTGGGATCAGTGATCACCAACCTCTGGGATGCATCACCACGGCGCTGCGCGGCGCCGGTTCAGCTCTCGCTGTGCGGCGGTGTGGTGAAGTCGCTGCTGCTCAGGGTGATGGTGAAGGGCACCTCGATGATGTCCTCGGTGCTGGAAGCGGCCCTCCCCCAGGAGTGGAGGGGCTGCATGGCTTTCTGGAAGCGCTGCGGGTGCGCGAGGGTGGGGGGCTGCTGCAGAGTTGTTCAGCCCCCACTCTGCATCCAGACCTCATGGCTTCAGCCCCTTTTCTCTCTTGGTGAGGGGAGAGCATCACCCCCGGTCTGTTACTGCCCTCTGTCCTTGTCTCCAGCAGTGGGGCAGCCCCTGCTCTGCCCCAATCACTGTTCCCATCCCCATCTCAACACCATCCCCATGTCTGCATTCCTGTCTTTCTCCCCACCCCCATCCCAACTCCATCCCCATCCCCTCCTCATCCCATCCCCATCCCCAACCCCACCCCATCCCATCCCCATCCCATCCCCATCCCATCCCCATCCCCAACCCCATCTCCGTCCCACCCCCATTCCATCCTGACCCTCATCCCATCCCATCCCCACCCCATCCCATCCCCATCCCATCCCCATCCCCAACCTCATCTCCGTCCCACCCCCATTCCATCCTGACCCTCATCCCATCCCATCCCCACCCCTATCCCACCCCCATCCCATCCCCACTTCCACCCCATCCCCATTCAGTCCCTATCCCCGTTCCACCCCAACCTGCCCAGTTCACACTCACATCACTCAGTGTCCCAGTCTGGTGGCACAGAGCCACGATGGCACCGATGGGGATCTGCACACAGCTGAGGACGCCCATGCAGACACCCAGGCTGGTGCCCCACGCTGGGAACTCATAGGTGCCGTAGTGCAGGGGAATGTTGTACATATCCAGGAATGTGAAGATGAGTGTGAACTGTGGGGATGGAGTGGGCAGCAGTGTGGTGACGGCACTGTGGGGATATCAGGGCCACCCGGGCTGCCCCCCTGACCGAGAGGAGCTCAGGCAGTGCCCAACACTTACCAGCAGCAAGCAGGGGGTGAAGAAGACCCAGCACACCTTGAAGCAGCCCAGCACACGGCTGTACCACGGTGGGCAGCGGCAGATCATGGTCACAATGTCCCGGCAGAACTGCTCAATGCCTGCGGGACACAGGGGGTCACAGCCAGCCCCCCACCCCAGCAGGGCTCTGTGCTGGACACCCACAGCCTCTGTGCCCCCCCCGGGACATCAGGATGGTGCTTGGCGCTGAGCAGCCCCACATGTGGATGGGCAGTGCTGAAACCGCTTCCCAGGGCGCAGGGAACATCACAGCCCAGCTCTGCTCCATGGAAGCCCCCCAGTTCTGCCCATGGAACCCCTCAGTTCCACTCCATGGAGCCCCCCCAGCTCCGCTCCTTGGAGCCCCCAGCTCCGCTCACCATAGCAGGAGGCGATGCCGATGCACATGAGGAGGGTGATGATGATCAGCCCGAAGCTGGTGCTGTAGGTGTCAATGAGGGTGAACCAGAAGATGCCACCCTACGAGTGGGCAGGACGTGGGGTCAGCGCCTGGGATCCATGCAGGGGGGCAGGCACTGCCCTCTGTGCCCCTAGGACAGCCCCCAGGATGCATCCAGCATGGGCCCCACGCACCTGGGTGACGAGGAGGAGCCCCAGGAGGTAGAAGGAGAAGCAGAGCACAGCCAGGAGCATCACCTTCCTCTTCCCCTCCCGCAGGGCTGGGAACTCATCCATGATGGCGGTGTTGATGGCCTCGATGTTCCCAAACTGAGGGACAGGGATGTCAGGAAGGGTAGCAGGAAACCCACCTTCACCAGGAGGTCCCCACAGCACCTTGTCCCCATCGCACTGAGCACATGTGGCCTTGGGTGCATCCCCACCAGGGGCACATAGCTGCCTCACCTCCCTGGGTGGACCCCAACCATGGGGACGTGGCTGCATCCCACCCCAGTGGCAGCCCCACACACAGAGCCCCCCAGCCTCACGTTCTGTGCACATTTTGCCTCCTGCATGCCGAGGTCAGGGTGTACCTGGCACCCCAAGGCCAGGCACAGGGCGGGACAGGGGGCTTCCCAGTGTGACAATCACCAAAGTGTCCACTCCCAGCATGAAGAGCATCAAGAAGAAGAGGATGGACCAGAACGGGGAACCAGGCAGCAGGGAGAGTGCCTCAGGGTACGCCACGAACGCCAGCCCAGGGCCTGCAGAATGGGGACATGAGGATGTGGGAGAGCACCGTGGTGCTCAACTGCATCCCCTCACACAGCACCCCGTGTCTCCAAAACCATACCAGACTCAGCGACGCTGCCCACAGGGATGTCCCTCTTCAAGGCCATGTGTCCCAGCACCGAGAAGATGGCGAAGCCAGCAAAGAAACTGGTGCAGCAGTTCCCGATGGCGATGACCAGGGTGTCCCTGCCAGGAAGAGCATCACTACCCCATGTCCACGGGGAGGAGTGGGGCACCCGCTGGGGCCACGCATCCCCAGGGACCGCGCATCCCCCTTGCTGCCCCTCGGCACCCACCCCCAGCTCACCGAACGACGTTGTTGTCAAATTTGTTGTAGGAGGCCATGGAGAGCAGCCCCCCAAAGCCGATGCCCAGTGAGTAGAAGATCTGCGAGGCCGCATCGCTCCATACCTGGGGGCATGAGGCCATGGGGGGCTGCAGGGTCCCACCGCCCCCACTGCCCTCATCTGGGGGTGCCCACGGGTCTCACGGTGCCCGGCCCCGGCGTGGCGTTACCCGTGCACTCAGCAGCTTGCTCCAATCCGAGGAGAGGTAGAAGCGGACGCCATCGAGGGAGCCGGGCAGCGTGGCCCCACGCATGATGAGGACGAGGAGAATCAGGTAGGGGAAGGTGGCCGTGATGTACACCACCTGCACAGGGCACAGCTCAGCCCCGCTCCGTCGGTGCAGCATCCCCGAGCCCCAGCCATGCCCCCGCCCCGCTCACCTTGCCTGAGCTGCGGATGCCCCCTAGCATGCACAGGAAGACCACGATCCAGGCTGCCAGCAGACACAGTGCAAGCAGCCACTGCACAGAGCCGGGGTCACCAAGGCCAGAGCTGTGTGTCACTCCCAGCACCTGCTCGCTGAGGTGTGGGGATGGGAGTCAGTGGGACGGGGATGCTGAATCCCAGAGCCCCCACACTGCGGGACCGGGGGGAAGGAGCCAGCTTGCTTCCACCAACTTACTTCCAGAAAGCCTCACTGGCACTGGCATGGGTAGCACTTCCTGATGCATTCTGCAAAATACCATCATCATCATCATCACCATCACCACCATCATCATCATCACCACCATCATCATCATCACCACCATCATCATCATCACCACCACCACCATCATCATCATCATCACCATCACCACCATCATCATCATCACCACCATCATCATCATCACCACCACCACCACAACCATCAACATCAACATCATGGCCATCATCATCACCACCACCACTCCCATCATCATCATCACCGCCACCATCACTACCAAAGCCATCACCATCACCACCACCCCCACCATCACCACTCCCACCATCACTCCCACCATCACCACCATCATCCCCCACCCTTCCCACTATCACCACCATCATCATCACCCTCCTCCAACCCTCCCTGGCCCCAGCCCCAGCCTGATCTGCTGCCCCTTCCCCAGCTGCGGGTGAAGCCTGACCCTGAGGGATCCCCATCCCTGGATCCCTGTCCCATTCCTGCTCAGGGCTGCTGACCTGGCAGAGCTCGGCGTTCCGGGGGGCATCGCAGGACCAGGGCAGGGGGCTCTGGAAGGACGAGCCCAGGTAGTAGAACGCCCAAGCGATGATGACGTTGTAGTAGATGGACACCAGGGAGGACACAACCAGCATGCCCACACCAACACCTGCACCGGGGAGAGGGGCTGCTCTGTGCCTGCCTTGGAGGGCTGGGAGCTGAGAGGGGCACGGGGAAAGGTGCCCTTGGTGCTGGGCCTACCTTGCAGGATGGGGCAGCACTTCCAGACGGTGATGGGCCCCGCGGCCCCGTACTGCCCCAGGCTCAGCTCCATCAGGAAGAGAGGCAACCCCACCAGGAGCAGCATGAGGAAGTAGGGGATGAGGAAGACGCCTGGGAGGAGGAGAGGGGCAGTGGGTCGGGGGATGGCCAGAGGACACAACAGGTCCTGCAACCCCCCAGGAGATGGGCACAGGGCAGGGAAACCCCCAGGCTCCCCAGAGAGCTGTGAGCACCCATCCCTGGCCTCAGGTGGGGTTTCGGGCCCCTGGACTATGGGAGATGTTCCTGCCCATGAAGGGGGGTTGGTGGTATTCGAGGTCCCTTCCCACTCAGACCAGGAGCCCCGTGGATGTGAAGCCCAAAGGGCAGCGTGGGCTCCTGCTGCCCATCCCAGCCCCAGGGAGCGCCCAGCTGTGTGCACCACTTCTTCCCCACTGCACTGCACAGAGCACGGAGTGCTGGCAGTGGGACACTGGGGATGAATGGAGGGATGGACATACCGAACCCCACACCCATGCCCCGAAGCAGAGTAGCATCCACAGCCCTGCCCTGGGGCCAAATTCCTTGGTGAAGGCAAGGTGCAAAGCTCGGCCCGGGTGCATCCACCCAGCTGCAGTGCTGGGCGCATCCTCATTCCTGCATGGCACCATGGAGCCAACTCGGGCACACTGCACTTTGCAGTGGGGTTAAAGCAGTGGGGCCAGAGGGCAGCGCAGGACCTGAGCCCTCCAAGCACACTGAGCCCCAGCGCCGGGGCAGCACCCACCTCCTCCATTGCGGTAGCACAGGTAGGGGAAGCGCCAGACGTTGCCCAGCCCCACGCAGTAGCCCAGGCAGGAGAGCAGGAAGGCGTGCCGCCCAGCCCAGGTGTCACGGGGTGGGTTGGGGGCCGGGCTCCCCACTGGAGCTGGGGGCTCTGCCCAAGGCTGGGGGGTGATTGGATCCTGTGTCTGGAAGATGTTCACCTGCAGAGGAACAAAGAATTGGGAACGCGTGCCCAAGATCACACCAGAGCAGAGGAGGATGAGGAGGATGGGGTGAGGAAGAAGCATCGCTGCGCACACAGTGCCAAGATAAGATATTCTGGCTCAGGGCGGTGTGCAGGGGCTCCGAGCTCAGCTCACATGCATCAGGACTTGGGATGAGCAGGACAAGGGCTGGGGCTCCTTGGCCTGCACCACTCCTCCCTAACAATGCGATGGGCCATAGGGAAAGTGATCTGCATCCAGCTGCATGGAAAGCACTCTTCCAGCTCTGCAGCCCCCAAAATCCAGCACGTACCTCCCTGCAGGCAGCAGAGCAGCCATGAGCAGCTATGTTTGTGGCATCATGCAGTGCTGCAGGGTGATGCTGTGGGGTGCCCTGGGATGCGGGCATTTGGGGTGCTCAGAGTCTCTGCAGGGCACTCCTGGCTGCTCTGGTGCAAAGTTCATGGGCACTTCCCCTCAGTGCCAGCGCCAGCGTGGGGCTGTGCCCCACAACAGAGCCGCCCCTGTGCCCGTGAGATAACAGAGTGCTGCACTGACTGTCTGGGCGACACAAACAAATGCAGATTGCAGGAACCGTGCCACCGGGACAAGGCCACAGGGAGGGCTTTGCCCTTTGCCTGGTGCTGCGTCAGAGCCGTCCGGGAAGCACAGCATGGGGATGCCCCATGTGATTACAGGAGCCAGCCCGAGCATGGAAACCAGGGGGTACTTAAGCCTGGGGTGCTGCTCCTGCACTCTGCACAGCCACCCAATGCACCCACATCCCAGCCATGGGGTCACAGCATAAGCCATTGGGTGAAGAAAGCAGGGAAGGCAGCGGGGGCACTTCAGCCCTCTGCAGATGCTCAGGCTTCTGCTGTGCATCAGCTCCTCTCAGCTCAGAGCGGGGCGCAGCAGACACAGCCTGCCTGGGTGGGTGGGAGCCCTGCCCTGCACCCAGCACAACACCCAGCATTCTGAGAACCTCCGCAGCTGTGCCCCGTGGGGATGGGGGCACTGCCTGATGGCAGTGGGGCTGCCCCAAAGGCTTCCAACCACTGCAGTGCCTGAGGGACAACGCGCTGCATGGGGACAAACCCCCACGCAATCCGAGCGTCCCCAGCGCTGCTCCCAGCAGAACTCATTGCGGGCACCCAACCTCCATGGGGCTGGGGAGAGGGGGACCTGCACCCAGCGGGCCCCCAGTGCTGAAAGCAAGGTCAGGACAGTGCAAGGATGTCCCCAGGGCCCCAGTCCTACCGTGGGCTCCGTTGGTGCGGCGGGGGCCGGGAGCCCCGTTGTGTGGAGATCCCCGCTGTGCGGCATTTCCTTCTGCAGGGTGTGCTCACCTGTGCCAGGTGCAGCTCCGCCCCATCTCACTGTGCACCCAGGTCCTGCCAGCCCTCAGGCAGCCGTGGCTGCGTGGTCCCCCCATGCTACTCGTCCCATAGCTGTGAGCTGTGGAGCCAAGGTGCGTGCTGGGGTGGCCGGCTGCAGCTCCAAGCCTCTGTCAGGTCGTGGTTTCAGTCTGCGCTCCTCGTGTGCCTGGGCTGAGACATGCAGAAGAGCATCCCCGTGCCCTGGCAAAACCACAGAATCGCAGAAACACCAAGGTTGGAAAAGACCTCCAAGATCACCCAGTCCAACCATCCACCCATCGCCAACAGCTCTCACTAAACCACGTCCCTCAACACAGCGTCAAAACATTCCTTGAACACCTCCAGGGTCGGTGAATCCACCACCTCCCTGAGCAGCCCATTCCAGTGCCTGGCAGGAGAGCATTAGGGCACTGCAAACTTCTGACCCAGTGCAGAGGAGAGGTGATGAGCTCCCACCCTGTGCTGCAGGCATGAGGGCATGAGGAAGAAGGGAGAGTGGTGCTAAAGGATGCAGGGATCCTCTGTGCCCTCCAGGCTGGACATCAGCCCAGCATGAGGAAGGAGCTGTGTTGAGAACCTCCCGTTCCAGGTGACGTTTGCTGGTTGCGTCCCCCAAAACACCCATCGCTGTCACCCTGCTTTCCCAGCTGGTCTCCGGAAAATCACCCAGGCCAACAAGGAGCAGAGAAACGGGCTCTGCATCAGCAGCTGAAAGAGAGCTGAGGTTAAAGCTGCGATCTACCCATGAAGCAGTTCTCCTATAGCACCCCATTCCAGCACGGAGCCATCTGCTCTCAGCATCTCTACCTCCAATCCAGGGACACTGGGTCAGATCACTGCCCTGCTCTGCATACCAGCTCCTGTCCATCCCAGTGTTACGTGCATTTTTCATGGGCAGTGCTCTGGCTCCGCCTCACTTTGGCCATGTCCATGATGCTCCATCCGGGGCTGTTTCTGACCTCTGAACAGAGCAGGTTCTTCAGAACCTGGAAATACCTCTGGAGCCAGGACTAACCCCCACTGCCGGGAAGGGAGAAAGGAGAATGACCTCCAATACAAATTTGGCTCTTCTCATCCAACAGCACCTCTGCGGGATGGGAATCGGACTTGAGCTGCCCAGTGTCCACTAAGCTGGCGACCCTGAAGGAACACAAAAAGTCTTTGAGGGCTGACTGCAACTGAATTCATGTGAGTAAAAGGAAACCAAAGAAGACGGAGCCGTTCTCTTGGTGAGGGTGGTTGCCTTCATCCCATGCCATCCACCAGGAGCTGCTGTGGTCCTGGGGCAGTGCAATGTCCTGCAGCCTGCAGGAGAGCAGTCTGCAAACGAGCAGCATCTCTACAGATGGGTCTGGGCCAAGGAATTAAATGTAATTCCACCCAAATGAGGGAAATGAAGAGGTATTTTTAGGTTGGGTCATTTTGGTGGCCTTGTTTATTGCAGTGCCTTATGAAAAGTTGCCCTGAGAGACACATTATTAAAATTGGGACATTAGCATAGTGTATAAAGATGCACAGAACAACCAAGATGTGGAGGATTAGAATTTTCCATCCTATTTTCTCCTCATAGAGCAGATCCCATAAGAAACCACACAAGAAATAAGATGTTCACAACTTCCCCTGTAGCCCAGAGGCATTCAGACCCCAGGTCCAGAGAGGGCTCCACATTACAACATCACAGCTCATAGGGGTGGGATGCAAATCCCTGCATCTCTCTCTTGGTCCATCATCGTTGGCTGCACCGTGCCAGGCTCCCAGGTGCTTTCAGAGCAACTCAGAGCACGAAGGCAAGAGGTGGCTGGTTGGAATTGACCATCTTTAATGACTGGATGATTCTATGAGGTGGGAGCCATGCACTCCTCGGGTCTGTCGCCCTTATCCACAGCAGAATCAGATCTGTTGTCTTGTGGCTTCACACTGTGGGACTTGGAGGTGAAACAACCTTGGTTCAGCTTTGGGTCCTGTCCCAGCTCGGTGCCATTCAATCATACAGCCGAGGCAGCCTGCTCGAACAACCCCTGCCATACAAACTATAGCAACCCGTGAGCACAGAAGCTCCATTCCAACCACAGCTGCCTCGGGGCTGGGTGGAGGTACAGTGCTGTGCAGCCTCAGGAAGTTTGGTTTTCGTGTTACATTTCCTTCCAAATTTGCCTCTTGGGCGTTGATGGTGGTTGTTCTGATCTTGCCACAGCCCTGCTGGAGGGGAGGAGGCTGCTGTTCCCCTGCAGCAGTTTAACCCATGACGCACAGTCACAACACGAAACAACTGCTCCACCTGCTATTGTTTTTCAAAAAAGAGCGAATAAAATACAAAGCACCTGAGGGCAAAGATCTGTGAGCAAAGCACAGGCTTCAAATGAATCAAGACGCAGTGTTTTTTCCTTCTGCAGGCCTTTTTCCAACCACACAGAGAAACAAACAACCCCCAATTTATTTCCATTTCCTGATCAGTTCCAGATATTCCTTCTGTCACCTCTCGGAAACGAGAGCTCGTTGGTGTCCAGCCTTGGTGCATGGTGCTCCCAGGCTGGATGATGCACTACATCTTCAGAGCCGGGCTCAGTGCTGAGGGATCAGCAACTGCCATGTTTGCTGAGCAGTGATGGAACCAAAACAATGTGCAGAGAGACAGTCAGAAACAAGGGGCTGGAGTACACGGCCCAGGGAGTGAGGGGTCACTGTCCCTGGAGGTGTTCCAGAGCTGTGGGATGTGACAGTGACTGGACACGGCCAGTGGGCACAGTGGGGTGGGCTGGGGTTGGGCTTGGGGATCTTGAAGGGCTTTTCCAGCCTTCTTGATTCCATGGCTCTATGAAATGGGGCTACATCTGCCTGGTGGATGGCCATTAGGGCCAGTCCTGTTCAATGAACGTCTTCATCAGTGACCTGGATGCAGGAATTTAATGCATCCTTAGCAGGTTTGGTAAGGACGCCGTACTGGGAGGTGCTGTTGACTCTCTGGAGAGACGACAGGCTGTGCAGAGGGATCTGCATAGCTGCTTAGAAGGGTTGTTACTGATAGGACAAGGGGAATGGTTTTAAAGTGAGCCAGGGGAGGTTTAGGCCGGATATTAGAAGGAGGTTTTTCCCCCAGAGAGTTGAGAGGTACTGGAACAGGTTGCCCAAGGAGGCTGTGGATGCCCCATCCCTGCAGGCATCCAGGGCCAGGCTGGATGTGGCTCTGGGCAGCCTGGTCTCTGAAGGTCCCTTCCAACCGAACCATTCTATTCTGTTCTAAATAACAGAGTTCCCAGTTGCTGCATGCCACCAGGGACCTCACTCAGAGTCCCACAGGGCCAGCCCCAGGCAAGGGCAACACACCATGAGGAGACTGCAGTCTCACAAAGCAAAACTGAGCGTTTCTGGTGCTGTGTTCATCTCAGCTTCCCTTCCCCACACTACGTGGGTGCACCTCTTGGTTGAAAGAGGCGCCGTTATCACAGCACCCAGCACATGTCAGCAGAGGAAGTGCTGACGGTTGGGGTTGTGTTATGCGTACAAGCTCCAGCAGTGCTTCGGGTGCTGCTGTCCTCGAGCACTGCCTGGACCCTGGGGCATTTTGAGGGAGTTGTGCAGGGGTACGTGGAGCTGTCATAAGCACGGGGGGAGCAGCCAGCCGCTCAGCACTGCCTCTCCCAATGCCTGAAGGGTGGCCACGGCCTCCTGAGACACCAAAGGGCTTTCTGCCATGATGCTATTCCTGTCTGCATCTAAGGGCACAGTGTCCCCACGACTCCCACAGCACTGTGGAGCTGCCTGTCCCCAGGGTGCTCTCCCTTCTCAAGGTGCCCCTCCCAGTCCCTCACAGCAAGATGTGGGCTGGCTGCCATGACAGCACACAGGCCTCCATGACAGCACATAAGCTGCTGTGTGCCTCAGGGGTTTTGGCGTTCTTTGGAAGGGGAGGGAGGGCTGTGGGAGAATCGTGTGGAGAGTCGCATTAAATAAGAGGTTTAAAAATATAAATAGTATATAAATAGTATATTTAGTGCAATCACCAGTGTATTGTGGTTATGCGCATCGCGAAATGAGGTATTATGGCCCTTCGCAGCCGCCGTACGTCGCGCCCTCGCGCGGCAGCGAACCGCCTTGAGGGGGGAGGAGGGCACCGCCGCCATCTTGGAAGCAGGCAGGCAGCCCTCTCTGCCCTCGGTGGTTGCCGCTCCCCGGGAGGGCACGAGGGGGACGCGGGGGTAGAGCAGGGGTTGAGACTCCGCTAAGGACAAGAAACAGCTCCGAAGCGGCTGCGGAGGGGAAAGAATGAGTCGGTGCCCGGATCCAAGATGTCGCCCGCGGCCTCAGCCGATGGGGGCGGAGCGTACGGTGGCGCGGCGGGGTCAGCGCGGTTGGCGGGAGCGGGAATTGGCGCTCGGCAGCCGTTGGGAGCCCGCGCCGCCGCCGCCGCAGCCATGCACGTCGTGAAGCGCGGTGAGCGGGAACGTGGGGGCGGGGGGACCGCGGGGAGCCGCTCCGGGCTCCGTCACGGCTTTGGCCACGGAGCCCCGCCGGGCCACACGGCGTCGGTGCTGTGGGGATGGGCTCCTCGGCCTCCTCGCTGAAGGAGGTCGCGGCGAAGTGGGGGTCGAGCTCTGCTCTTGTCAGTAGGAGGAGAAATGATGGCCTTCGGTTGTGCCAGGGGGTGTTCGGGTTGGATATGAGGTAGAACTCTTTGCACGGGATGCCCGGGGAGATGAGGGAGGTGTGATGGCGCCGGGCACAGCTGGCACTGAGGGACACGGAGTCACCAAGGTTGGAAAAGACCTCTCAGATCATCCGGTCCGACCAACCTACCGCCAAAATAACCCCGCTAAACCACGGCCCTCAGTGCTGCTGAGAGGCGTTTTGTCAGCACTGAGTGTTCCTTGAGCACACACGGCATGGTGGGATGGCTTGGGGTTGGATGTGGGGGTCTGGAGGCATTCAAGGCCAGGCTGGATGTGGCTCCGGGCAGCCTGAGCTGCTGGTTGCACATAGCAGGGGGTTGGAAGTGGGTGAGCACTGTGCTCCTTCGCAACCCAGGCCATTTTATCATTCTAGCTGGCTTTTCCAACCTTAAGGATTCAGTGAACCCAAATTGGTTGCCCTTGGTGACTCCCAACCTGGTTGGCTCTTAGTGTGAGGTGCTGGGTGGGATGCTGTGCTTAAATCATCGATTTCTTGTTGTTGGAGCTGCTGTTTGTAACCTCTTTCCCACCAGATGGACGCCAGGAGCGTGTCATGTTCGACAAGATCACGTCACGCATCCAGAAGCTCTGCTATGGGCTCAACGCTGACTTTGTGGATCCAGTGAGTGCCCTTTTTCCTGCTGGCCCATTCTCTGCCCCTCATGTATATTATCCAGGTGAAAAGAATATAATCACAGAACGATAGAATGGCCTGGGTTGAAAAGGATCTCAGAGATCGATTTTCAACCCCCCTGCTGTGTGCAGGTCACCAACCAGCAGCCCAGGCTGCCCAGAGCCACATCCAGCCTGGCCTTGAATGCCTGCAGGGATGGGGCATCCACAGCCTCCTTGGGCAACCTGTTCCACTGCCTCACTACCCTCTGCATGAAAAACTTCCTCCTCACATCCAACCCAAACCTCCCCTGGCTCACTTTCAAACCATTCCCCTTGTCCTGTCACCACCCACCCTCACAAACAGCCGTTCCCCCTCCTGTTTATCCGCTCCCTTCAAGCACTGAAGGCCACACTGAGGTCTCCCTGCAGCTTCTCTTCTCCAAGCTCAACAAGCCCAGTTCCCTCAGCCTTTCTTCACAGCAGAGCTGCTCCAGCCCTCTGACCATCTCAGTGCCTCCTCTGGACCCGCTCCCAGAGCTCCACGTCCTTCCTGTGCTGGGGGCTCCAGGCCTGGACGCAGTGCTGCAGATGGGGCCTCACAAGAGCCAAGCAGAGGGGGACGATCACCTCCCTCCCCCTGCTGGCCACCCCTTTTTAATGCAGCCCAAAACACAGTTGGCCTTCTGGGCTAGCAGTGATCTCTGCCAAAAGCCAACAGCTGTGAGCAAGGTGGAGGTGTTATCTGCTGTTCACCTTCACAAAAAGAAAGCACAGCAACCTGTGCAGGAGCTGTTGGCAAATATATTTGTAACACATTTCTTTTAATTGTTTGTGTTCTGATGCTTTTTGCTTCACAGGCACAAAGTGTGAGGTTGAACTGTGGGAAGGTCTCTGCTTTGCCTGTTCTAAACTGCTTTGGATAGATGGCCCAAATATGTTGGAGTGATTGAGCTTCTTGTGCTTAAAAAGAGTGGTTTGTCGCTCTGACTTACAAATATTGGTTGTGGCAGATTGCTCTCAATTTCAACCTGCAAAGCTATGTGGAAATCAGACCTTGAAGCTCTCTTAAAACAAGGTGCCCTGTCTGTCTGTGAGAACCCTCCTGCCATTGTAATGTCTGTTTCCTTTGAGCTGTGTGGGATTTGGATTGTGTTTGATCCCACCCCCGTAAGCTCCTCTTTCCACAGCTTGTGCAGAGGATGACTCCTCGTTTATGGCTATGAGATTGGTTCTGCACACCTGCATAAAACATCTGTACATTTGCAGCTGCCATCTTGGGCTCTTCCCATCTCTGAGATCTACTGGTCTGTTTTCACATCTTAATTTGCAACTGTACGATAATTAGCATTCTTTACCAACAAGTGTGGTGCTCTTCAGCCATAGATGGGGAGGAGGAGCACTGGTGATTTGTTTTCATCTCGGCAAGGCTGAGACACAGCTGTGATCTCAGTGGGAAGGATTTGGTGATGAGGACAAAAGCAAGATTCCTGTGCCTGCTGAGCGCTCCCACCTTCACGATGAAGCTAATTGAACACCAAGTTCTGCACTCTCCTGTGCTCTGCAGCAGTGTGTGTGCTTTTCCCAGGAGGGGTCCCAGCTGACAGGTGGAGGTTAGGCTGAGCTATGGTGCAAAAGCCAGCATATCCCAGCAGGGCTGGTTTTTTCCTCTCTTGCTGTATCACCGTAAGCATAGCACTTCCACGTCTCATCAGGCATTTTACAGTCAAGCTTCAGCTGGAGTTTCAAAACTTCCAAGCAAGCACTCTTTTAAATTGACTTTTTTGTGTGTTTTTTTTGTTTTTTTGTTTTTTTTCTGGTGAGCTTTGCTGTACTTCAATCCAGCCTTCAGGAAAGTGTCTGCTTAGAAAAGCTTGTTAATGGTTTTGTTCTGGTTTAATGGTTTCTGCTCTCTTTGCTTCTCCCTGCTCTCCCTCCTGCCCCTTTATCTCTTGGTTTAGAATTTTAGGAGCCAGTGTTTCGCTAGTTTTGATTTGCTTTTCTAATTAAGCAGTGCCAAAGGTATTGCTCAGAGTGGAGAATGTCTCGTACCCCGAAAGGCCAAAAGAAGGAGTGTTTCCACACGTAGCTGATCTGCACTGTTTGCCTTTTCCAGGCCCAGATCACCATGAAGGTGATCCAGGGGCTGTACAGCGGAGTCACAACCGTGGAGCTGGATACCCTGGCTGCTGAGACAGCTGCAACCCTGACCACCAAGCACCCTGACTATGCTATTTTGGCAGCGAGGATTGCGGTGTCCAACCTGCACAAAGAAACTAAGAAAGTATTCAGTGGTAAGTCTGCCTGGGGGCATTTAGATGGTAATTAGTCAGAAAGGGAGAAGGGGTTTTAGAGGGTGTAAATACACAAATGTTCCTTCAGCAGAAGTTACAGAGTACTCAGAGTAATTAGAAATGCCATGGAGATGAAAACAGATCAGTGAGGAATGGAACTGATTGAAATCAGGATGCACCCACTGTCCTTCCCATTTATTCCATGTTACAAATCCTATGGAAACCATTACCAGGAAAGTGCTGAGGTCACCAGATCGGTGCTAACACTGAGCAGGTAGAAGAGAAGATGTGTTTGTGTGGACCTGGAAGGGATTACCTCTGAGGATGGGTAGTCCTGTCTGCTGAACCCTTGAAAACAAATGACAGATGTACGTTCACATAGCTCTGCAGTTACCTTTCTTATTAAATATGTTTCTGTTGTAGATGTGATGGACGATCTCTACAACTACATAAACCCTCACAATGGGAAGCACTCACCAATGATCTCCAAGGAAACACTCGACATAGTTTTGGCCAACAAAGATGTATGTAACACTTCCCCAGTCCCAAGTTTTGGAAATAGTGAACTAGTTCAGATGATTTATCTGCCTTATTTTTAGGGAAGCCATTTGTTTGGGGACGAAAAGCCCATATAGAAATGAATACAGATGATAAATGCCCTGGAGATTTTAAAAGAGGGTGTAAGAATGTCCTTCATGTAGGGGTGTTTTCCTGGAGGTCCTCTTTGTCCTGACAGCACAACGCCTTCATCTGGGAGAAAGTACTTGGTGATGTAGCAATGTGTTTGTGCACAGAGGAGGGAGAGTCTCATTTCAAGCTGTTCCAGCCTCATGTTTTTATTGGGGAAGTTGCATTCCTGTTTTGATTATATCTTGTATTTCTTGGTGTAGCCAACAATTGTGCCCTGTACTTGAAAGAAATTGTGAACACTGTGTGTTTGTTGGAACCTGCCTGTTGCTCCCTCCTTCCTTCCCTCTGGTGTGGTGTCTGTTTCACTGGATCTTTGGGGCTGGAAATATCAAACAGTGACAGCATTGTTATACCTGAATATGAGGCCGCAGAAGTCAGATGATCTATTTTTCTCTTTTATTTCCCCTCAGCGCCTGAATTCTGCAATTATTTATGACAGAGACTTCTCCTACAACTATTTTGGCTTTAAGGTAAGAGCACATTACTCACCTTACTCAAGATAACCAAGCCCTGCCGTGTTGATGCTTTTCTGGAGCTGAGTCACCTGGGAGGGATGGGAATCCTTGCAGAATCATTAGGTTTGAGCAAGAAGGGCATCAGTGGGTTGGTAAAAACAGAGAGTACCTGCACCAGGGAGTTGCCTGACTGCATGACTCACGTGCTTTCTTCTTGGCTTTGCAGTGTGCCCATGGCTGTATAACATTTTAGCTGTCGGGCTCTAAGCTTCTGCAGCAGATAGCTCTGAATGTGGCTGGAAGCTTCCCAGCTCATGCTGTTCCTCAATAATCGAATTCTTAATAACCCAAAAAAGGATTTTTTGTTGTTTTGCCATTGTTTTGTGTAACAGTTCTCAGTGTGCCAACCTACGCGTTGTCTCCTTCCATGCTGCTGGAACATCTCCCCCACAGCCACACCTGTCTGCTGTGCCCCCACCATCTGCTGCTGCTCCCCTCCCTGCACGCCGTTCTGTGCTGAATGGCTTTGGGCTGTGATGCAGTGAGCTCTGCAGGGTTAGCTGGGGAGCACGTGGCTTTTCATCATAGAACCATGGGATGGCCTGGGTTGCAAAGGAGCACAGTGCTCACCCAGCTCCAACCCCCTGCTGTGTGCAGGTCACCAACCAGCAGCCCAGGCTGCCCAGAGCCACATCCAGCCTGGCCTTGGATGCCTGCAGGGATGGGGCATCCACAGCCCCCTTGGGCAACCTGTTCCACTGCCTCACCACCCTCTGCATGAAAAACTTCCTCCTCACATCCAACCCAAACCTCCCCTGGCTCACTTTCAAACCATTCCCCTTGTCCTGTCACCACCCACCCTCACAAACAGCCGTTCCCCCTCCTGTTTATCCGCTCCCTCCAAGCACTGAAGGCCACACTGAGGTCTCCCTGCAGCTTCTCTTCTCCAAGCCAAACCATCCCAGTTCCTTCAATCTTTCCTCATAGCAGAGCTCCTCCAGCTCTCTGATCATCTCAGTGCCCTCCTCTGAACTTGTTCCAAGAGCTCTTTCCATAGCATTCAGTGCTTCTGGTGGCTTGTTGGCCACTGTGGGTCTCCAGAACTGGTGATCTTTGTGTCCAGCTGTGTCTGGTAGCTTCTTCCACCAACACGTGTGCTGTGCTACACTCAGTGGGGGGGCAGGGGGCTGCAGTGAGGAAACCACTGTGGTGTGTGGATCAGAGCAGCTGCTGAATGGCCAAGGGTGGAAAGAAGGGACCTTGAGGGGGTGTTTGTGTGTTTCTGTATGTACATAGATACGCATTTCTGACCTTCCCTGCTGTAATTATTGCTGTCATTCGTTAGCCACAAGTCTAAAAGGCATCTGCTCCAAGTGTGAGATTACCATATTTGTTGGGCTGTGTGTTCAGCACCCCGCACAGCAGATTGTGATGCAGGTTGTCCAGAAAGCATTACCACAGTGAAATTAATTATGCTGAGAGATGGCATGATGGAGAACAGATGCTCTTCTGTTATCTAGTCTGAATTCACTGCGGGTTAAAAGGCAGCGATGAACCTTGCTGCTCCATGCTCCCCTGCCATCATCAAAGCAGAGTCCTCAGGGCTGGAGTCTCCTGGTGGGTTTCTTTGTCAGTCATTGGCCCCCCAACATGCTGTGCAATTAACAGGAGGAGCAGTGGAGTGCAAGGCTGGTGCCTCTGTTGAAACCTGGGATGAAGAGCATGTGAATGCTTGGGGTTGGAGCTCTCTGTATTAATGGGATGTTTTTTAAGCTGGAAATGTGAATGACCACTGAAATGTTCTTCCTCCTTAGACTTTAGAGCGCTCCTACTTGTTGAAAATCAACTCGAAAGGTAAGAACCATCAGTATCAGCTCAGTGCATAATTGAAAATCAAAGCCATGGCACTGAGTAGGGAGTGGGGAGGTAGACAGGCTATCTCATGGCTTTCCTACAGAAATCCAGCCAAAGCACTCAGTACTGACTTGAGCCAGGTGAGATGCTCTCTGAGCACGTGCAGCATCTCTTCTTGGCCAGGAATCTGCCATCCCTCTGGTGGCTGGGCTGTGCTTGCATGAAAAACAGCTGATCACTGAAGAGTGGCACTGTGGCAAGTGTACAGGAGTGTTCCAAATAATGTCAGTGTGGCCTGGACAGCTGAGCTTCACCTGTCTGCTAGATAGACCCCAGTGCTTTGAGAGCTCTGGTTATCTAGGATGAACTAGTTTCTGTCTGAGAACCTCTTCCATGATGCTAAGCACTTGTAAATGAGTGTCAGTTGAAAGGGCTGCTGTGCTATCACTGCCAACCACTGCAGGCCTGACAATCCCAGGACACCAGAGGTGGAGGTGTTAATTGTAATGTCATAAATATAGAGAGCAATTGGATGCTGGCATGGATATTGGATTGCATTTTAACTGTTAATATAGATTTTTTTCCCCCTCATGAGAGCAGTGGAACAGGTTGCGGAGAGGGGCTGTGTGGTCTCAGCCCAGGAGTTCTTTATACTGCTCTGATCCTCTGGGCTGATTCCTGAGCTATAGACCTGCAGAGTCTCTATTCTCCTCTATTCTGTGGATCTATGAGAAATACAGCTCTTCAGGGGCCCATTGCACATCACAACTTGTTCCTCTAGTCTGTACTAACTGTAACATAACTGTTCTTGTCTCCCTTTTGCTGCTCTGTTTCCAGTTGCTGAGCGTCCTCAACACATGCTGATGAGGGTGGCAGTGGGAATCCACAAAAACGACATCGATGCTGCGATTGAGACTTACAACCTTCTGTCTGAAAGGTGGTTCACCCACGCCTCACCCACGCTGTTCAACGCAGGCACCAACCGGCCACAGCTCTCCAGGTACCTTTGGCTTCCAGGTCTGGAGCCCCAGTGCAAGACAGACAGGGAGCTGTTGGAGGGCGTCCAGAGGAGCCACAAAGATGAGCAGAGGCTGCAGCACCTCCCTACAAAGACAGGCTGAGGGAGCTGGGCTTGTTCAGCATGGAGAAGAGAAGCTGCGGGGTGACCTCAGTGCAGCCTGCAGGACCTCAAGGGAGCCTGCAGACAGGAGGGGAGTCAGCTCTTGGAAAGGGGAGATAACAGCAGGACAGGGGAATGGTTGGAAGGTGAGGGAGGGCAGATTTCAGTTGGATGTGAGGGGGAAGTTGTTTGCTGTGAGAGTGGGGAGGTGCTGGAACAGCTGCCCAGAGAGGCTGTGGATCCCCGTCCATCCCTGGAGGTGTTCAAGGCCAGGTTGGATGGGGCCCTGGGCAGCCTGGGCTGCTGTGAGATGTGGAGGTTGGTGGCCCTGCCTGTGGTGGGGGGTTGGAGCTTCGTGATCCTTGAGGTCCCTTCCAACCCAAGCCGTGCTGTGTTTCTCTGATTCCAAGCTTTCTTAGTGCATAACTGGAGGAAGATCAAGTTCTGGAGGCTGGGTCTGTTCCAATGAAGTGCTGTCACAGCTTCCGAATCGAGTAGCTGTGTTTCTGGGATTCTTTTATGAAGGCTTGAGAAGTGTTCTTTGCACAGCACGTTAAGGTTACAGTGCCATCGTTTTTCTGCAGCCCTAATGAAGTTCTTAGTTTTTTTGTTGGTTTTATTTTTGTTTGTTTCCATTAGTTGTTTCCTGCTGTGCATGAAGGATGACAGCATTGAGGGAATCTATGACACTCTGAAGCAGTGTGCCCTGATCTCCAAGTCTGCTGGTGGGATTGGGCTGGCTGTGAGCTGCATCCGTGCCACGGGCAGCTATATTGCTGGGGTGAGTGTGCAGGTGGTGTATGCAGCAGGGCAACCTTCTGCTGTGGGGAAATGTCTGCATTCCAGCTGCCAAAGCAGCACTGCTTCTGTCGAGACAGCTGAGCACAGCAGCTCGTCCAGCTCCACAGACCTTCCTTTCAATGTGCTTTAAAACAAAAAGCTTGGTTTCCCTTGGTGCTTGGCTTTGCTAAGAGAAGTCCTTGCAACAAGCAGATCTCATGCTGCTGCCTGATCAGACAGTTCCAACTAATTTATGTATCAGCAGCCTAGGAATATGCCTGGAGGCCAATTGGCCCTTTCCCTTTTATAGTTCAACTACTTAAGGTGTTCAGTGGACAGATGTGGATTTTTTTCTTTCGGTCACTGTCTGTGTAAGCTCTGCAAGGCTCCAGATTGCCTTGTGTTGAGGAAATGAGTTAATGATGGATTTCTTTAATTTAAAAAAGGAAAGTGTGAGTGGTGGTGCCACCAAAGCACTGACAAGTGATCGTTTTCCAGCTTTCAGGAGTTCTGCTGATAGCTGAAAGTTGCTTTTTTGGTAACAGTGGTTTTCCTGTGCTTCTACAGACAAATGGGAACTCCAATGGACTTGTTCCTATGCTGAGGGTGTACAACAACACTGCTCGCTACGTGGATCAAGGTGGTAACAAGGTAATGGCTTTCCATTAAACTGGGGGGAAAGAGGGGAGCCACACCAGGGGGAGAGTTCACCTGTGAAAGGTTGGAACAGTGACATCAGTGATGCAGTGGTAGCTGACACGTTATTAAAAAAGGACTTCTTTCCCTCCTTGTTGGTAGCCTAGTGTTCTCCTTTGACTGTGCATTCCATCATGCAATGGAATGGTTTATCTTCTGGTATGTGTCTGCTGCATGAGATGTGCACCTAAGATCATCTCTTGCAGTGGTTATCGATCACTCCTTGGATTGAATCAAGCTGTAAGGCTGCAGAAAGTTTCTTGTTCTGCATCCTTTGCATTCAGGTAGTCCAGAGACCAAGGGAGGTAGGGCTCAGTAGGTAAACCTAGGAATTGTCAAGCTCTTCTGTTGACACAGAGGAAATAATTTTCATTAGGAATCTGGAACTACTAGCATGGCCTCGCTCCAATGAGGGCAACAGTAATACAGAACAGCACATTGAAATTGCTTTAATGAGGCTGTCAGACTGACTTCAGTTAGTTCAAGGCTTTGTGTGCCCATGGCAGCAGTGTGGGAGGTTTCATCTTCAGGATGATTTGTTCTGATCTTGGCTACGTTGTCTGTATCAGAGACCTGGGGCTTTTGCCATCTACCTGGAGCCGTGGCACCTGGACATCTTCGAGTTTCTTGACTTAAAGAAGAACACTGGGAAAGAAGAGCAGCGTGCCAGAGACCTTTTCTTTGCCCTCTGGATTCCTGATCTCTTCATGAAGAGAGTTGAAACCAACCAGGTAAGGAGCTTGTTGGGTGCAGAGGAGGTGTTAATGGAGGAGCACGGCGTTCACAGAGTGGTGCAGAGCTGTCCTAGGAAGTTGCTGTGCCCCAGCTGAGCACTAGGTTGTGCAAGTGCAGAACTCCAGTGGAACTCTTTGCTTCAGGGCTGAATCAATTACACACTTATGTGCCAGATTTGTACTCTGCAGTTTCCACATAGCATCAAAATCTCAGTAATTAGATCCTCAAACGACTGCTTGTTATTCCTTGAAAATGGGAATCAGTCACCTCAGGATTCCGAGTTCAGTTTGTCATAAGGATTCCTACAGTTGATTTTTAAATAGATCAGACTACTCCAGTAAACACCTTCCCCATGCCTGCTAGAAAAGCTGGCTCCTGCTTTTTCAGGATGGGGAATGTGAGTTTACAGCAGGATCTGCTGATGAGGTTGAATGCTGTTAATTAACGAGGCATCTACAGATTTTGCGGATTTTTTTCCTTCTTACAGGATTGGTCCTTAATGTGCCCAAATGAGTGTCCTGGCCTCGATGAGGTGTGGGGAGAGGAGTTTGAGAAACTATATGAGAGGTAAGGAGAGTGAGCAGACTTTTATACGGTGGCCACCTGATTGCAGAACTGCCCTGGTGTGGTGTCTGGGAGCCAAAGCGCAGGGCTGCCGTGCTGGCTTAGAGGGGGCTGCTCAGTTCAGCTATCACAATGATAGCAGTGGCACAGATGGGGATATCCAGTTACTGCTGCTTCAGTTGTGAGCTGCTCAGTGCAGGCTATGCATGAAAGGTTATTTTAGAGTGAAGTTCTGAAATGGTCCCTACTTAAAGCAGTAGGTGGCTCTGTTTTGAGTGAATTGTGTAGGGTGCTTTAGGGAAAGCTTCCTATTTCCTTTATCCAGAACAGCCCGAATACTTTGCTGTTCAGGCTCTGCTGGCTAATTTGAAATTGAGTGGGGTTGTGCCTCCTTGGGAACCTGATGAGTAGATTGATCATAGAATCACAGGATTGATTCCTGTGCTGCTTCTGGAGAGTCTGGGAGTCACCAAAGCACCGTGTGCCCTTTGCAGCTATGAGAAGCAAGGTCGTGTCCGCAGAGTGGTGAAGGCCCAGCAGCTCTGGTACGCCATCATCGAGTCACAGACAGAGACTGGCACGCCTTACATGCTGTACAAAGACTCCTGCAACAGGAAAAGCAATCAGCAGAACTTGGGGACCATCAAATGCAGCAATCTGTGCACAGAGATAGTGGAGTATACCAGCAAAGACGAGGTGAGTGGAGAGCAGCAACTTGCAGCAGTTTAGGAAAGCAGTAAATGTGCTCGTTGCAGCTTTTTAGAATATCACCAACCCTGGGTGGGGAAGGGAGCAGGTAGCTAAGGAAGTCACGGGGATGTTTTCACTCGAGTGCGTGCAGCTCTTCCACTGTGTGTGTGGGTGGGTGTGGGGAGGTGTCCCCTCCTTTCCAAGTCCTGTTGAGGATGGGGTATTAAAACAAGGTACCCATCAAAGTGGACCTCTGGAGCTTGGGAGATAAATGAGCTTTGTGGCTTGCAGGCGGGTGGTGTAAGCACCTCCTACCTCCAGATCTGAATTTTCCTAATAATTGTCCCTGAGTTCTCCATCTCATTTAAGTGCTCTGTGGAGCTGCTGTGCTTGGACTTCAGCATTTGCTAACAAAAGTAAAGAAAGGATGCAGAAATGAGTTAGTGCTAATGCTACGTGAGACATCTCTAGTGCAGTTAAGCTCTTGAGGCTGTTAAAACTGAAAGCATCAGCTTCTACTGCCTGAGCTGAGCCGAGCTGTTCCAATGATCCTGGGGCTGGAAATGAAGTGATTGTTAAAAAATAACAAGGACAGGGCTCTGATATGTTCTGGATCTCACGAGGATCATCTGCTGATTCTAATAAGAAGAAATTGGGCTTTGTTTCTGGAAGGAAAGCTTACAGGCTAGAATTTTTATGGTGACACTGATATCAGCTAACTCTTCTTGAATTGTTCTTGTCCTTTTTCCAGCTCGTAAAAGGCATACAAGTGAGAAATGTGTTTTTACAGCCTTTTAGCTTGCGTGGTGCTTTGCTTGGATAGAGAGCACGCTCTGGGATTGAGGTACTGTGTCTTTTGCAGGGGGTGTTGGCTGACACATTGTTTTCGATGTTTTCTTCTCCACAGGTGGCAGTTTGTAATTTGGCCTCCTTAGCCCTGAACATGTACGTCACTTCAGAGCACACCTACGATTTCAAGAAGCTAGCTGAAGTCACAAAGGTTATTGTCCGAAACCTGAACAAAATCATTGACATCAACTACTACCCTGTGCCAGAGGTGAGTGCTGTGCTGCACTGCTATGGAGCTGGCAGCCAACCCAGGAGCTGTGACAGGGGCTCTGCTGCTCTCTGCAGTCCCAGTTTGAAGGAATCGCTGAGGGATTCTGTAAACCTGTGGTGGCACAGAGCTGGGGGCTCCCATAGCCACCAGTCTGCAGCTGTGACCTCGTGGTGGTGGCATCTTCAGCCCCCACCCAGAGTGGCTCCTTAGAGAAGCACCTGTAGTCAAAGCTTCCCCTTGAGATGGTTCTGCAGGTGGATTTGTTGGTGTGTGTGTGGACTTCCATAAAGCACAGAGCAGCATGAGGCGTGAAGTGGGGAGCAGAACAGAGGGAATGATCCTGGAACTCAGCCTTGAGCTGAGTTTTGTACATTTTTGGGAGAGTGTGTGGATAGTTTTGTGGAAGGGAAGACAGGGTTGGGAGTTCTTGAGAGGGGGGTGCAGAGTTACGTGCTTTGCAAGAGCACAGAAAGGCAAGCAGCAGGGCTGGGTGCTGGAGAAGGGAATAAGCAAATATTCCAAGTTGAAGGCCAAACCTGATGAAGATCACTTTTTTTTCCAAGCACGTGCAGTTAGAGTACTTGAATTCAAATATCTTCATGGATCTGTTTTTGAAAGAGATTTAGTATTCATTTCTAATCACACCTTTATTGTGTCAGATCGAGCAATCAGAATTAGCGATCACTTCAAACCAACTTGATCCGACCCTCCAATTCCTGCCTTACCAAACACTCAGCAGTGGGGAGCTGGGCGGAACTCAGGGCTGGGTCACTGCAGCAGAACGGACCGCCAATAAAAATGAGGGCAGCCACGGGGGGAGGTCAGAGTTCCTCCCGGAGTTTCTGTCCAACTTTACTCTGTTTCCACGTAGCTCAAGTCACGATTCCCCCTGCTTGAATCCCCCGCAGGCGGAGCGCTCCAACAGACGCCACCGCCCCATCGGCATTGGTGTGCAGGGCCTGGCTGACGCCTTCATCCTGATGAGGTTCCCCTTTGAAAGTCCCGAGGCGCAGCGCCTGAACCAGCAGATCTTTGAGACCATTTATTATGGGGCTCTGGAAGCCAGCTGTGAGCTGGCTGAGCAGCAAGGGCCGTACGAAACGTATGAGGGCTCTCCTGTCAGCAAAGGGGTAAGTGCCAGGAAGTGGCCTGCTTCAGGGCCAAGGCTTTGAAGTACAGGTCGTGTGATTGCCTGTGGGCTTTGATACAGAAGGAGACGTGTGACTGAGACTTTGTAATCATAGAATTATAGAATTGCTCAGGTTGGAAAAGACCTTAAAGGTCATCAAATCCAACCGCAACCCAACCATCCTACCCTAACTCTAACAGCCCTCAGCTAAATCATGGCCCTGGGCACCACATCCAAAGGGTTTTCAAACACATCCAGGGATGGTGACTCAACCACCTCCGTGTGCAGCCCATTGCAGTGCTTAACAGCCCTTTCTGTAAAGAGGTGTTTCCTGAGATCCAACCTAAACCTCCCCTGGTGCAACTTGAGGCCATTTCCCCTCCTCCTGTCAGCTGTGAGAACAGACCAGCCCTGCTCTGCTGCAATCACCTTTCAGGTGTTGGAAGAGAGCCATAATGTCTCCCCTCAGCCTCTTTTCCCCAGACCAAACAGCCCCAGCTCCTTCAGTCTCTCCTCACAGGCCATGTTCTCCAAGCCTTCCCCAGCCTTGTTGCCCTTCTCTGGCCCTGCTCCAGCACCTCCATGTCCTTTCTTGGGTACTGAGGTGTCCAAAACTGAACGCAGTGCTGGAGGTGAGGCCTCACCAGTGCAGAGTACAGTGATGCATCAATGCAAAGGGTGCTGTTTTTCTTCCATCATTCAACTACTAAAGTGCATTAAGAAATGCATGAGATAAATGGGGGTGAAGGGGAAGACAGAAGAAAAGCTTCAGCTTCTGCTGGGAGGCCCTTCTGTGCAATTAAAAGATTGTGAGATTATGACGGAGGAGCTTAGCTGAGACTGAACCTTAGAGGACAATTAATGAGAATAGCAGATCGATTTATAACATGATTTATGAAGTACAGAGAAAATAATTTGTGTTCTTCAGATTCTTCAGTATGACATGTGGAACGTCACCCCCTCCGATCTGTGGGACTGGAAGGCTTTAAAGGAGAAGATTGCAAAGTAAGTAATCTTGCATGGTTAGTTTCAAATGCAAATTGCATTGGTTAGATTATGACTGAAAACAAAAGGTTGGCTCCAAGAATTCAAATGGCCCTGTTAGATTTCCCTGTTACTTCCTTCTCATAGGTTTTTCTCTGTGGATGGCTTTCTTTGTTTTTGTGGTTACATACAGGGTGTGCCCACCCCATAGGCTCTGTTCTAGCTGAGATGTCTGCGTGTGAGCTGAGAATTGCTGGTTTGTTCCTGGGTCTTTTCTCTCCTTTCTCCCTTGGTTGAAGCTTTCTAACTCATGGCTTTCCTTGCCAGGCATGGTGTCAGAAACAGCCTTCTCCTTTCTCCCATGCCAACTGCTTCCACTGCTCAGATCCTGGGCAACAACGAATCCATTGAGCCCTACACCAGTAACATCTACACACGCAGAGTCCTTTCAGGAGAGTTCCAGGTAAGCACTTGGGGTAGCTTTGCCAAAGAGCTTTTCTGTAGTTTTAGTTTCAGTAACTTTCATCATCGAAAAAGACAAAATGGAGGCTACTGATTGATTGCTCTCCTATGAGGAAAGGCTGAGGGAACTGCAATTGTTCAGCTTGGAGAAGAGAAGCTGCAGGGAGACCCCAGTGTGGCCTTCAGTGCTTGAAGGGAGTGGAAAACAGGAGGTGTGTCTGGGCTGTGTGCTGGCTGCTATGGGGTATGCAAAATTTTAAAGAAGTGCTGCTTTTCTCTGGGAAAAAAACCAATCCACTTCATTAAACCTTGACACCCTCTGCTGCGTGGGTCAGGTGCAGGGCTTCTGGACAGGTGCCCCAGCAGTCCCAGCAAGGAGAATTTTGCTTAGTGCTAACTGGAGAATGAAAGTTTGGCAGTGCTGCACAAGGTCTTGTGTAAATGTTAGAAAATCCCTACGTGTGTTGGTGTGGATTTTTCTCCTCTAGGTGAAAAACCTCCTCTAGGAGGTGCGTCTGCCCTGTAAGGCAGGGCAGGAGCTTAGAGCATGCAGTGCTTTCATTCCTTGGCCTTTGCTGCTTACAGGTTGTGAACCCACACTTGTTGAAAGATCTCACAGAGAGGGGTCTGTGGAACGAGGAGATGAAAAACCAAATCATTGCCCACAATGGCTCCATCCAGGTATGCATGGAAACGAGGGGGGCTGGGACTGTCTCCAGTGTGAGGAATGCTGGTGGGTCTGCTGGGAGCAGATTTGCCACACGGTGATTTCAAGGTCTGCTGTGCACGAGTGACTCAACCAGCCTGGGAGGAGAAGCCTTAGTCTGGAACATTTCCATTAGGAAGATGAGGGAATGTGCCTGAGTGGTAATTTGTTCCTGCTGGAGCTTGCCCATGGAACAGAGAATTCCAATGGAAATATGCAGCTAATTATTACTTGAACAAATAGAGAGCTGAGCTGCTTTGCTTTATGCAGGTTCCACAAATGTTTGGATTCCCTTTTATCACGGAGATTGTGGGGGGGTAATTTTGTAGCAGTGAGTGGGTTTGAGACAGGAGCTGAGTACGTGGCGTCCAGATCTGGGAGGTGTGTGGGGGAGAATATGGGATGGATTATTTATGCTCTGGAGGCTGAAATGCTGCTGTGCCTGGAGTCACACACGCTAAAAAAAGTGCATCCTACTTGTGCAGTTGGACATGAGTGGGAGTGCTGGAGTGCTTCTTGTAAAGCCTCACAGCTATTTAGAGCAAAACATGAATGTCCTATTTGAAAACAGCTTTTCTTCTCTAAATTCCCCAACGTAGGCCACCTTCTGAAAGCAAGCAAGGTTTCTTTGTGCTCGAGTGCTTTCAGATCCAACATGTTTGGGTTCAGTGAGGGAGCTGCAGCTGCAAGAATTCTGATGTGGAATCAGTGATTTGTGAAGGGTTTGTGTGCATGAATATGAACATTTGAGTTATAACATTGGGTTATGCTGCATTGGAAAACTCTTCCTTTCAGAATATATCTGAGATTCCTGCTGACTTGAAGCAGCTTTATAAGACAGTGTGGGAGATTTCCCAGAAAACTGTCCTCAAGATGGCAGCAGACAGAGGAGCTTTCATCGACCAGAGCCAATCTCTCAACATCCACATCGCAGAACCCAACTATGGCAAGCTGACCAGCATGCACTTCTATGGGTGGAAGCAGGTGCGTGGGGGGGCTGGGTGGGAGCTTTGTTCAGAACAAGAGAGCAAATGGGGCTCGGTAAGTGCTCTCATGAAAAACTGGTCTCAGAAGGGTAAAGGACCATTTCCTCCCAGGAGTCCAGAGTTACTAGTGGAATATTTCTCTCGAGCAATAGAGCTGCAGATCCCGTGGCGTTGCTCCCATGAGCTGTGCCCACAGGGCATCACTGCGAGGCAGTCACGGTGGTGTGGCTGCAGGAGGGCAGAATCAGCAGCTCCTTTGGCTGTATGGCTGGCCAGCCCGTTCCAGCTGCTGGATTTGTGCTTTTCCTCCGCAGGGTCTGAAGACTGGCATGTATTACCTAAGGACAAAGCCAGCTGCTAACCCCATCCAGTTCACCTTGAACAAAGAGAAACTCAGAGAGCGGGAGAAGGCCTCTGAGGAAGAGAAGGAAAGGAACAAAGCAGCCATGGTGTGCTCCCTGGAGAATCGTGATGAGTGCATGATGTGTGGCTCCTAACAGCCCTGCAGTGCCAGCAGAGCTGCTCCACCCGTGGATCCCATCTGAGATAGGTGCATTTAGTGTCACTTCAGGGCAGAGGAGCTTGCTGGAGCTGTGGCAGGAGGGTGATCACTGTAGTGTATGGTAGCTTCCCCAGCTGAGGATTAGGGGATGGTGCACGTGTATGGGTAGAGTGCATAAAAAGTTTGTATATTGCTTTTGTAGCTGGGCTTCCTGGAAACCTAAGTGCTCTTGCATGGTCTCAGGTTGAACCCTATAGAAAGAAGTTTTCCTGAACAGATAGGAAAAGTGCTAACGCCACTTACAGGTCTGTCCTTGGGACTGGAGACACTTCTTTTCATTTACTAAAGACTCATATTCTGTCTTCAGACAGAACCTGATTGACGTGTTCTCCTTTGCCATGACAAAACACCAGGAAAAGAACCCTGGGCTGGGTGTGTGGTATGCCTGATATGCAGTCTGCCTTGGCAAAGCAGCAATTTGTGTTAAGCTTGGAAAGATGATGTGTGCACATCTAGCAATGAGGCCCTTCTCCCACCATTTATCCCCATCCCCAGCTCTTTCCAAAGATGCAGCATGGTGGTGGGTGTCCTGCTGCTTGGAGGTTTCCTTTCCTGCTCTCAGCCTGAATGAAGGACACTGCACTCAGTTCTGCTTTTCAGCTCTGAGCAGGAAATGGCAGAATTGCTGCAGTGTGTTCTATTCTGTATCAAAAACCCATTCAAGTCTCTCTCAGTTTGCTGCTAATACAATTCCATGCTGTCCTTGAGCAGAAAGCCTCAGCAGTGCACACCCCATCTTTTCTGAAGCGCTGCATTCATCCACCCCAGCTGGTTACTTGGAATTTTAGGAACATGTTTTTTTACTTCTCTATGTACTTAACTATCTGCTCTAATGCCATGGGGCTTCATCACCCAGTTCTTAAATATTTATTGAATCCATGTACCATACGACTAACTCTTTAATCCACAAAACTCAATAAAATGTGGTATGTCAAAGGAATGAAGGGCGGCATCTTGGGAATGGTATTTTGATTAAACTTGTACTGTAACAGCTGGAGACAGGAGCCTTTTTTGGTGAGCCCTGCACCTAGAGCACGCAGTTCCACGTCTGAGGGCTGCTGCTGTGTGTACCAGGATCCTGAGTTTGCCTGGGTACCCTGCTGAGCTCGGGGTGGTGTCTGTCCTTCAGAAGTTTGGGGCTAAAGGTAAGGCCACGTAATACCGTGTCCACATTTCAGCAACGTGCAGGGGAGGTGGGCTGAGTTCATGGAGCAAACCTGTGGCTGTGCCAGAAGTAAGGTTTGGACCTTTGTGTCTTTTTTCTCCAGCACTTGTTCCATTTCTTCTGCTTCCAATTCTTTTTATAAGGCGCCAGTGAAAACATCTTGGGAAATGCCTCTCTTTGCTTCCAAGGGAAGATGGTTAGGTCTAAGTACCACTTCTGGCAGCTGTGCGTCCTAAGGAATATCACCAAGAAGAGATGCTGCTGTCTGGACCAGCGTGAGAGCTCATGTAGACAGGAGCATGGCTGCTCAGAGCCAGGCACATCCTCTGCAGCTGCCTCAGCCTTTGCTCCTGGAGCACTGCAAGGAGAGGTTTGGGGGTGGCTGTAGCTGGACAGCACAGCACTGATGTGTCCATATAGAAACAGGAGCAGCTCCCAGAGCAGCTTACACTTCCCCTGTTCTTGGAGTTTACTTTTGCTGCCACCTTTCCAGGGTGCTTCCAAAAGTGAGAGCTGTTGAAATCAGCACTTATGCCTGACCTGATTTCCTGGGGGAAGAGTGCTTCATCTCCCACCCGCTGGCAGTAGCCAGGAGAGCAATCTGTCACTGCTTCAGCAGGGTTAGTTTTACTCGCTTCTTTTTCTGACACAAGTTTCTGTTAACTCAGCTGCAGTTGAACTGAAGCAATGCTTTAGGAGGCTCTTTCCCTCTTTAGCATCTCCCCACTTGATGATCTCTAGGAAGCAGCTCCGGGCTGCAGAGAACAAAAACATGCCTCTTGGTAATAATGGGCAGCAGCCCCCAGGTTACAATTGAGACAAGTCAGACCCAGAGGCAGAGTGAAGGACCAGGACAGCTGGGGCTGATGAGGAGCAGCCTAGGCTGTGTCCTGGCTCTGCCTTAACAGCCTTGGAGCACACGAGCAGCTCTCACTGGCACCAAAACCAGTGTGAATCCAAACTCCTGTGCAGTGCTGTTGGGTCTGGGGTAGCTGCCTGTAAGCTCTACATTAGCAAAGCCCTTGCAGAACTTGGTGAGAAATGTAGCCAGGAGCGCTGCTGCTGAGATTATCTCATTTCCCAGGGCTCAGTTTACAATTGAATTATGCTGATCTAGAGGGAACCTGAAGTACTAATCCCATCTAACTCCATAGCATTATTCCACGAGGCACTCTTAGCACCCATGGCATTTAGAGACCTGTGAGGAGGTCTTGTGGTGCAGAACTTGAAGCTGGCGGGGGTTCTGGGAAGTTCCATCCTCTGCAGTCACGGAAAACTGGCACCCAATGTTGACCCCAGTGAGGCTCAACAAGGACAAGCGTAGGGCCCTGCAGCTGGGGAGGAACGGCTGCAGCATCAGTACAGGGCTGAGCTGGTGGAGAGGAGCTCTGCAGAGAAGGACCTGGAGGTCCTGGTGGAGAACGGGTGGCCATGAGCCAGCAGCGTGCCTGTGTCTGAAGGCTGGGGGCAGGGGATGGGGCTGGGCTCTGTTCCGTGGTGCCCAGTGCCAGGACAAGGGGCACCAGCATAGACTGCAGCCCAGGGAGGTCCATCGGTGCTGTGAGTGGGGCAGAGCTCCAGCACCGCTGCCCTGAGAGGTGGGGATCTCCCTGGACACGTCCAAACCCAGCTGGATAATGTCCCGTGCAAAGACTGAAGGGAACTGCTTCAGGGGTTGGAATGCTTCGTTGCTGTCACTCGGAGCTTCCCCAGATTCCCAGCTGAATTACTGGTGCTGCAGCCTCAGCTCTGCAGCCTTCTCTTGGTAGGCACGGAGAGACGGATCCCTCCTTACCTCTCGCCAGCAGGAGGCTGTTACACCTCCCAGCTCCCTGCTCACTCAGAGAAGCCAGCCCGGTCTCATCCATTCATCTTGTGCATCATTATTTTCTGATCGATCTCTATCGTGTCGGTTTTCTGACTGACTTCACGTGGGTTCTCTCCTGTCTGTCAGAGCCCACGTCTGGTGCCGAGCCCACAGCTGCATCGTGCAGAGCTGAGGATCGCCATGACTGTGTGTGCAGCCCTTCTGTTCCGCTTCGTAACGAGACAGATCTGAATTCTGCTCCAGCCCTGGGGTGAGTGCAGCCCTCCTGCTGGGGCTCAGCCACACCGAGCTGCTGCAGCTCTCACTTCCACCCTTCCTCATCGCCTCTGTGTGTGTTTGAGCTGATGCGTCTTAATTGAAGGCAGCCAAGTGTGACTGTGATTCCTAACTGCAGCTGCAATGCAGTGGGAAAGCACGGATCTCCGTTCCCCCTAAGGCTCTCCTTGTCTGATTTTCCTATTTTAAAATAGATGCTTGTAAACGTATCGCATTCTTGCTAAAGAAAGTGGCCAATGAACTTCTTGTTGATGTTGTTGAGAAATATCAGATGGAAAATACAGAACAGTGCCTACATCTCTGCCCAGCATTCATCTTCCTAGAGCCTCAGTCCTTCCTAAAGCCTTCCTAAAGCCTCTGACTGCTTGCCCACCGTGCTGCTTATTCCCTTCTTCACCCCAGCAGTGTTTTTTCATGCCTGAGGACAATGCTTTCCCTCCTCGAGATCTCTGCTATGTGGTCCTGCTCCTTCCCACCTCCCCTTGGTTGGTCATAGCTTTCAAGGCTCAAACTATTCACGTGATTGATGGTCTTTTTCCGTGTGTGATTCCATGAGTGGATGTGATGGGGATGGATTGATGATTGGACTTCACATAGTCACAGAATTGTAGGGTTTTGAAGAGACCTCCGGAACTCATTGAGTCCAGCCCCCCTGCAAAACAGCCTACAGCAGGCTGCACAGGTGGGCATCCAAGCAGGTCTGGAATATCTCCAGAGAAGGAGAATCCCCAGCCTCCTTGGGCACAGCTCTGCCAGGGTGAGACCAGAGGGTGGTGCGGACACAACGCTCACGTGTTACGGTGGTCGCAGATGACCCTGTCCCCATATGGCATGGGATGGAGGAACAGGGGGTGAGCACTGAGCAAGGGCACAGCACTGGGGACAGAGCTGATCTCAGGCCTCCTGCACCACTGAGCTGGGACACAGCACGCCTGGCGGCAGCTTTCTGCCCCGGGCTCCACCTCCGTGGTGTGTAACACTGTTCTGAACAGCGAGGAGCTTTGCTGGCTGTTGTTGCAGTGAACTGACTCTGCTTTAAGGCACTGTGTTGTGCTGTCAGGTTTTTGTTGGCAGAGTTTGCTGTCCAAATTGGACAGACGCCCTGCAGCCCTGTGGATATTTGGGCTGAGTGCTATGCTGTGACCCCAGGCTTGGTTTTTGTGACACTAACTCGTTTATTTTATTAGATTAGAAATACCAAAACATTTCTTTCAAAAGCAAAAACAACAAACAGCAAGAATCCAGAGGCTTTGAAGCTGCAGACAGAAAGCTGTGTGTACCCCTGCCCAGATCCCACTGCTGCTTTCCACCTCCTTGAATAGGAAGCCCAGGCTTGGAGCAGCCTGCTCGGCTCCGCACGATGCCCGTGGAGTTCTGCTGCCTGCCACAAGTGCTCTCAGCCCTGCCTGACACCTGATGGTGCCTCCTGGGCCATGGGTGAGTATTGCAGCCTCTGGGGCCTCTTTTAAACACAGATCCAGGTCTGATCCAGGAAAGGAGCAGAGATCTCAGGAAGCTCCGTGCTGGAGCAGAAGTATCTGCTTTTGGCTCTGAACCACATTCAGCATTGGACAGCTGTGTGCTGTCCAAATGTAGGTGCCTGTGGGGAATGAGGAGAGCTTGGGACGAGCAGCACCGTGTGTGTTTTGTCCTTTGTTCACTGCAATTTTGGCAGGCACTGCCATTGTAACACTCATTCTTTCTGCACTCATCTGGTGGGCACATCACAGAACGAAGCAGTTATACAGACCAGATTGCTGGGCTGGGGCCAATGGGGCCAACAAGGACCAGTGGTGGGTGCCACACTTGGCTCACACCGACCCCAGTGGACTGGGGTTGGACTGGGGGATCTCAGAGAGCTTTTCCAACCATCCTGATTCCATGATTCTCTGATCTCCCGCCCCCCAGGAGATCAGCAGTGTCCTCCCTCAGCTCCTGCTGCCCAAAGGAGGTCACTGCTGACCTCTCACATGCTTGGGCCAGGTGGCAGAACTTGGAAATGCAGGTTGTCTCCATTGTGACTCGGGCTGTTAATGCTGAGGGCCGGGATGGAGAAAGCTGTGAGATGCAGCACCCAACAGCCACAGCTCCCAGCCCTTGTGCTGCTCTGTCCTGCTGCTCACAGGCAGTCTGCTGTGTGCTGCTCCCTCCTGTGTGCTGCTCTGTGCAGGGAAGCTGTGTTTGGGCAGCCTGAATCCTTCCTCTCAATTTGTGTGACTGTCGGATGCTTGTAGGGGCGGTTTGAGCACGGAGAGGAAATTACAGAGCTTGACAGTGTTCAGCTGGTTCAGAGAGGCTGGGAGTTGTGTGTTAGGGTGCATACAGTCTCTTCTTACTGCTTTCCTTTCCTTTGACCTGCCTTTACAATTAACTTTTGTGGCATGCCATCAAAGTCTGCTCTTCTCCTTTGATAGAACGTGTTCAGGGCTCCATTTCCATGGTGATGAGTGGCTGCTATCTGCACAGAGACGTTATACCTTCACACAGGGCTCCCCTGCACTTGCCTGTGGCTGTGGCTCGGAGCAGACTGATGCTGAGCTGCACCAGGCCCTGGGTGTTACAGGTGAGCTGTCTGCAGCGCTGGGCTGTTGCTGTGGTCCCTGCTGTGCTTTGGCAATGGCCAACGAGCAAAGCAGTTCTGGGCTTGGCCTGGGGGCTGGGAGGGCAGCCTTGTGTGGCCGCTCTGGTTGGAGCTGAGAAGATTTTGATCACAGGGTATAAGAAGAGCCTGAAGATCGGCCGGTTTGTGTGGGGTAGAGAAATCCAGCACAATTCCTTGAGCAGATCCAACACAGTGCTTTCATGTCTCCTGAGATGCAGTGGCCCTGGGGCTGTGCACAAGGGCTGTGCTCAACTTCTCCCTCTGCTGAGATCCCCAAAATGAGCCCTTTGCAGTTGCACAGGTGCGTCTGAGCAGGGTGTGTGTGCTGGGCATGGCAAAGGACACCAGGCAGCTGAAATGAGGCTGGTGGGGTGTGTGTAACACCAGAGCCTGCTCCCGGCATGTGGGAAGGCACAGCCCTCTGTGTCTGATGGGGATCTGGAGGGGATGGGGCTCCCAGCGGAGGTGGCTCTGGGGTTTATGAAGAGGGACAGAGCCCATTCCTGCTCCCTGAGACACTGAAGCCCCACCAGCTGGGATCTCCGCATGTGCCCCAGGAACAGGGAAGGAGTTAACAGGATTCTGCTAGCACGGTGCTGGAGGCTGAAAATACAGCTCGGCTTCGCAGCAGGCACATGTGGGGTTTTGGCAGGGAAAGTGGCTGTGTTTCCTGCAGGATTACGTGTTCCTCCACGGCTGTGTGTGGGCTTGGCCCCAGGTAGGTCTCTCCAGGGTTTCTGACAGCACTGCAGTGACAGCCCTGCTCTGCGAGGGATGGACGGAGCACTCAGAGCCCGTGAGTCACTCGGGATGCTCGAGGCAGCCTTATTAATTAGGACGCCTCAAGGCTGTTCACAGCGAGGGCTGCAGCAGTGCTCCTTCCCTGCTACAATTAAGGCTGTCGCCGGCAATCTGGATGTCAGGAGGAGGTCTGGACGTCCCTCCGTCCTGCTGACACCTCCACGTTGGCAGATCTCATCAGCCCCTGCGGTGTGTGATGAGACTCTTAATGTGCACAGCAAACGAGGTCGCTCCTGAGCCTCGGTGTCCACCTGTGTGCCCCTCCTGCTGCTGCCTGATGCCACCACCCTTCTCCTTGCTCCTTGGCAGGCCCCAGCTCCTCCTGAGCTGCCCTGGGGCACTGCTGCTTTGCTGGGCCCATTCCCATGGCCGGGAGTCATTAGGATCAACCCTTGGTGGGTTATACCCCATCTCCAGTCCGTGTGCCAGCAGTCATTTACTGGATGAGTCACATCAGAGCACAGCTTGGGCAAAAATCAGGTCCTGGTTGAGCAGGGACTTGTAACCACCCCCTCCCTCTGTGCTGCACAGTCAGAATGGAAGGAGGAGAGGCAGGCAGTGTGAATGCTAAGTATGACGTGGAAATGCTGAAAAAGTCCAAAGTCTTTCAGGGATCTGAAAGCAGCTGCTGGAGGCCATGCCTTGGAGCCAGCCATCCTGCTTCTCCCCATGTGAACTGGATCAGGGGGATGTGGCCCAAACCATGGAAGATGAGAAGTGCTGAGATTCTGCCACTCCTGGACAGCAGGGTGACCTTGTTCAGAATGGCATCAGCACAGTGCTGTGATGAAGGTGAGTGTCCCATCCCTGCAGACACCTGAAGTCGGGGGCTGTGAGCACCTGCAGGGAGTGGGACCCGATGGCCTTTATGAGGCTCTTCTAAATTGCTTGGGCCCTGTGATGCAGTACAAAGCCAAAGGGAAAGGGCCCCAGAGCCCAGCCCCAGAGCTGCCGTGGCTGAAAGAAGCCATCAGCATTCCTTTTCCTTTTGCTGCTGCTCAGTGCCAGGCAGGCACTCATTAATTCTCCACTGAGGATTTCAGAGATAAATGAACACCTCCCCTTGCTCTGCTGGGGGAGAGGTGCTGGTCCTTCCGCACGAACCCCAGTCCTGCCAGCTCCTCTTTGCTTTGCTTCCAGCTCTGGCTGCTGCAGTCTCACCGCCCCATAGGGCAGCACCCACACAGAGGGGTCCCACGGATCCTTATGGGATGGCTGCCTGCCCTTTGGGGTGTGGGGTGGGCAGCCTCATCTCCGCTCGCCCTCCTCTGTGCATTTGAACCCTGTAATATTGGGTCTCCCTCCTTGGGTGCCTGCCTCAGCCCCTCTGCCCCATTGCCAGGGAGATGTTTCCCATGGTGGCAGATGGGTGCACATCTTGGTATTGCAGAGCCTGAGCAGGCATTGCCCCCAGGGCAGTGCTGTCAGCCCCACAAGGGAGCACAGCTCAGCGTGGACACCCTGAGCTCTGTACAGCAGGACGCTGTCCCAGGTCACAGCTCTTATTAGAAATCCTCTGGTTTGGGCACAACCACAACCATCTGCAGTGTGCACAGCAGCAATGCAGGGGCCTTTCCTGCTCCCATCTCAGTACAGCCCATCATTCTGTTACCTTTAGGGAACGGTGCCTGATTTGCACTCTGAACCCAAATCTGTGCTCCTCAGTGTTTCCATGGAAGCTGAGGCAGTTTCCTGCAGGCTTTTTTTTATATTTTTTTTATTTTTTTTTGCATAGCTTCTCATGCTGTTTGCATTTAACCCTTCGTGACGTAGCACAGCGGTAGGATGGATGGGGAAGTTATGGCAGTGCTGGGCCCGTTGCTCACTGCTGGGGCAGCTCATACAGCCCCATTGCAGGCAGGGCCTCATTGGGTTCATCCTGCCTCAGCCCCATGGGTCCCATCGCGCTGCCACCCCCTGCATTGCCTTCCCATCACTAACACCCTCTTGTGTCGCTGCCTCCCTGCAATGCAACCTCTCATCATTGCCATCTCCCTGCAGTGTCACCTCCTTGCAGCAGTGCTTTCTGCACTGCAATCTGCCTGCAGTGCCACAGATCTGAAGTGTCAGCTTCTCCTCACAGCCATGGGAGGTGGCCGTGCAGGGAGGAGGCAGAGCTGGAAGGTGGGAGTGACGTGGAGGTGGCACTGCAGGGCTGTGGCACTGCGGGCAGATGGCAGCGTAGGGAAGTGGCAGTGCAGGGCAATGGCACTGCAAGGCAGAATCACAGCATCACAGCACGGCTGGGGTTGGAAGGGCCCTCAAGGATCACGAAGCTCCAACCTCCCCACCACAGGCAGGGCCACCAACCTCCACATCTCACAGCAGCCCAGGCTGCCCAGGGCCCCATCCAACCTGGCCTTGAACACCTCCAGGGATGGACGGGGATCCACAGCCTCTCTGGGCAGCTGTTCCAGCACCTCACCACTCTCACAGCAAACAACTTCCCCCTGACAGCCAACTGAAATCTGCCCTCCCTCACCTTCCAACCATTCCCCTGTCCTGCTGTTATCTCCCCTTTCCAAGAGCTGACTCCCCTCCTGTCTGCAGGCTCCCTTTAGGTACCCCTCTGCTGATGGAGCCCAGGATCCCATTTGCTTTCCGAGCTGCAGGAGCACACTGCTGGCTCATGTTCAGCTTTTCCTCCATCAAGACCCCCAGGTCCTTCTCTGCAGGGCTGCTCTCAAGGACCGCTCCTTCCAGTCTGCATAAATGCCTGGGATTCCCCCGGCCCAAGTGCCAAACTCTGCACTTTGCTGTGCTGAACCTCGTTAGGTTCACCTGGGCCCAACCTTTCAAGCCTCTCGATGTCCCTCTGAACGGCATCCCTTCCTTCCACAAGGCAGGGGACACCGCAGGGCAATGGCACTGCAGGGCTGTTACACTGCAGGGCTGCGGCACTGCAGGCAGATGGCAGAGCAGGGCTGTGGCAGAGCAGGGCTGTTACACTGCAGGGCTGTTACACTGCAGGGCTGTTACGCTGCAGGCAGATGGCGGTGCTGCCGTCCGGCCAGGAGGTGCCTCCCGCACTCCACGCGCGCTCCCAGCAGCGCTGACCTGGATCCACGGGACGGGGGAGCACTAAGGACGCACATCGCCGCGCCTTGATCGTTGCCACGGTCCTTCGCCAGCTGCTTTGCAATCCCCCGGCCAGCTCCCAGCTCCTGCTTGCAGGGCTCCGGCTGGCACAGCCCAATGCAGCGCAATGGGATCTTGGGGAAGGTTGTGGAAGGACTGCCGGCCCTCAGCCCGGCAGCCCCTAGGGTCGCTCAGACTATGCTCTGGTTTTGTCCCTCTGTTCCTTCCAGGATAAAACACCCCGGGGTTCCCGGGACACTCAGCGTTTGGTGCCAGGGTTGTGCCTGCGCAGGGGGATGCAGAAAACAGGAAATGCAGGTCGCAGTACGACCTCTATCCCTGAGCTCTGTGATCCAGCCCTGCCCACCCCTCTTAGGCCTGGTGGCACTTGTTCCAGTCCAGCAGCTGGGATGGGAGGGATGCAACTCAGCCCCTACTGCCACCTGCACAGCCCTGGAGGGATGGCAGCAGGGGTGCAGGGTGCCTGGTGCTGGGTGCAGCGGGTCTGGGAACACGGGGATGCTCAGCACAGCAGTGCTCAGGGCTGGGGATGCAGAAGGATGAAGAGTTTGCTGTGGTGCTGCTGTCTGGAAAAGCCGTGACATGGTCCGTGTTCAGAGCGAGCCCCTCGAGGCCCTCCCCACACCACCCCCATCTGTGTCCCCACAGCCCCACCATGAGATCTCCATGGGGGGAAGACGTGTTCTGGCCCCTCCATCAGCCAGGAACAGGATTTTGCTATGGAGCATCAGAGTGCGTAGCTGTGATGCCGTGAGATGAGCGCAGCCCACAGAGGGAGCAGGCTGATCTGCCTGCAGAAGGCCACGTGCCATCATCAGCCCTGCGCCGTCCCCTCGCCCTGGGGACTCCAGCATCCCTCTGTGGTGCTTTGGGGCTTTCTGGTTTTCTTTCCAGGCTTTTGAACAACTCGAAGTTAAACACAACTAAACTTTGTTTTGTTTTGTTTTGCTTCCATTAGGCTTCTTTCCCTGGGAGCAGTCCAATTAGCGCTAATGAGCTGGACGGTAATTACAGGAGAGTTGATTACAGGTGGCTGTTGCGGGTGGGGCCAATTAGCGGCGCTGGGGATCCTGCATTGGTTTCTTGGGGGGAGCTGAGAGTCGGTGGCTCTGTGTGGGGGGAGCAGCCCACATCCCCACAGCCCTGCGAGGGGAGCCCCGGCCAGCAGGACCCACTCCAGCCCCCATCCTTACCCCTCCTCCTTAACCCCAGCTCTGCAGGGCGCATTGGTGGCACTGGGACACGTCCATCCCCTGCTGCAGTTTGTCCCCTGTGCAGAGGGATGTGTGTTTTGGGGCTGTGCTGTCCCCTGGCACCTGGCTGTGATGTGTGACAAACAACAGCTGAGCCCAAACTTCTCAGAGGTCTGTAAAGGCATCCTCCCAATCCCCCCCTTCTCCCCTCATGCCCCTCAGGGCCAGGGGCTGAAAATGCAAAGGTGAAAGGAGAAAGCCTCTTTGGTGTCCCCTCCAACCCCTGCAGCCCCATTCCAGACAGCACCTCAAAGTGCTGCACCTCCCACCTGGGGCTGTGTGCGGTGTAAGACGTGCTGCTGGGCAGTGCTCATTTGGCTGGGGTTAAAACACACTGATTTTGAGGGACAGCAAAGTGCAGGGCTGTGCTGTGCATTGGTTCAGGGGCTGCCTTTGAGCAGCAGACCCCGCTGGGGTCCTGAAGGGTTAAGCTGTTGTTGGCTTTGGATGCTGTATGCAAAGGAGAAATGAAAAATGAATGCGTGACATGTGATTAATGGTTGGAAGTGTCAGGAGGGTAATTGGTGCCATGATGCTACCAATTGCTGCTGATGGTGACAGAGCTCATCCTGCAAACTCCATCAGTCAATGAGGAAGGGACTCTTTCCTTGGGGGTCTTCAGCCCTGGGGCTGGGGGAGCTGGGAGCAATGGGGCATGGTCAGCAGAGAGGGGTTGGGTGGGACTTGGGCATCTTTTCCAGCCTTAATGATTCCATGGTTCTATGCCTGGTTCACTGGAGAGCTGGGCAACAGGAACCTCATGCAGCTCAACCAGGAACCCCTGGGCAGGAGCAGCCCAGCACACTCCTTTGGTCTGCGAGGTTCAGGTCTGCTTGCTGCTATCAGTGTGGCCGGGGCTCTGCAGAGCTGAATGAGTCCGACAGCAGTTCTGAGAAAGTGGGAGCAGGCATTGCAGCAAGCAAAGATGGATGGAAGCATCACGTTTTACAGGAAATGTTTTATTTTCTTTATCCTCTCTCCAAAGCAGGTGTTAACCCACATGCACTCTTTGCAGAATTAAAAAGCAATGCTATTGCCTGAAATGAGCTGTGACCATTCCTGTCTCCTGGCCCGGGTTCCCTTCGCAGTCACTGCAGAAAGATGGACATTTCTGGGGTCAATTCATTGCACGCACTGTCACGCACAGCCTAGGGCAGGATGAGCAGTTTGCTGGGCATGCCTTGCTGGCTCAGTGAGCATCTGAGAACCTGAGTCCTGGCAACTGCTCCAGCAGTCGGAATATCCCATCCCGGATCTGCTTCATCTTCATGCCATAAATGAGCGGGTTGAGCATGGGAGGGACCGTCAGATAGAAATCAGCCACCAGGACTCGGGTGTGAGGTGCCAAGCCAAGAGAGAACATCTGCAGGTACATGGAGAGGAGGCCGCCCATGTAGAACAGGAGGATGACGGACACGTGGGACCCGCAGGTGCTGAGGGATTTGAGACGAGCCCCGCGGGATGGCAGCCTCAGCACTGACCTGAGGATCATCCCGTAGGAGAAGGTGATGAACACAGAGTCTGTCCCGACCAGCAGCGTTGCCACGATGATGCTATAGAGATGGCTGGCTGATGGGTCAGCACAAGCCAGCTCCACCACGGCCATGTGCTCGCAGTAGGAGTGGGGGATGACCCTGTCCCTGCAGTAGGGTAAGCTGGTGAGGAGGCACATTAAAGGGGTCATGACAGCAGCTCCCCGGGCCAGAGAGAGCAGCCCTATCTGCGTGGTCCGTGCCTCGGTCAGGATGGTGATGTATCTCAGGGGGTTGCAGATGGCCACGTATCGGTCAAAGGACATTGCCAGGAGCACCCCTGACTCCACGGCAGTGAACATGTGGATGAAGAACATCTGGGTGAAGCAAGCCTGAAAAGCAATCTCTCTGGAGCCCAGCAAGAATACACTCAGCATTTTGGGAACTACAGCAGTTGTGAAGATGAGGTCAATGACAGCCAGCATGGAAATGAAATGGTACATGGGCTCGTGGAGACTTTTGTCCAGCCTCACGGCAAGCAGGACCGTGCTATTTCCCAGCAAGGCCATGATGTACATAAAGCAGAATGGGATGGAAATCCACGTGTGGGCATCTTCCAAGCCAGGGATTCCCAGCAGGAGAAAAGGCAAAGGAGTGGTGTTGGATTGGTTGGGGACCAACATGGCACAGCTGACTTTAGTTCCCTGCAACACAGAGACAGAAAGTTTTGGATTTTGCTACCATTTCTTTGGTCATAAAACCATGTACACATGGCATCACAAAATGTAGGGAAAACCTTTCAGGATCTGTTACCCACAGTCAGGTTTTAAAACTGGTGCTGTGGTCGGTGCTCTGCATGGCAAAACTGAGCTGAGAAGCTGCAGCCAGAGAAACGATGTCTCGAGCAGCAGCCATTGCTACCCTCAGCTGAGGAAGGTTGAATTATGTGGCACCAACAACCCACGTACTCATCAGTCCACGAGGCTGAGGGACAAAGCAAAGCAGAACACAGCCCTGTGTGGCGTTCATGTCATAACAGAGTGGGATTCTCTCATTCCTGGCAGGCAGTGCACAGTGCAGGCTGGTGGGCAACTGGAGATGGAGAACCTTGGGTTTTTGCCCCAGCTGCACTGATCCCATGGTTATAACCACACACTTCTCTTCCCCTCTGACCCTGCCTGTCTGCTCCCTCCAGCTGCAGCCCCCTGTCCTGCCTTCCCGTGCTTGGCCACAGAGGCACTTCTCATCACAGTAAGTTCATAGAACGGGTTGAGTTGGAAGGGACCCCTGAACCCATCTTATCCCACTCTCTGCAGTGCACAGAGACCCCCACAGCTCCGTCAGCGCTCACTGATGCCCTGACCTCGGATGTCTGTAGGGATGGATCCAGGGAACTGAATCGTAGCATGGCTTAGCTTGAGAGAATTGCTATCCACACAGCTACAAGATCGCAATTTAATTTTTTTTTTTTTTTAATATAATCTCTATTTCCCCCCTGTGCATCCAAAATTGCACTGCCTTTGGTATCCCTGAGGTGCTGCCCACTGCTCTCACAGCCCCTGCTCACTGGGATGCAGTGGGAGCCACACCACGTGTGCAGCTCAGGGCAGCCGGTTCTTCTCAGCTCTGTCAGTTTCTTGGCCTGCCCTTCATGACTTTGCCTTTCCCCACGCAGTTTGCATTGTTTTTAGGAAACCCGATGAGAGCAGCACAGAACAGCTCCCAGCCTGGGGCCAGGCACTGCAGTACCGTGCAACCAGCGCCTGTTGTGATGTTGGGTCTGGCAGCTTCAGTCGAGGTCCCTCAGCCATTCCATTCTGCCCTCACTCTCCTGATGCCTCTCAGCTCAGTGCCATCCCACCTGGACACAGAGCAGCAGCGGTGCATCTCCAGACCCTACACACACACACACACACAGGTTAACCAAACTTCCCATCTCATCAGAAAACAAAATCAGGTTTGTTTGACAAGAGCTATTTCCCGCTGATTGCCGTTAATTGAATTAGGCTTAACTCGATTCCAGTTCTGTAATTCTCTTTTGGCCCCATCTCCTGTTGGCCGCTGGGGCAGCGCGCGGGCGCTGACGTCAGGCTGGGCGCTGTGCAGATAACAGCACTGTCTGATGTCTCCTTGGGGCAGTGCCAGATTGGGGCAGGATGGGGACACACATGCAGTGTACCCGGACCTGCTGCTGCTCTTGTCTGCCTCTCATGCAGAGGATGAATGGCTCCACCTGCTTTTATCTGGTTTCCCTACTGAAAAGCTCCCGACGTGCAGGAGGTCCCAACGTGTGCCCCACTCCTCCTCTGCCCCATTTGTTGTCGTGGCTGCAGCTCCTGCCCCATCCTGGCCATGCAGTGCTTCCCATCAGCCCAACTGCTCATGGCAGCTCTCAGAGATCCCTGCAGTTCCCCATTCTAATTTCCCTCTGCTTTTGTCAGCTTTAGAAAGCAGAGCTTCACAAGAAAGCAGTGTTGCATCTGCAATACATTGAAGCACTGCCTCCAGCCCCTGGGCACCACCAACCTCTGTTCCTGTAGTTCAGCTCTTTGCCATCACAGCGGAGCCCCTTCTGCTGGATGCAGAGCCCTCACATGGATAAGATGGGCCCTGTGCTCTCCTGTGACACTTTATCACATCTTCCAGACACGGCCCTTCCCACCCCAGCTCTCCCTCCCTCCCTCCCTACCCCAGACCCCCTGGGGCAGTGTGAGCTGTGTTGGGCTCATTATAGATTGGTTATAGAAAAAGAAAAAAATTTATTTTTTCAGTGAACAGTTTCTGCTTTTTGTTAAACTACTGATCTGTGTCTTCATTCTAATGGGAGGCTGAACTGATTTCTTACAGGAAGTCCCCAACCGTTACCATTCCCTTGCTGGCTCAGCTCCTGTGTGTGCGCCCACAGCCAGCCCCCACCCCAGCAGCCCCATCCACACACATCCCCACATCACACTGCTCACAGCCACCTGCAGCGCAGGGCAGAGCTGTGGCTGTGCCTCAGTCCCCCCAGCGATGCAGCAGGGAGTCCTGCATGGAGGTTCCCAAGGGCACGAGTCCTCCATGGGCATCTGCTGCGAGCTCTGATCAGCGCCAGGGGGACACAGCATGAACCCTCCTTCTTCTCTCCCGCCTCACTTATTTTTCAGCTGGCTAAAGAGATGGGAAAGTGAGGCAGCAACACGAGTCACAGACCCTTAGAGCCACAGCGGTGGGAAGGGACCTCTGGAGATCCCCCAGCCCAACCTCTGAAGCAGCTCCCTGCAGTCTATGCACAGGACAGCACCCGGGTGTGTTTGGATGCCTCCAACAAGGAGACCCCCCACCTCTCAGAACAGCAGTGCTGGGGCTCTGCTCCTCTCACAGCACAGAAGTGCTGTTCCACAGGAGTACAGGGGGAGGATCCCCTCCCTCGCCCTGCTGGCCACATTCTTTTTAATGAGCCCCAGGATCCCATTGGCCTTTTTGTCCACAAGGCACACTGCTGGCTCACCGTCGCCTGTTGTCCACCAGGAGCCCCAGGTCCTTGTCCGCAGAGCTCCTCTCCATCTCACAGACCTGTACTGATGCTGTGGTTGTTCCTCCCCTTGTGTAGGACCCTACACTTGTCCTTGTTGAGCCTCCCTGGGTTCCTCCCTGCCCAGCTCTCATCCTGCCCAGCTCTCACTGACTGGCAGCAAAGCCTTCTGGGCTGTCAGGCACTGCTCCCAGCTTCATTCCATCACCAAATTAGCTGAGAGGGGACCCCATCCCTTCATGGGGAAGGGTCTGAAAGCAAGGGGTGTGAAGAGTGCTGAGGTTCCTTGGGTTGTTTGGCCCAGAGCAGAGGAGGCTGAGGGGAGGATTATGGCCCTACAGCCCCCCACGGCCCTACAGCCCCTGGTGACCCTACAGCCCCCCACGGCCCTACAGCCCCTCATGGCAGCCTGTGGCTACCTAACAAGGAGGAGCCACCAATAGAAACAGAGGGAATGGCGTGAAGCAATAACAGAGGAGTCTGAGGTTGTATATCAGGATGTTCTATGATTTTGTGATATATGATTCTATGATTCCATATTCAGGAGTCCCGGGAGGCATTCCAGAACCATGGAGATATGGCACTATGGTCAGTGGGTATGGTGGGGGTGGGGTGAGGTTGGGTTAGGGTTTGGGTTGGGATCTTGGAAGTCGTTTCCAATCTTAAAGATTAGATGATGATTTCTCACTCATCTGCCTTACACATCCTAAAAGGACTGACACTACAGTCCCTGCAATGTGTGACAGTCTCCTGCTGACAGCAACAATAGGTTTGCATTGAGTCAAAAAGACACCGTAGAAGAAATTTCCCCATTTTGAATAGAATCTGTTTATTGATACAAATACATGTGCAGTTGTGAATTTTAAATGATCACAGGGACATTCACAGCACAGAGCACATCCCAAAACCCAAAGCTGATGGCTGCACCTCTGTCTCTTATAAGAAGGAAGGGCAAGGCAGCCCGGCATTTGCTCATGATCCCGGTCCCAAACACCTCCTGTCGCACTGCAGGGTCTCACACAGTCATTAAAGCCAACAAGTCCTCCCCCATTCCCTCACGGCTTCCATTCCCTGCGTGCATCCACTGGGAATGGAATGGGTGCTGTGCTTGTGTGGGTCAACAGCCCTGGAAAGTCACTGAGTGCTGTGACAGCCGTGAGCCTTCCTGGGAAGCAGCACGTTGAGCACTGCCTTCTGGATCCGCCTGGTCCTCATGCTGTAGATGATGGGGTTCAGCATGGCGGGGAGGACGAGGTAGAGGTCGGCCAGCAGAACCTGTGCACGCACAGACACAGCTTGGCTGAAGTGCTGCACGTAGATGGAGAGCAGGCCGGGGATGTAGTACAGCATCATCACACAGATGTGGCACCCGCAGGTGCTGAAGGCCCTCCTGCACGATGCCTTGCCCAGGACGGCTTTCAGGATCATCAGGTAGGACGCAGCAATGAAAGCTGTGTCCATGCCTACTATCAGAGAGGACACAGATATGCTGTAGAGTCTGCTGGGGTTGGGGTCTGCGCAGGCAAGACTGGTGACAGCCATGTGCTCGCAGTATGAATGGGGAACCACGAGGGAATGGCAGTAGGGGAGGTTTGTCACCATCCCTGTCAACGGGACCATGAAAAGTAGTGCTCTCACCACGATGGCCAGGCATATCTGGGCAACTGTTTGTCGATTCAGGATCATTCTGTACCTGAGGGGGTGACAAATGGCAACGTAGCGGTCAAAAGCCATGGCCAGGAGCACTCCTGACTCCTCTGATGTCGTGGAATGAACAAAGAACATCTGAACAAAGCAGGCGGTGTAACCAATCTGGTTGGAATGGAGCCAGAAGATGCCCAGCAGCTTGGGGACGATGGACGTCACTATCACCACGTCGATGGCGGCCAGCATGGCCAGGAAGCAGTGCATGGGGTCCCGCAGGGACCCGTCCAGCACAATGACCAGCAGAACCATGCTATTTCCTAGCAGGGCGAGGATGTACGCTGAGCAGAAAAGGATGCCCAGGCAGATGGGGAAAGCTTCCAGGGTGGGGACACCCACAAGGATGAAGGAGGAGGAGCTGCTGTTGGGGTGGCTGAAGGGGCCAGGAGCCATGCAGGAGGATCTTGCTTCTATGCTTAAGAATGTGAAAAAGACCCCGGAATGGGATCCATGGGATGTGCAGAACTGAGGGTGCGAAGCTGAGGGCAACGCACTGATGCACGTGCCATATAGGAACCCAAACTGTTACTGCTATGTGTGAGATGGGATCTCTGTGATGTAACACGACTGGGAGAAGGGAACAGAGCAAAACTGCTGATGAAATGGGGCTGTTGGATGGCAAGAACTTCAGATGCTGCTCACGTTTCAGACTGTGCCACCGGCGCTCACCAGCAGTCTCCTTCAGTCCGTTGCTTGTGGAGACGTTTCTTCGTTGGCTGCTCACCACCGCCCAGCTGAGATCCTGGAGTCAGCTGCAGGAGGAGGGGATGCTCAGCACTCAGCTTCCCTCGGGCTCTGCTGCCGAGTGCTCCTGGCTGCCCTGCACCGTGCACTACACAGAGCTCCTCCAAACGTGCAAGGCGAGATCTGATGTCAGGAGCTGCCCTGGGACATTGAGCACAGCCATGGCAATGCCATTCCCCACTCCATTCTTTCAGTCACTCATGTGTGGAGCCTGCACAATTAGGTGTTCTGTTGTCAGGAGAAGCTTGAAGGAAATACAAACCCTGCAGCGGAGACAGGGATGCTGTGGGTACCCGGGCTGCTGTCACCAGGGAAGGGGTAAAGGGATAAAAACCTGCAGGTCTGAGCTCCGAGTGCAGAGAAGAGCTCCAGCGCAGGGCACAGAGAGCAGCTCCCTCCCTGCCTCCTTCCCTCCGTGCAGGGCTGTGTCCTGGGCCGAGCAGGGGCTGCAGGCAGCAATCAGACACAAAGCACTCGTGGACACCAACCTCTGGCCTGACGTCCGTCCGGACCCGGAGCTGGCTCCCCAGGTGCAGCCATCCCAGCAAACAGATGTGCTGCCAGAAGCTCTCTCCCACAGCCGGTGCCTGCGATGGGTGTCTCGGCAGCGCTGCAGAGCCCGACCCGTGGGGCTCCTCGGCCTGGCTGGGGGGAAGCAGCACGGCAGAGCTGTGCAGCCCGAGCAGAGGCTGTGCTCTCGCTGTGAGCAGGTGGGGCTGGAAGGCAGAGCGGTGCGTCTGCACGGCGCGGTGCGGAAGGGCCGGCTGATATCCGTGCTCTGCAAAGCCCCCGCGAGACCCCAGGTGAGGCTGGGCTCTGCGCTGCCGGGAGGAGGGGATGTTCAGGGCTGCTTCAGCTCCTGTCATTGGCTCTCTCTCGCAGTGCCGGGCCGTTGGGTGCTGGGGGGCACGGAATTCCCCAGCGCCTGCCTGGGGCTCGTGAGACCAATGCACCAAAAGTAAATGAAGAACTCTTTGATGGTGGGAGAGCGAGGCGGTTTGGAAACTCCACGTTTCCGTTCTTCTGTCCACGCAGAACCACAACAGCCGTCTCCTCTGCCTGCTGGGCTCCCCAGAAGAGTCTGTGCCAGAACACGGGCAGGGAGGTGGATCTCATCAGCCCCGAGCCCTGGCAGCACCATGCAGCGTGTGGGGGGACGATGCCCACGGGTCATACATACAGAGACCCTGTGGTGGCAAACCTCCAGCACGAGGCCTTCATGGATCGTTAACGGGCTGCCCAGCCATTATCCCTTATAGTCTGGTGAAGTCCCGGCCTTGTCTTATCCAATCTTAATAATTCTGTGACTCTGCTCCATTCAGCCTTACTCCTATTTCCAGCACCAATAGCAGACCTGTAGGGAAGGAGGCAAGAGCTGATTCCTGTCATACTTCCCTTGTGTGCCTGCCCATCTTCCAATAATTTGAAGCTCAGGGACTTCCTAGTCTGGATATGCTTTCTCCATTCTTAATAACCCCATCCCCAAATCCATCTGAGCTGGTTTTTGGAGCAAATTTTATCATTTATGCTGTCAGTCAAGGAGTTTCACAAATTAATGGTACTTTCAGGGAAAACATGCACAGAAGGTGAAATTAGGCAGAATGGGAAGAGATACACGTTTCTCAGGCACTACTTTCCCCATTGTGCCTAAGGGACAGATTTTATCTCCCTGGTGTTCCAGACGTTTGACTTTCCTGACCTCTACACAATCTCTGCCAAGCTGCCTTGAGCCCTCCACATGACACAAGCCAACAGGCACGTCGGTCTGTTTCTAGTCACTGCTTTCTGCAGTGTAATGCCAATACCACGAAGCCAACACCGTGTGAGCTCTGCCAAGATAATGCTGGCCATAAGAGCTCATTGCAGAGAGGGCTCTTCTTGCAGTGCGGTCAGACATCTCGGCCATTGATCCAGGGATGCAGAGCCATCGATGGCATGAGCCAGCTTGGCGGGAAAGAAAAGTGCCTCCTCCTGCCAGAACTGCTGATCTGGAGAGGGCAAACACATCCGAGATCCTACAGTCCTTCGCTGGTAAAAGCACATGCTTTTCCATCCTCTCACTCAGAGGCAATCTGCAAACCCGTGTGCTGTTCAGGGCAGTGTTACTCATTATTCACCCTGTATTGCTAAGCTATCCAGATTATTAAAAGATGCTCTTCAACGAGCCTCAGACTCAGTTTTTCTTGGGACGTGGTGCCTTGGTTTGCCTTTTTCTAGTATATTCATAGTCCCACTCCTCTGGCATCACCTGATGTACAGCAGCCCCCCCTGGGGAGTTGTCCCCACTGCCCCGCAGTTTCACCCATCTTACAGCTGCCTTTTGCTTCATGCTCTCTCCTGTCTATTTGCCCACAGCCTCACGCAGTGCCTCAGGGCCCAGGCTATGAGGACAGCACTCTGGGGCCGTGCCCCAGCCCTGCTCAGAACTACACACACAGAGGAGGTGCCCTCCAGACCCTCAGCCCCAACCCAGCCTTGCACGGAGTCCTTCGCTTCCACCAACACACCCCAAGGACAGCTGCAGCTGCAGCCCATTTGGAAAGGCCACGTTAGGGAGATATTGCAGTAATTTTGGTGATTTTTGAGCTGTATGTCAGGGAGCAGCACTTTGAGACTTCAGGTGGAGCAGCACTTCAGGTCCTGTCGACACACTTCAGAGCATTTTCTGTGTAATTCAGTGGCTCGAAAAGCTGATCGGATTATGCTTCATGCAATTTGTCAGTTCAGTAATGTGCAAAGTGACAAGTTTTGATCACTGCAGTAGTCAAAATCCTGCAGATTTTCTAGAAATGAGGAACACTTCCAGCCAGCCTTACCTGGCTTACTGTACTCCATTAGATTTGCCCCCAGAGAATGAGGTGCTCAGTACTGAACAAAGAACCACAGGAGCTGCCACGTTTGGTTGCTTGCAGATTGGCAAAGTGTTCCTGACCTCTTAAGAAGTGAATAGATCCGTAGATCCTAGGTTGTGAAGTTGAGATTTTAACTCTCTCCTCAGCCATTTTATTATAGATCTGCTTCTCTGCTGCTAAGTAGTGATCATTGCATTAAACAGGTTTGATGGACTTCACATTTCTATGCAGTTCTCAGATGTTGGACCACATCAGCCATGCAATCTGAGTCCATGTAAAACACAGAGCTGACTGCTTTTGCAACCAACTAACAGCCACCCAGCATTCCTCATCAGCAAGAGTCAAACATCTCTTGAATTTTGATTTTAAGAGCCTTAGGGTAACCATCCAGCCCTCACCACATCCCCAGTATAAGATCAACTCATCTCCAATAGATAAACGTACAAACGTACCACAATAGTTCACTGCAGAGACACCTTCCTTTTCCCAGAGCACCTCTTTCAGAACATTTTCCTACTGCCAAGCCCATTCCTCGCCAGAGCTCATGGCTTTTGTGCTGCCATGACAAGAAGGACTCATTACCTTCTTGATGATGTTTGCCATCCTCTTCAGGTGAAAAGGAGTGGACCAGAGCTATGATGAGATAATGGCAGATCTTAGATGAGTGGATCACCAGATGTTAAACCTACATGCCCACAGCTTGTTTGAAGTTGGCTTAACCGTGGAAAAGCCTGCATGCAAATAGTCAGCACTGATGTAGTCAATTCATGCAGGAAGGTTAATTGAGGTCACAAGTCTGTAGCTGTCAGTTCTCCACCCCAATATTCACTTAATTGATGATGTCTGGAAGTAATTAAGTAGATCATTAAGCCAGTAAGAGACAAAGTTCATGTATATATATTGGCATATCTGGTGGCTTTTAGGGCAGATTGCTTTATGCTCACCTCAGTCTGCCTGAGAGCTGAACTTGGCTCAGAGCTTGGCAATGTGCTTAAAAATATTGGCGCAGCCCTGGGTTAAATGCAACCTTCCACCCAGCCCAGCACGGTGCTTTGGGCTGGCCCTGTCATCCTCAAGGACTTTTTGTGTCTCACGCAGCTGAGCAAACTCCTCAGCTTGCTAAAAGGACTCACATGCATCGTTAATGCATCTTAAGGAACCTGACCACCCTAATCGCTCACTGCTGGCTCAGAAGAGACTGTAATCATCACAGACAAGGAACTGCTGCCTGGGAGTAGCCAGGAATAGCAATGGCTTGTAAACAAATGTGCTTCTTCTCCCCACTGCTTGGATTATCTCTGTCTCAGCATTTAAGCAATGATGAACTAATTTTTTAGAGACTGGTCCATAAAGGTGAAAGGTTTCATAGAATCATAGAATCACCAAGGTTTCATCTTTGTCTGAAGAAGAAGAGCATCTGGAAATAAAATCATAGAATCATTCAGGTTGGAAGAGACCTCTAAGATCACCCAGTCCAACCATCAATACGTCACCACCATGTCCAAACCACATCCCTCAGTGCCACATCCAGCCTTTCTCTGAACACCTCACAGACGGTGACTCCACCACCTCCCAGGCAGGCTGTGCCAGCCTCACCACAACATTTTTTTCATCCAACCTGAGCCTCCATGACACTCTTTAAGGCCATAAATACTTTACAACAACTCCTCAAAGGAAGTTGTGGCCATGTAGGAGTCGGCCTCTGCTCCCAGGTAACAGTGATAGGATGAGAGATAATGGCATCAAATTGTGCCAGAGGAGAGTTGGGTTGGATATTAGGGGAAATTTATTCTCTGACTGATTGGCCAGGCTGCCCAGGGAGGTAGGGGAGTCATCCCTGGAGGTGTTCAAGGACTGTGAAGATGTGGCACTTGAGGAATGGTGGGATGGATTTGGATGGATTGGGGTTGGATGTGGTGATCTTAGAGGTCTTTTAAAACCTTCATCATTCTATGGTGATCTCACATGGGAGGTCTAGCTGTTCTCCCCAGTGTCTTCCCTTCTCCAGGCTGAACACCCCCAGCTCTCATCCTGGCTCCTTAGCAGAGGTGCCCCAGCCTCTGAGCATCCCCACAACCCCCCTTTGGCCCCACCCCAGCAGCCCCACATCCTGGCTCCAGGGCTGATCACAGCACTGCTGAGGGGTCTGAGAGCAGAGCAGAGAGGGACCTGTATTCATCCTTGGGGTTGCCCCTACCCAGGTACAGGACTTTGCACTTGACCTTGCTGAACCAACTGTTGTTTGCAGAGGCCAACTTGTCCAGCCTGTCCAGATCCCTCTGGATTGCACCCCTTCTCTTCAGCACATGGACTGCCCCACTCAGCTTCGTGTCACCCCCAAACCTGCTGATGGTGCTCTCAGTTCTGCTGTCCATGATGTTGACAAGGGCATTGGAGAACACCAGGCTCCGTGCTGAGCCTTGAGGAATACCACTCATTACTGGTCTGCACCTGGACACTGAACCATTGACCTTGATCCTTTGAATGAGACCATCAGCCAATTCCTTACTCTCAGAATGATCCTTCCAACAGATCCACATCCCTCCAATTTACCGTCAAGGATGTCATGTAGGACTGAAGAATCATAGAATGACAGAATGGCCTGGGTTGCAAAGGAGCACAGTGCTCACCCAGCTCCAACCCCCTGCTGTGTGCAGGTTGCCAACCAGCAGCCCAGGCTGCCCAGAGCCACATCCAGCCTGGCCTTGAATGCCTGCAGGGATGGGGCATCCACAGCCTCCTTGGGCAACCTGTTCCACTGCCTCACCACCCTCTGCATGAAAAACTTCCTCCTAAAGCTGCCGCTCGTCACCAGTCTCCATCAGTTCTCTCAACTGTGGGCTTTTTGAATGCAACCATCCAACCAATTCCTCATCTGAGCAGTGGAGCCTGCTTGGCAAACTGAGCAGGCTGCTAAATCCAGAGAACTGGAAAATTTCAGAGCGCTCAGCTTTGACGTCACAGTGCTGATAGTGAGCTGGGTGTAAATAACATTCTTGTTTGAGCTCCTTTGTCTGCTTTTTGTTCCTTTCTGTGTGCTTAGAAAATGAGCCGAGGGCCTGCAGGTCCCCTCCCAAGAGCTGCTGGTGCTGCTGGAGGGGGAAGAGGGGCAGCAGCAGTGTGTGTCAGCTGGGACGGGGTGGGCAGTGGGTGACCTTTGGGGTCTTTCACTGTCGTTTTGCTCGTGATTCCCCTCAAACAACAAAAACATGGCTTCTGTTCCCTGAGTTATTTATTGATGCACGAGGCAGCCATGGATCTGATTCATAGGTCAGAGCTTCAAACACTGCACGCAGAAAAACAGCCCACTGTCAACCCACAAAATCCATCATTTTTCTATGGAATGAATGCAACTACAACCCCCAAGTCCTAGAACAAGAAATGTGTTTTACTGCATGTCTGGCATATTTCTAAATCTGGACTATGAAAAGAGGAGATCCCTGTTTGCACTGTGAAAGGAATTTATGGGACGCAGTTTCACTGGCGTGTCCATAACTGTTGCATCTCTGACCTTGCATTTGCAACTGCAGACCAGGAGGTGAGAAATCCTCACTCCCAACAAGGTTCCCTGGCATTTTATGTTCTTCCTTCAATATATTTTCAAGATAAACTCCACTGATGGGCTCAGCTTGGGTGCATGATGATCTCTTCCCACGTTGGACCCATTTGTGCCCAGCATAGGGGATCCCCCAACATCCCCCCTCGGTCCCCAACCCCAACCCCAACCATCCTGCCCACACCAAGCGCACCTCCCCATGGGTTTCTGGAGCCACATTTACAGCCTGTTTGTGCTGTGCACATAATGAGTGAAGTTACTTTGCTCCTAGCTCGGGAAATGAAGATCTTAATAAGAGATCTCCCAGAAAGTTCTGTTTCCAGAAAGTGGTACTTAGCTGTTTCTTCCAAAAATACATTTCTAAATGGTAGGCAGTGAAAAAAACAAAACGAAACAAAACAAAAAACTCTCCCCAAAAAACCCACTATGAAAATATTAATATTGGATGAAAATATTTTGTAACATCCATCTCTGCTGCTGCTACTTTTCTGGGATGCACTGAGATTACTGCAAGGAAGGGAATAAATACCAGAGAGAGGTTACTGCTGCAGGACTCTGACTGCAGCCACTGAGCCCTCCACCTGCAGGGCTTGTGCAGACTTTTACAGCACCAGTTCTGGTTGCACAAAGTATATCTGCTCTACAGTTTCCAGCCATAAATTATTATTTGTGTTATGATAGCAACTGAGAGCCAGCCGAGGGTGGGGCAGCATGCAGCACAGCAGTGGGAGAGAAGTGCGTTTCTCATCCCCGGAGTTATCGATCCAAGCAAAGGAAAATTAACAGCTGGGTGAGGTTCAGAGAGCAGTACTGGAAACTGTCAGTAAAATCAGGACCTTACTTCAGCAGGCGTGTTGGACTTGAAGATCAACAAAGGCCCCTTCCAAACCCTATGACTCTGTGAACCTCCTCTTTATTCACCCTTATCCCATGAATGATGAACCTTCATTATGTAGATGCTCCCTATGGTGATATGGACCAGCAGAGCCAGGTCCTTCCCAAACCAGTGCACCACCGATCAGTGGCACGTAGAAGGCCAAGACAGGCAGATATGGGCAATGCAGGTGCTGAACTCCTTGAGCCTCTGCTTCCACAGTGACAGCCCCGAGGGCCAGAACAGAGAGACGTTGAGGACATGGCCAGGACTATGGCCAGCACCACGGCCAGCACCACAGCCAGGACCATACCCAGCACCATGGCCAGCACCATGGCCAGCACCATGGCCAAGACCATGGCCAGGATCAAGCCCAGCACCATACCCAGTGCCATACCCAGTGCCATACCCAGCGCCATACCCAGTGCCATACCCAGTGCCATACCCAGCACCATACCCAGTGCCATACCCAGTGCCATACCCAGCACCATACCCAGTGCCATACCCAGCACCATACCCAGTGCCATACCCAGTGCCATACCCAGCACCATACCCAGTGCCATACCCAGCATCATACCCAGTGCCATACCCAGTGCCATACCCAGCACCATACCCAGTGCCATACCCAGCACCATACCAGTGCCATACCCAGTGCCATACCCAGTGCCATACCCAGCGCCATACCCAGTGCCATACCCAGCACCATACCCAGTGCCATACCCAGTGCCATACCCAGTGCCATACCCAGCACCATACCCAGTGCCATACCCAGTGCCATACCCAGCACCATACCCAGTGCCATACCCAGTGCCATACCCAGCACCATACCCAGTGCCATACCCAGTGCCATACCCAGTGCCATACCCAGCGCCATACCCAGTGCCATACCCAGCGCCATACCCAGTGCCATACCCAGCACCATACCCAGTGCCATACCCAGTGCCATACCCAGCACCATACCCAGCGCCATACCCAGTGCCATACCCAGTGCCATACCCAGTGCCATACCCAGCACCATACCCAGTGCCATACCCAGCGCCATACCCAGCACCATACCCAGCACCATACCCAGTGCCATACCCAGCGCCATACCCAGCGCCATACCCAGCGCCATACCCAGTGCCATACCCAGCGCCATACCCAGCACCATACCCAGTGCCATACCCAGTGCCATACCCAGCGCCATACCCAGTGCCATACCCAGCGCCATACCCAGCGCCATACCCAGCACCATACCCAGTGCCATACCCAGTGCCATACCCAGCACCATACCCAGTGCCATACCCAGCGCCATACCCAGCGCCATACCCAGTGCCATACCCAGTGCCATACCCAGCACCATACCCAGTGCCATACCCAGTGCCATACCCAGCACCATACCCAGCGCCATACCCAGTGCCATACCCAGCGCCATACCCAGCGCCATACCCAGCACCATACCCAGTGCCATACCCAGCGCCATACCCAGTGCCATACCCAGTGCCATACCCAGCACCATACCCAGTGCCATACCCAGCGCCATACCCAGCGCCATACCCAGTGCCATACCCAGTGCCATACCCAGTGCCATACCCAGCGCCATACCCAGTGCCATACCCAGTGCCATACCCAGCGCCATACCCAGTGCCATACCCAGCACCATACCCAGCACCATACCCAGCGCCATACCCAGCACCATACCCAGCACCATACCCAGCGCCATACCCAGTGCCATACCCAGCACCATACCCAGTGCCATACCCAGCACCATACCCAGCGCCATACCCAGCACCATACCCAGTGCCATACCCAGCACCATACCCAGCGCCATACCCAGTGCCATACCCAGCACCACGGCCAAAACCATGTCCAGCAAGGTGCAGCCCTTTACATCACTGCCCTGCACTGAGGGGATGGTTCACCTGGTGCTCACCCAACAATCCTGCTTTTGACAAAACCACAAACCTGACCTTAGAATTGGTATGCAGATCACACAGTGCCGCCTGTCTTCTCGTAGGTGCACTCTGAAACCTCTAAAGAGGCCCAGGGTCCAGACAGGCTCCCATGGAAATGCTCTGCGTTTACCAGTATATGTCACAGTGGATCAAAATGGTGATCTGATGATAGTGTACATAAATTATAAAAATTAAAACCTCTCATTTTTTGCAGCTTGGCCTCTTTGTAGTGTTGTAAGCATCCAGCCCAAGTCTTGGAGCAACTTTCTTTTCTGAGAGAAGGACACAGACACCAGTCCCCCTGTTGTCGTTGTTTGAGCAATTAAAATTGAGTTGGGCTGCAGGAGGCTCTTCTTTGCCACAAAGCTACCCAGGGCCAGTAACTGGTATCTCCATGAGAAATAGGGACTGGATGAAGAAGGGATGAGCAAAACAAGTGCTGCAACCTATTTCAAGAAGAATTTGTCCAGCGCAATACACCCTGAAGATAAGGAATCACAGACAGCATGGCCAAGAAAAAACACATGGGCTTCAGACCTGTTGCACTGCATGAAGGATGAGGCAGCTCACAGTGAAACAGATGGAACAGAGGTGAAAAATTCCCACTCTGGGAAAGATGTCAGGGGAGAAATGAAGCCCTGAAGCTGATGTAATTGAATACTGACATGAAGTCCATGCAGATTTGCTTGAGCCTTAAAGTGAAGAATGGTATTTATAAAATATGCTATTACGGCTGGTAGTGGGAATTTATAGACAAGAATGAAACAGAGAGAATGGAACACCTCTGCTATGAGAATGGGCTGAGAGCTGGAGCAGTGCAGCCTGCTGGGAGAGTTGAGAGCAGCCTTTAGTATCTACAGGGGCTGTAAGAAAGAGGGGGACCCTGTAGCAGAGTCTGTGTGATAGGACAAGGGGAAATAGTTTTAGACTAAAAGAGGGGAGACGTGGATTTGACATAAAGGAAGGAGTTGTTTACAATACAGCTGTTGAGGCACTGGCACAGGTTGCCCAGAGATGGTGGTGCCCCATCCCTGGAGACACCCAGGGTCAGACTAAGAGGACAGTGAGCACTGATGGAGCTGTGGTTGTCCCTGTGCATTGCAGGGAATGAGACCAGGTGGCCTTTAAGGGCCCCTTCCAACTCAGATGATTCTATGATTCTATGGATTCAGTCTTACCTCACTGAAAAAAGTGGAAATATTCTGTGACTCCTGCAAGAAAGGAAAACAACCCCTGTATTTCATGTTCCCAGTACAGCCATTGAGCAAGTTGCACCATTACCACCTGCAATAACACTCACAGCACTGCGTGCCGAGGTGCTGGGGGCTGAAAGTCACCACTGCTGCAAACATCTGCACTCCCAAAGGGAAAACACAAAGAGATGGTGTTGGAGAATGAAAGAAGTGGCAGCAAATGGCTTTGGCCCATGGCGAGCAAATATTACCTTACCCAACACAGAAGTCTCAGGAAAGGACAAAGGACTGTAAATTAAAGTTGCAGAGGACTGTGTAGGTAAGTAAAAAATTGCCCTGCCAAGTCCAAAGGAAGCACGTCTCTGATTGCTCCAAGTTTTGCAGTTTTTGTGTTCATAGCACAGCTTGGGAATTTGGACATCTCAGATCCCTGAGACGTGCAATGGGGCACAAGGTAATGAAACCTCAAACTGAAATATATTCATAAAATGCCACCTGGGAATCATTCCTTTCCTCCCCGAAGGTTCTTCCTGATGAGCAAAGCAGTCAGAGCCTTTCTGAGAGCTGTGAAGGTGTTGGAGAGGTTACTTCAGCCCCCAGAACCCACAGGGAACTTCTGCTCAGTGCTGGCTTTGCTCGCTGTAAGCTGAGCCACATCATGTTGAGAGGCTGCTTAACCACTGCTCTAATGACTCCAGGACTGGGGAAGTGGCTGATTGTACCCTCAGGGCTCCTCCAGCCTCTTGCTGCTTTCTTTCAGGAGGGGGTTCTCTGTTTCAGACAGCCCTCAGCCATCCCTCTTTGAAGGCTCTCTCCTTCTGAGCTCAATGTAAATAATTCAGACCTACATCAACTTTCAGCAAGGAGCTCCTCTCATCTGTCAGCCACCTCGCTAAGGTTTGTTTCGTCGGAGCCTCCCCACCACCAGCTCCATTTGGTGGCCTCTGGTTACAAGGCATGGCAAAGCCACAACCCTGCACAGTCCCTGGGTGATGGGTGGTTTGTAGACCTGCACCATTCACACTCTGCAAGTTTCTCAAGGTAAAGTTCATGATTATAATATGATATCATAAGACAACGATCCTATTGGATGGAGATTTTGGTTTGATCTATCTTTTCTGGGATCCCTTTGGCGACTTCACCTAGGGATTGAAGGGAGCCATCAGTTACCAGAGCTAAGTGACAACACCAGGAGGTGGCCAGAGGGGACATGCAGGCTGCTGGAACACTGACCAGCTCCATCATTTGTAGCAGGGGATCAGGCTGATGATGCAGCCCTGAGGACCAATGTGCTCACTGATGTGCATGGAGCAGGGAGTGCTTCCACCATGTGATGTCCCTGAGAGTCACACTCACAGCCTGTGAGCAGACTTAGCCAGGCTGGATGTGGCTCTGGGCAGCCTGGTCTGGTGGCTGGTCACTCTGCACATAGCAGAGGGTTTGAAACCAGATGATCATTATAGCCCCTCCCAACCCAGGTCATTCTATCATTCTATGATTCTATGAGCACAGCTGTGCTCTGCTCTCCACCATGATCTGAGCTGCTGCTCCATCTTGCCCTGGCTCAGGGCTGCTCACTGGAGCTGAAGAAGCTCATTCAGAACCAATAGGGAATCCCAAATGCAGACAGAATGGTGCTTTCTTTACTTGAAGTCATTTTTGCTAATGGGAGCAGTGGTCACTTCGCTGAAAGCACTGAGATGGACATTTAGAGAACAGTTTATTCATTCCTCAGTGGTCTATGGCTGTGTGCTCCCCTATGGCAAAAGGGGGAAAAAATTCCCCTTCCTTTCACAACACTCTGGCTCCCATTTTTCTATAATCCCTTGATCTGATCCCGTATCACAACCAGCAGATGAGCTTCAGAGAGCTCTGCTGTTTGCTAACCCTACCTGTTTCTGCAGAACAGAAATTGCTCAGGACAGCCCAGTTGGTGCAACTTCTGCACAGAGCAGAGGGACTGGAGCTATTCTGCATTGTTTCAGAAGGCATTCAAGTTGGATATTAGGAAAAATTCCTCCTCCAAAGAGCCTCTGGGCACTGGCACAGGTTGCCCAGGGAGTGGGGGGGAGGGGGTCACCATTCCCGGAGGAGTTCCAGCACCATGGGGATGTGGCACTGAGGGACGTGGTCAGTGGGCATGGTGGGATGGGCTGGGATTGGTCTTGGGGATCCTAGAAGTCTTCTTCAGCCTTCGTGATTCCATGATTCCATGATTTTACAGTTCTATCATTTTATGATTCAGTGGCCAGACACCTCTGGAGAAGTGCTGCTGCATGCACAGGCATAAGGATGGTGTGATGCTGCATTCAGTGTGTCTTTTTAGCACTTCCCTTTCCTACACAAAAGCCGATCCCCTGAAGGCCAGGCTGGATGGGGCTCTGTGCATCTGGCCTTTGGGAGGTGTCCCTTCCCATGGCAGAGCTGGGCTGTGGGAGTTGAGGTCCCTCCCAACACAAATCATTCTATGATGCTTTTTCCAGTAATCAGCACCTCAGTTCTGGTCTGTGCCAAGTGTCACTGCGGACCCAGCATCCTTCCTCCCCCTTCATGGGGAGATCCATCCATTGCACTGCCTGGATGGAGCCATGGTGCTTACAACCACTGCACAGCAGCCAAGTGGGACTGCTGGGGCACCCACAGGGCTCAGTCTGCAGGAAGAAGTACAGCCAGAGCATGCAGCAGCTGCAGTGCTCCCGGAGCCCTCAACATCCTCTGCTGTGCTTGGGGCAGGGTGGGTGGGTGCCTGCAGGAGGGCAGAACAGAGGTGTCCCTGCAGGGCAGTGGTGATGAGTTGGAGGCTTGAAGCAATGCAAGGAGTTACACAGGTTTCTGGTCGAAGCAGCGAGCCAGCATAATAGAGAAGCGCAAAGACTTTGCTTTACTAGATGAGTAATTGTTTTGCTTAGCATTAATTATGATTCAACAAATTCAGATGGGCTTAATATAAAAATTCAACCTCAGTAAGTATAAGCTCATCGTGAATTTTCCTCAAGTGCCATGTTAGGGGTTGGAGCTTGATGACCCTTGAGGTCCTTCCAACCCAAGCCATGCTATGACTCTATGAATGTGAATAGGACATGTAAGCCATTTTTACAACATCTTTGCCCCCACCAGAAGCCAAGAGGGGTCTTCACATCCTCAGCTTTAGGTCCTTTACACTCTCAGCCCCTTCGTTGTGCCAACCTCCCTCCCCCACACTGCTTGGTTTGGTTTTGGGGAACTGTCCTCCCTCATCCCACGGGCAGTCAGGGCTGATGCTCATCCTTGTGTCTCCCTCTCCCCAGTGGGTGTCTGAGTGGCTGATGGAGAGATAGAGCTGCTTGCAGGTGGCCCATAGCACCAAACAGAGATGCACTGTTTACTGTCTGCTTTTGCAGTGTTTGCCATCAGGTTTTATTACAGTCTCGCCATAGCTGAGCCTCTGAATTTCTTCCTTTACATTTAACCCTTTTTGTTGGCTGTAAAGCACAACTCCATTTTCCTTCCATCAGAGTTACTTTGGTTAAATGTCCTGCAGGTTTGCTGATAAAAGTCCCTTAAAGATTACACATTTTGCCACAGTAACACAAAAAATAGAAGAAATCAATACAGACACAATCCTTCTCACCTCAGAATGAGGCATTACTTCTCATGGTCAGACTGCACTGGGGTCAGGGCACACAACGATCCTTCTCTGCCTTCCTCTCCCTGGATATTATGAAGCATTTCTTCTCCAAAGAGCACAGCTGCCCAGGGAGGTGGGGGGGTCAACGTCCCTGGAGGTTACAGAACTGCGGGGATGTGGCACTGAGGGATGCGGTCAGTGGTCATGGTGGGAGTGGGCTGTGACTGGGGGTCCTAGAGGTCTTTCCCCACCTTAAGGATTCCATGATTCTCTGATTCCCCCCCACTCCATGCCCTTCCCTGTCCTGCAGGGACTGTATGGCTAGGGCTGCAGAGTTGTGCCCCAGCTGCCCCGTGCCCACCACTGCAGGGAGCAGCCAGACACACTGACCTCCCAATTCCATCCCCATCCCATCCCCATCCCCATCCCCATCCCCATCCCCATCCCATCCCCATCCCATCCCCACCATCCCCATCCCATTCCCACCCCATCCCATCCCTATCCCATCCCCCCACCACCCCATCCCCACCCCATCCCACCCCACCCCATCCCATCCCACCCCATCACACCCCATCCCATCGCATCCCCATCCCATCCCCATCCCATCCCCACCCCACCCCATCCCATCCCCTCCCCATCCCATCCCACCCCATCCCCATCCCATCCCCATCCCATCCCCACCCCATCCCACCCCATCCCACCCCACCCCATCCCATCCCACCCCACCCCACCCCATCCCACCCCATCCCACCCCATCCCACCCCACCCCACCCCATCCCATCCCATCCCACCCCATCCCATCCCATCCCCATCCCACCCCACCCCATCCCACCCCATCCCATCCCATCCCATCCCATCCCATCCCATCCCATCCCATCCCACCCCATCCCACCCCATCCCATCCCATCCCATCCCCATCCCATCCCATCCTATCCCACCCCATCCCATCCCATCCCATCCCATCCCATCCCATCCCATCCCATCCCATCCCATCCCATCCCATCCCATCCCCCATCCCCATCCCCATCCCATCCCCATCCCCATCCCCATCCCTATCCCCATCCGCTTTCCTCCCCCAAACTCCTGCTCTGCCCACAGCTGAACTGCTTTCAGGCTCTTCTCAGAGGGGTGAGCACTCAGCCTCTGAAGCCTGATGTAGCTGAAGACTGGGGCTACAACCAAGGGAGTGGTGTTAAATGCCACACTGCTCTTTCTTTGTCTGCTGTGCACAGCCCAGTCTGTGATCCCAGGGCTGGCCCAGTGGATTTTCCTTGATTGACACAATGGATGTCGAGAGGTTTCAAACTAAAAGAGGGGAGATTTAGATTGGGTATAAGAAAAAAGTTTTTTGTAATAAAGGTGGAGAGGCACTGGCACAGGTTGCCCAGAGAGGTGGTGGGTGTCCCCTCCATGGAGGCACTCAAGGTCAGGCTGGAAAGGGCACTGAACACTAACGGAGCTGTGGGTGTCCCTGTTCATGTGCCAAAGAGCAACAGTTCTTGGCTCTCAGGAGCTGGTCCTCCCCGCACTGCTGCAGTGGGGTGTGTGGGCTGTGTCACAGCAGGGCTGTCATTCTGGGATGCTGTTATTTCCTGACCCCTCAGCACATGAGATGCTGGCTTTTAACAGGACCAAATCCAGCTCCCTGACCTTCACCCTCACTGGGATTCCTGGTGTGCTGCTGAGCAGCCATTGGATGGCATTGCTTCTTTGCTGCCTCTCCCTCCTCACGCTCCTGGGAAACGGCACCTTACTTCACATGATAAAGACTGATAAAGACAGCCTCCATGCTCCCATGCACTATTTCCTCTCCATGCTGACTGTGACTGGACTTGCCTCTCTCCACCCTGCCCACCATGTTGGCCATTTTCTGGTCTAAGTAGAGTTCTGTCTGTTTTGAGACATGCGTTGTCCAGATGTACTCCATCTACATCTCCACCATAGACTCCGGGATCCTGGTGGCCATGCTCTGACTGCTTCATTGCTATCTACCACTCTCTGCACTATGGTCTGTCCTGACCGGTCTCTGATAATGAAGATGGAGGCAATTTTCATGCAGGGCATCTGCACAGTGCTCTCCATTGCTGTTCTCATCAAGAAGATGCCCTTCTGCAGGTCCCAACTGCAGTTCCACTCCTGTAAAGGAGGACAGGGATCATCAGGACATGCTGAGACTGATGTGCTGGGTGAACAGTCTGTATGGGTAATGGTCGTGATGCTCCCTGAGCATCCTTCTGTCCTACGCCATAATCATCAGGGCCATCCTAAGCATCGTCTCCTGGGAGGCACGAGCTAAATCCTTCAGCACGTGCACCTCCCAGCTCAGTGCCATCCCGGTGTTCTACATCGTGCTCATCACCCTGTTTGTCACTTACAGATCCAGAAGACACCTGCTGCCCCTGATCCCATGCTCATGGCTGATTCCCGAATCCTAGTGCTGAACTTGCTGGTGCACATCTGGAGGAGCATCAGGTCCTCATCCTGCTCAGCCAGAGGGAAGTCCAGCAGCACATCCAGTGCTGGGGAGGGCTCCTTCCTTCCTCTGCAGATGGGTTTCTCACAGGCAATGCCTTATCCTGGAGAAAAAAACACTCCAGGAGAAACCTGTCACCCCTTTTGCAACACAGCTCTTTTCCTCCCCATGGAGGGATGGATGACTGCAGTTCACTTTGGAGGGCAGAGCTGGGTGCACAGTGGTGCTCTCCTCCCTGCAGGTGGGGGAGGAGGCTGCTGGGAGCAGCCAAGGAGTCACTCTGATGGCAGATTCAGGCTCTGAAGGAGTACAAACAATGCTGCCAGACTTGTGCTTTTAATTACGAGCCTCCTCACATCCACTGATTGCACAGAGCTCACAGTTCCCAGGGCTATGTGATCACATGAGACTCTGCAGCCTTCATTATATGAATCATACGTTTCTCAGCTTGGCTATTATGAAGAACAGACATGATCTAATGGCTGAGGACACAAAGCCAGGGAGCTAAGCCCCATCTCCTTGCAGGGTCTGCAAGGGGAGTGTATGCTCTTTGCTGTCTCATATTATCATCCTCTCTGCCTGTAACTCTTTGGGAGCACCCCAGAAACTCCTCCCCACTCCCAGGCTATGGTTCAATGAAGGTAGGTTGGCTTGGGGTGCAATATGCACGCAGCGCAGTCCAACACATCCTGTGACATGGTGTTTTCTGTGGCTACTTTCCCATGTTTCCTTCATGATGTGTCATGGATACTCTTCACCCCCAATCTGGCTGAGCTGCCCCTTTCACTAGATGAGCCCCCATGCTGTCCCAAGGTGATCCACCTGCTGTCCAACACCCTTTGGTTGTGTAAAATAAACCTCCCTGCAAGCCCAATCCCTGCGACTTCATCCTGCCTGCTGACCACAGCCAACTATCTTGTCCATTTCCTTCTGCCTCCTTCAATCCTTCATCACGGTCTGCTCCCCTCCTCTGGGTTATCTCATATGTCAGTGAGTGCAAAACCTGACCTGGGACAGTTCCAGAAGAGCTTTGCCAAATGCTGCATCATTGCTCCCAGCCCTCTTGCAGCTCTGCTCACACATGCTCAGCATCCCAGATGGGGCATTGCTGCGGTGTGATGGCATCCAGGCGTGGCTACACCCCAAGGCTGGGGCTGCTGATGTGCCCCAAACTGTTTCCCCATTGCATTTGTGCACTCACCCCCTGGGAGCAGCAGCACATCCCAGGAGATGAGGGCTCCAGAAAGGGGGAGCAGAGTTAAGAGGAGGAGAAAGACCCACCAGCACCAGGCAGGGTGGGATGAGCAGCACTGAGGGATGGAGCAGAGGAGAGCACTGATTCCAGCACAGGCACAGGGCAGGAGGTGTGCAGCTGTGCAAGGAGCTGTGAGGTCAGGGCTGGAGCTTTCCTCAGCTGTTCTGAGAGCTGCTATGGAGAATGCACACACGGAAAGGACCATTGAAGTGAAAGGGAGATAGGTGCCTGGGCAATTTTTTTTTTTTTTTTTTGCAAATGTGAGAGTTACAGGAAAACTGTACTTGGATTTTTCTTTTTCATTGGCCAAAGGAAATGCTCTGTGTCCTCCACTGCCTGTGAGATGCTGAGAAGCAAAAGCAGCCAACACTGCTCCTGTGCATGCTGCAAAGGGTTGTGTCACTCAGACATCGGCCTCTGCAGGAGAAACAACCTCGGAGCAGAAATAAAGGTGGCTGCAGGGAAATGTGAACGTGAGAAGCTGCCAGAAATTTCTCCTGTAATTTTCCCCAGGGTTTGTAAAACAGATGTCTGCAGCCCAGCATGCAGCTGCACCAGGGGAGGACCAAGGAGCTGGTACAAGCAAATGGGATCCTGGGCTCCATCAGCAGAGGGGTGGCCAGCAGGGACAGGGAGGTGATCGTCCCCCTCTGCTCTGCTCTTGTGAGGCCCCATCTGCAGCACTGCGTCCAGGTCTGAGGACCTCCAGACAAGAAGGACAGGGAGCTGTTGGAGAGGGTCCAGAGGAGCACAAAGATGATCAGTACTGCAATCACCTCCCTGTCCCTGCCGGCCACCCCTCTGCTGATGGAGCCCAGGATCCCATTTGCTTTCCGAGCTGTAGGAGCACACTGCTGGCTCATGTTCAGCTTTTCCTCCATCAAGACCCCCAGGTCCTTCTCTGCAGGGCTGCTCTCAAGGACCGCTCCTTCCAGTCTGTATGGATGCCTGGGATTCCCCCGGCCCAAGTGCCAAATCTTGCACTTTCTTCTGTTGAACCTCATTAGATTCTCCCAGGCCCACCCTTCAAGCCTGTTGAGGTTCCTCTGAATGGCATCCCTTCCTTCCACAAATCACCATCCTATGATTCTGTAATTCTGTGAGCTGAGCTGCACAGTGATCTGGGCTGCCTGCAACTTCCATGGCCGGGGTTTGGGTGACAGAGGAGCAAACCTTCATCATCTGTATCCCCTCAGCGTCATCACCCAGACAAGCTGTGCACAGGGTTTTTCCATTCTCCTGCTGAGGTTCCCTGGCTGCTTTGACCTGGACAAGGTTGGGTTGACCTTCCCATGGGGTCTGAGCTCTCAGCAGTGTGACACTGTGCAAGCATCACACATGGTATTGCAGACAGGCAATCTGACATGAGTTTGAGTGTTCTGCTAATTGCAGTGACTCAGACTGCGGGTGCTGGGGAGAAGAGCTACTGTTTGCAGCCTGTGAGTGCAAAGCAATTCCCTGGACTGCTTTGGGATCAATGCAACTGATGGCAGTCAACTGCTGACAGCTCTGGTGGTGGATTTTACCACTTCCCTACAGGCAGAATCCACCGTGGGGCTCACTGCGGAAAGCTCTGTTCATTGCAGACAGCAGTGCTGGATGACAGTGGGACTCTGTGCCACCACCCTGCCCACACCTCTCCATTGCCATCCATACAGCAGTTCCAATGGGACCCCAACCCTTCGCTCACACTCTGCATGATGCTATTGTGACGTTAATTTCTTTGCATTCTACATCTGCATTTACTTTAAGACCACCTCACCTCCTTTCTGGACTCATGTCTCCATGCACCTTGCTGCTGTGGATGCAGGTCTGCAATGGAAACGCAGCCCTGAGGCGTGCATCAGCAGTGCAGCAGCCCCCAGACCCACTGCTGCCCCACTGCCTCTGAGTCACAACCATGTGCAGCCTTCCTGCAATAACCGCCAGGACCGCATGCCTTCCTAACCTTCACTGTTTGCTTTTCAGTGTTTGACTTTCCGTCAATGGCGCCCAAAGTAATAATGTACATTCCGAATTTTCTATGCTTTCCAGCTGTCGATCCCTTTTTCTTTTCTGCACTTGCTCAGCCCTCCACCTACGTATTATGCTTGCAAGTTCACCAAATCCTCTCTTGCCAGCAAAAAGCGTAAGTTGTCAGCTTTACACCAGCACTGCCGTGGCCGGGTCAGTGCAGTGACTCTGATGATGCTATGAAAGGATGAGAAAATAAACCACGTCCAATCACTGCCTCACTTGCTTCTTATGTTGATCAATATTTATATATTTTTTTCCCCATCTCACATTGTAATTGGTGCAGATTTCCTACTGGAAAAGCAAACCATGCATCTCCCTTGCAATGGTTTCAGATAATGTTTGAATCAACAAATCTCACAGATTTCCTTCCAAGAAAGAGAGAAGGCTCCTCACAGCAGCACAGTCTCATCTGCTCTGCCCTGACGGTGCTGATGGAGTTACAGACCATAAACAACCCAGGTCAGTTCTGGGATACACTGCTGCACACCACTGAGATACTTGGGAGATTTTTTTTATTTTTACAGTAACCATTCAGCTCCTCTATTTGTGTATCATGGGATTTCACAGTCAGGAGTTTTTGTTTAATTTCAGGGACTTTGTAGTAAATCAACACAAATGGAGTGATGCTGAGAAGGGGACACATTCAGTGGGAAGCAGTTTGGTTTTTCTTTGGAACTGGACATGAGTTCCCCTTCTGACCTTGTTTTAAACCACAGCATCCTCTCCTTGTACCTCCATATCCACATGTTTGCACACCACCATGCAGAGCAGCTTTTATCTCCATGCAGACAGATTTCACACATCAGTTTCAGCCTTTAGCATGAAGTAGGTCATAGCTGAGGCCAATGAGTTGGACATTTTAAGTATGCAATGTAGGGGCAACTAAAAGGGGATACAGCTTTTCAGAAAAACTCTAGAAATCCACCTTTTCTCAATGAAGTCTGAGTTTCTTCTGCATTCGGTGACCCAAATTTGGGACTACATGTGGGCTCCTATGACAGTCAGAGGCGATGAGCCAATGCAATCTCTGCAGAGTCTCTCCGCTATGGTGGACTGAGCAGCTCTGCAGTCTCAGGCAAGTGAACCTCAAATTAAATCCCCCTCTTTGAAACTACATCCTCCACAGGGAAGCCTTCATCTTAAATCTCACCCTGGGACTGTGACACATTGGAGGATCCTGAGAGCTCCCTGGGTTGTGCGCCTGCTTTTGGCCCATTGGTATCTCTCCAGAAGATCCAGTTCATGAGTCAGCATTGCATTGTGCTGTGCAGGTCCCCGGATTTGCAGAATAATCCTAATTTCCAGCTGTGGGAGGGAAGTGAGGCTCCGTGTGTGCCACTGCCCCTGATTGAAGGGTACGTGGTCAGCCCATGCCTGGTCCCCAGGGCTGGGCTCTCTCATGCCCTTCTCCTCCTCATGGCACCTTGGTTGGGTTTGGCTATTCCATCGTGTCAGGTTCTTGCAGAAGGAGAAAGTTAATCCCAGCCCAGTGTGAGGGATGGACCAGATGACCTCTTCACGTCTCTTTTGACCAAATTGCCTATGAGTTCTGTGATCAGCACGGGACGGGCAGCACACCGTTGTAGCATCATGGCTTTGATGATCGAGGGCAGTTGGTGGGCATTCATTTCTGCTTCTATTGCAGGGCACTGCATTACCAACTCTGGGCTGTAGTGCCAGAAACTATTGCCCAGCAAAAAGTGTCTTCCATCATCAGATGTCCATCCTAATGAGCTAGAAAAAAGAAGTAATTCCGTTAGCAGCAATGAGATTATGACTTCACTCGACAGCAGTAACTCGTATCTCAATTATCAGATCTGCTTGGCTCTTATCGTGCTCCCTTTTAACAGCAGCCATCTGATAATGCCTCTCAACCGCCAGCCTGAATTTCCACCAGCCTGGTGGTGTCACAGTAATTTATTTTGGAAAGCAATAACAGTTTGGCAGAATAACTTACCCATTTCATAGCTCTGCTCCCAGTGCTGATATCTTCTTAAAATCGTGGCGTAAGCCCGACTGCTGCTCTGCTTTCTGAGGGACCATGCCAACCCGCCTGGCCAGCAGGCTGATAAAGGTGAATCAACACATTTGACCTTATCAGAATGAAATGATTTCAAGCTTGGGAATATGAAAAGCTTTGGTGAGATCAAAACCCAAAGTCTGTTCCACTTTCTTAGATTGATGCTTTGGAATTTTTTATCTATCTACACCTGGTAAAGACAAATGTGAAGTTGCTGAGGCACACATGCACCATGGTTCATAGAATCATAAAACCAGAGAATTGTTGAATTGGAAGAACCCTCCAAGATCACCAGACCAACACCAGACCACCCCGCCATGCCCACTGCCCACATCTCCCAGTGCCACATCCCCACAGCTCTGGAACATCCCCAGGGATGGTCACCCTTGGAGATGGTGATATCCTTTGGAAAAGGGACTTTCCCTAATATCCAACCTGACCCTCCTCTGGTGCAGCTTACGGCCATTACTCTCATCCACCTTGCCTGAGATGGGACCAGACAAACTGGAGACCACGTGTTAATTGATTTGTACCATTCCTCTTTTTCTGAGAAGGAAACACTCCTGCAGAGCAGATGATGCCTGTTCCTGCACCCAGCAAATACTTGGAGTCATTGGACCCCATTTTATGCACTCAGTGAAGGCTTTCCATAGGAGTTCAGGTGCCTGAGCCCTCCTCTGTCACCTCTTGCAAGAAAAGAGCAGCTCACATCTAACAGCAGGAGACATTTCCCTCTCTGCTGGAGACAGAAGGGGAGGCAAAAACTGCTTTTCTAGTCACAACAATGCTGGTACATGGAACAATCCTTTCTTCCCACACTGATTTTTCCTTTATTCCTTTGAGTTTCACTGTCCTAGATGGCTGTAGCTGCTTTCCATGCTGCTTTGGCAATTGAATGGTCACTACGGCTCTCAGAATTATTACAGTTGGAAAAGACATCCAAGATGACCAAGTGCAGCCCCAGCCCATCCCCACCACGCCCAATGGCCCCGTCCCCATGCAGTGCTCCCTCCTGCTGATGGCCATTCCCACTGTGAGGAGTTCTCCTGTCTGCCAGTCACAGCACACGTGCTGGGTGCCAGGAGCACTCTGGGATGACACAGAGGTGACGCCCAGAGCAGCGAGTTCCTCAGTTCTGCCTCAGTGTTCCTCCCAAGCAGGGCGAACTCTCTGCATCCCAACTCCTGTTTGCAGCCCTCAGAGAGTGTCATTGTGTTGGTGGAGGTTTGGGACGTGCTGTACATGGTGCTGCTCCAGCCTGCATTTCACCAAATCGTCTGCAGGTCGTGCTGACCCACGTTCACCCCTCTGCTGCTCTGAGTCACCTTTGTCCACCAGCTTCTCTTAAACAGGAAAACGAGATCGAAGGCTTCACAGTGTTTGCCGATTTCTCTCACCTTGTTTGATTTTCCACCCCACACACTAAAAGCAGAGGGTTTGCTTTCTTTGCACAGAACTCCCTGTCCCTCCTGCACTTTCCGAATCCCCTCACTGGATTATTTACCTGCCGTGGTCAGCCAGGCATTAAATATGTCAATGTTTGCCCATGCAGGCGCTCCGTCGCTGTGGCTGAGGATCTCATCTGTGCCACTCGGGGCAGCACAGGAAATTGGCTGACACAACTCCGCTTCGCCCAGCGCTTTTGTGGAGATTTCAATTAGAGACACTATTTTTTCTGCTGAAAAGTCCAGATGGTTTGGCCCTCTGGAGCACGGGCTTGAAAGAGCTTTGTAAGGCCTTAACTCTTTGTTCCCTGCAGGAGAAGGTGCTGCAAGGCACTGTGTGCCCCAGGCTCTGCGCTGAGGTCACCCACATTATCTAGCAGGTGGGGAAGTTAAAATGGGGTGGGCTGGAATGGAGAATAGAGTTGGAGACTGCAGGTCTCCAGCAGAAAGCTGACTTTTATCAGCAGCACTGAATGAAGAGTTCCTTTGCACACCCCTCTGGGTATCACAGAGACAGGCATCACTGAGTCCCAGAATCATAGAATCATGGAATATCACAGAATCCTTAGGGTTGGAAAAGCCCTCTGTGATCCCCAAATCCAACCCCACCCACACACAGAATCACACACAGAACGGCCTGGGTTGGAAGGGACCTCAAGGACCATGAAGCTCCAACCCCCACCACAGGCAGGGCCACCAACCTCCACATCTCACAGCAGCCCAGGCTGCCCAGGGCCCCATCCAACCTGGCCTTGAACACCTGCAGGGATGGACGGGGATCCACAGCCTCTCTGGGCAGCTGTTCCAGCACCTCACCACTCTCTCTCTAAAGAACTTCCCCCTGTCATCCAACTCAATCTGCCCTCCTTCAACTGCAAACCATTTCCCTTGTCCTGCTGTTATCTACCCATTAAAAGAGTTGACCCAACCCATCCCACCGTGCTCACTCACCATGTCCCCAGATGAACTGAGTTGTCACTGTGGGTGCAAACCCACAAAAACTAAGAATCATTTGGAAAAATGTCTGAGCACCAGGAAGATAAACACTAAAAAGAGAAATGCAGTTGTACAGCAGAGCCTGGGAGGGCCTGAGAGGGTTAATCACAGCTACTGCACAGTGCTTTCCTGCAGGGCACACAGCACGGGGCTGGAGCCAGAAGGTCTTCTGCAGCTTGGAAGTTGCCTAGAAGCCCTGCACTGAAATGCCTGAGATATCTCAAATGGCTGCTGGACTTCTGTGGCTGAACTGCCAAGGGATCAAGAGAAGGGAAGCTGGGATGTGGTGCTGCTGAGTGTTAGCACCAGGCACAGAGCAGGCTGAACAGAAGAGAGGACCTTCTTTCTCCCTTTGGCCATATTCAGATTCCTGGCTGTGAAAAGGTGATGTTCACACAGCACACAGCATCATGCAGATGATGTCTGCAGCAAAACCTTTCTCCACGTCCTGATCCAAGTACTCATATAACCTCATCTCTAACAGCTGCCCTTCACCTGAATCCTGCCCCCACATGCTTACTGCAACCCAAGCAGGAGGACCCCAAAGCAGGGATGCCCACTCTTATGGGGATCCCTTATCAGTGCAGCTGCTCTGAGCCACAATCCTGCTGAGCTTTCCTCCCCAGAACTGCTTTAGGGCCTCAGCAGATGGCTGACGTAGAAAAACGTTGCATCACAGCCTGGAGATGTTGGTTCCAATGTGGTCAGCTGCCCCTCTGGTGGAAGCAGAGGACATCCTCTGCTGTAAATCCTCCTTGTAAACGACTGTTTACATGGGTTGATGGTGATAGGACAAGGGGAATGGTTTTAAAGTGAGACAGGGGAGTTTTAGGTTGGATATGAGGAGGAAATTTTTCATCCAGAGGGTGGTGAGGCAGTGGAACAGGTTGCCCAAGGAGGCTGTGGATGCCCCATCCCTGCAGGCATCCAAGGCCAGGCTGGATGTGGCTCTGGGCAGCCTGGGCTGCTGGTTGGCGACCTGCACACAGCAGGGGGTTGGGACTGGTCAGCACTGTGCTCCTTTGCGACCCAGGCCATTCTGTGATTCCATGACCCTCCCAAGGAGGAAAGGACATCCCTTCTGTGCTGCAGCCCCTCCATCCAGGCAGCAGGGATAATTTTGTCCAGCTCAGCACAGCCATTGTGGCCAAAGAAAACACATTCAAACAAATAGGATCAAACTGCCTGTGCATTTCTGAAGCTTTCTGAAGCAGAGAAGGATGAGGAACATGCATTGCTTTTCTTCCTCCCCCTGTGGAAGGGGACCTCCATGGTCTCGAGCAATCTTCAACCCAGTGCTGCGTTGGAGAGACATGAAACCTTGGCAGCAGCACACTTCGCTCCTTGTTTGAGAGCTGTGCTCCAGCTGTGCCGTGCTCAGTACTGCAGGGAGCAGCCAGAAACACTGACCTCCTCATCCCCATCCCTGTGCTCATCCCATTCCATCCCTCTTCCAGCCCCAGGCTTCCACCCTGCCCGCACTGCAGAGCAGTGCATTCTCACCTCTCAGTTCAGATCTGTGCATGGACGGGGCTCACTGTCAGTCCGTCACCCATCTCTGAAGAATCTCTCAGGAGAGAGGAGTAAAGCCAAAAGCGGTGTCAGTATGGTGATTTCAGGTAGCCATGGTGCTCCTGCCCTTCTGGATCTTACTAAGCCCTTTCCTGTTTCCTTTGCCTATCTCAAATGAGCATTTATTTGAACAACTTTCACGGGCTTTTCATGGGAGGACCAAACCCCCATTTCTTCCTCCCCTCCTCACCATCCTTTCTCACAGTCCATCGGATATCAAGCACTGACCTCTGTCCCGTGCAGTAAATAGGATTAGGACTGGCTTAGGCTCAAACCATAAACATTTCCAGCAAACAGATGGATGCTGTGCCAAGTGGCAGCTGCATTCCCTCCCATATGTGGTTCTGGGAAATTTTTTTTTGTTTTCAAATGGGAAAATAGATGGACACCTCACATCCTTTCCTATATATATACACATTCTGTGCTTCTGGGAAAAGGAATTAAGCAGGAAACCAGAAAGCACAGCTGTGAGAACACACTATGCAAAGACTATTGCTGGCAGCCTCATGCACATGGGTGACTCAAGTCAGAAATCAGAGGGAAATACAAGATTCTGAGCATACCTGGCACAAGACAAATCAATCTTACACTGTACAGTTGGCATATTATAGAGTTGCTTAGATTCTGGTGATCAGTGTTGAATGTTCTATACTGGAAGGCTGAGTCTGGTTCCTCATTCAGCCATGGCTGTGCTGGGTAACCCTGAGCAGTTATTTCCATCTCCAGGACATCTCCAGAAGACCCCATAAACCCCTTCCATGAGCCAATGTATGCTGCCATGCTGCTCAGCATGCTGACTCTCAGAGAACCTCCAATGTACATCCATGCCAGAAGTGGGTCATCATTTCAGCACGTGCAGGGTAAGCAAGGAGGAGAAATGTTCTCCTTGGCTGTTCCCAGGGATGATGCTGAAGTTTGCAAACCAGATCATTGCTTCCTCTCGGCTCAGTTTGCATTCTCCCAGCACAGGAGGCTGGAAGCTGCCTGGCATGTAGGGTAAATGATGTCAGAATCCCAGGGGAAAGAAACTAGAGGTGCCAGGGTGCATGAAATATGAACATGTGCATGTAGCTTGGGCTATAAGGAAAGCAGAGGAAGAGAAACTGTGTTGTTCCCTCAGATTGGATCAGTCCAAGGAGACTCCAGCTTCTGCCTTTTAGACTCCAGCTTATGCCTTTTCCAGACACCTGTGGAAAAAACAGGTCTGGAAGGACCCTGGGAGGGTCTCTCTTCTGTGCCTTTGCCCCGAGGCAGGCTCAGCTCAGCTGAAACCAATACTGAGAGATATTCAGAAGAACACCTGTGGTGGTGCCTCCATGCCCATGCAGCCCTACGCCCTGTTCCTACTCCCACCCCTTGCCTAACCTTGGTTTGTCTTCCCACGATGGTGCCTTAGTCCCACAGGCATGGTTATCCCCATCTCCTTGCAGTGTCTTTCTATATTGCTCTCTGTCCTCTCCCTGCTGCCTCTGAGACCCCACACCACAGCATCTCAGCTGCGTTTTGTGCTCCTTATGGCCATCTGCCATTCAGCTGCCACTTCCTGATGTAAAGATGTTCCCTGGATAGGGCTTGTTGGCACTGGTGACCGTAAGAACTATTCTACTAGATGAAACTATTCTACTCGTCCCTGCAGCCTGCTATCTCGTACTGAAGAATGGCCGTTAATGGCCTTCAGGAAGGTGATTTACAGTTTGTCCTTCTCATTATATGTATCCCAGTGGCCAGTAATCAGCATAGAGGTTACCTGAACAGGAGGCCACACCTTGGCCATCACACTCAATAGAAAACGATGAATCCATCATGCATTAATTTTCTAACACCTTCTTGTACATGCATGTACCTCCATCTCCCGCAACATACAGTGGCAAAGAATAGAAACATTCTGTATTTATTTACTCTTCCCTTTTCATTATCTTACAGACCTTCCTTGTCATAGAATCATATAATCATAAAATCACAGAATCACAGAATGGTTTGGGTTGGAAGGGAGCTCAAGGATCACGAAGCTCCAACCCCCCACCACAGGCAGGGCCACCAACCTCCGCATCTCACAGCAGCCCAGGCTGCCCAGGGCCCCATCCAACCTGGCCTTGAACACCTCCAGGGATGGACGGGGATCCACAGCCTCTCTGGGCAGCTGTTCCAGCACCTCACCGCTCTCATAGTATTATATATATATATATATATCCTGTATTGCTTTTTTGTCACTTCTGAGGGTTGAAGAGCCATTGTGTAATAAACCCACTTCTTCAGGATCTATCCCATGCCCCCAGACCACCGCCACACCGCTGTGGGGCAGCCCAGGGTGGAAAACTATTAGATTAGCTCTGACAAGCCTTGGTCTGGCAGGCACAGAGATAGGGGTTAAGACTGATTTCCACCTTGCAGCTGAGGTGGTAAAGATAAATTTATTACCACGAGAGGTTTAGATACAACAGGCTGCTGGGACATCGGAGGGGATATCTGCTAATCTGTCTGTGTTTGGTTTTGTAATATTGAGTTTGTTTTTATTGTGCAACACATTATGATTTTAATTAAACATTTCATGTCTCGCTGGTTATGGAAGGAGGACAGCCAACACCATTTCACCTCTGTTATTCCCCTGGAGAGATGCTGCAAGCATGCTTCTTGCAAAATTTATTATTATTTGCATTACAGATCCATTCTCACAATAAAAATGGTGAGTATTGCCAGTGTGCAGCAGCATTTGCCAGGCATAAATCACAGGGAGCTATAAACACGTCGCCCAATAAACCATCAGGAAAAAAAACCGTGCCTGCCGGGAGAGCATCATAAATGGGAAAGATCATTTACTTCACACACTATTTTCACTCGTCAGCCTCGCGCTGTTTGCGCACGGGGAGTTGGGCTCCGGCGGCTCCGATTGATTGGCTGCAAGGCCAGGACAGGCCAGTCCTCGGGGCGCCTTATAAACCCTGCCCTCCCCACACCACGACCTGGGCTGTTCCCCTCTGCATCCAGGCTCGTAAACCAGGCTCATAAGGAACCCAGGCTCATAAGGATCCCAGGCCCACGCTGCAGCGCCTGGTGAGTACCTGAGCGACGAGCAACCTCTCGGCCACGCGCACGTTGTGCTCCTGCTCATCCCAGCGTCGCGCTTTGGTGGATGCTGGGGTGGGTGGGGGTGCACATCCCACTGCTGCTGGAGATGTGAACGCTGCTCGGGGCTGGCAGTGCTGGGCGGGATGGGTGAGTGCTGTGATGCTGCTGTGCTGTGGGCTTTGTGCACGAACCGGGCTGTGCTCCTGCTGTCTGTGGCCTGGCTCAGCCAGTGGGAGTGGCACATTCCCGTTCTTGCCTTGAAAGCCAACAGGACTTGGGCTTCGTGGGTGCTGTGTCCCCAGAGTTAATCTGCATCACTTCACAGAGGGGCTGAGCCCCCACTTGGATGCTTGGGTTGGATGCAGTTGTGGAAATAACAAAGTGTCCTCTTGGGGGAAAAAAAAACACAGATGTGTTGGGCTCACCCTTCCCAGCCCCTGCACTTGCCTACACTGAGGTGCCCCTAAAGCACTGGCACTTTGCTGAAGCTACTGGCAAAAACTGAGGTCAGAGACAGGCAAAGGGGTGGCCTGTGAGGGATGGAGAGGGGGAGAGAGCAGCACAGCTGGTGTGTGCCCTCCATCAGGCACCTGTATGCCCACCAACCCTTACCCTGAGCTCCAGGATGCTGAGCAGAAGCACAGCCCTACACTGCAGTGACAGATCCTTCTGGGCTGGCCAGGAGCACTGCTCAGGTGCTGCCATTAATCTTTCAATTCATGCCCTGTAAGTGGGTGTTGATTTCCTCATCAGGGCTCATCAGAGCTCTAAGTGCTGTCCCACGATTTTCAGCTGGGTCATGGATGTATACCTCTGTGTTATGTGGTATATATACAAGTATAATATAAGTATTATATATATAAATGTACAAAACATAGATGTGTGCTTATATATTTTATATATTCTAAGCATTTTGTACATTTCTGTATACATATTTATGTTATTTTTGTACGTACACAAGTAAAGCATGGAGGGAAAAAACAGCCTGGAATGAGATCGCTCTCTGTAACCCATAGGAGCACACCATAAATCAGTACAGCTCAGCAGTCAGGAAAGCCCATTTCTTTTGGTGTTGTGTAGCATGGCAGGAATTTTCAGTGCCTGACAAAGCCAGTTTTGCACAAAGGCTTCCTTGCAGAAGGAGAATCCCTGACAAACCACAGTTTGCTCATTTCCCAGTGGATGCTAACAGTCTTTTGTTTTATCCACTTCCATATTTCTGGAAAGCAGTTGAATCCCAATATCTCTGAGAGTCCTGGATGTCTGCCAGAGGCTGCTGGAAGGGAGACAGGCAGACAGGCACCAATGCCTGCACACAGTTTCTTCTTTTCCCCCATTCTCCAGGTGAGTCTGGATGGCAGCAGATTAATTCTCACTTATCAAATGCCGTGGCATAAGCAGAAAGGGATGGCTCTCACCTTAGAGAGCACCAAGCTGTCAGCTGGGACCCGAGGTCCCTCCGCACCTCTTCCTTTGCCAGTGTCAGCCACTGTCCATGCAACAGGGGAAGTACAGCTGCCCTTTGGTGGACATGGCCAAAGCTGCACCTTGCACTGCCAGGTCCTCCTGAATCATAGGACCACAGAGTGGTGTAGGTTGGAAGAGGCTTTGAAGATGATCTATCTCCAACCCCCCTGCCGGGGATGAAGTCTGGCTTGCCTTCTTCCTGAACACGGGGCTGCCTGCTGACCAAGGCAAGTCATGGGGATGTGTGGCTGAAAAGAAACCCAAGCTGGGCTCTCTGGGGGAAAGGAAATGACTTTGGGGCTCTTCCTCACTTCCCATCGGTTACATGTCGCTTTGGCCCCAGAGCAGGAAGATGTTTGTCCTTGCTAAGCGTTGGGTTTCATTGCCACAGTTGAAAGCAGGCTGAGAGTTTAATGGAGCTAAATCATATTAGGAGCATAATAGATACATCATGGAGGATATGCGTGTTTATTCAAAAATGAACTGCATTGCAGTAAACCCTCTTGCTCATAATTCAGGCACTTTTTGACCTGCTTGCTTTGTACCCTACAGAAGGTATATTAAGACTGTAGCCACAAATATTTATTTTCGTTAATCAGCTCTTGTTTTCTACTTCCACTGTTTTTCCTCATCCACATCAACAGTCTTTCAGTCACAGAAGGCACAGAGAGAGCTCAGGAGCACCATCAGCTTCTCCAGCATCTTCCGGTGCATTGTCTCTCATGCAGTATGGATAGTGCTGAGTTCAACCCCATTGCTAAAGCAGTTCCCTACAATAGGTTGTGCGAGTGGGCATCCAGCTGGGTCTGGAATATCTCCATAGAAGAGACTCCACCACCTCTCTGGGCAGCCTGTGCCAGTGCTCCATCACCCTTACTGTAAAGAAGATCTTCTGCATGTTAGTATAGAGCTTCCTATGTTCCAGTTTTAAGCCATTACTTCTTGTCCTATTGCTACACACCACCAAGAAGAGCCTGGCCTCGTCCATTTGCCTCCCACCTCCCCTCAGATATTTATAAACACTGACCAGATCCCCTCTCAGTCTTTTCCCCAGGCTGAACAGACCCAGGTCTCTCAGCCTTCCCTCATACAGGAGATGCTCCAGGCCCTGAATCATGCCTGTGTCTTTCCACCGGACTCTCTCTAGATGATCCCGGTCTTTTTGGAACCGGAGAGCTCAGAACTGCACACAGTATTTGAGGTGTGACCTCACTGGGGCAGAGCAGAGGGAAGGATCCCCTCCCTCACCCTGCTGGCCACACTCTGTGCAGTGCACCCCAGGATCCCATTGGCCTTTTTAGCCACAGGGCACACTGCTGGCTCATGGTTACCTGCTGCCCACCAGGACCCCCAGGTCCTTCTCCACAGAGCTCCTCCCCAGCAGCTCAGCATTGACCTGTACTGATGCTGTGGTTGTTCCTCCCCAGGCACAAGAATCTATATTTCCTCTCGTTAAACCTCATCAGGTTCCTCCCTGCCCAGCTCTCCAGCCTGTCCAGGCCTTGTTGGATGGCAGCACAGCCTTCAGGTGTGTCAGCCAAACCTCCCAGCTTTGTACCATCAGCAAACCTGCCTGGGGGGGGGAATCTGTCCCTTCATCCAGGGCGCTGATGGAGATGTTAAACAAATATATGATGCTTATTTATTGTCCTTCAACAAAGCAGTCGTGTCTGACCGATCAAACTTCTATTAGTGTTTCTCATCTGTTTCCAGTGTTGAAGTCTTCACTGAGACACCAGAGTGTGATTTTTCCCATCCTCAGGTCCTTCCATCTCCAGTTAGCACCAAACATAGGTCGGTTTCTTCACAGCTTAGTCTTGGTTGGGATGACTGTGAAAAAGGCATTTACTCAAAAAAGCAACTCAGTCTGTGGAATCTGTAGACAAAAAACAGTAGTTGCACTCACCAGGAATGTTTTAACTTCGATATTCAGTAAAAATATACGTATTTTTTAAGAAAAGTCGATTCTTTTTTTAAAATAATTTTACAGTTTAATGGTCAGTTGAGAGTGTAGTTATATGCAACACTAAGGTAATCCAGACAGTGTCCTAAGCGACACAGAGGCATCTGCATAGTGGGGAGGTGGAAGAATGTGGGGCTTGTCATTACACAGTTCTCTATGCAGTGGAGAATCCAACTATGTGGAGTTTCTGTTGTTGATTTGTTTTAGGTATAGGTCATGTGAGATCTGAGCTGGAATGGAGCATGACTCACATACCACGTGGGAATTCAATGGCTCCTTCTATCAGCCTTCAGCTTTCCTCATGATGGGCATCCCAGGCCTGGAAGCCTTTCATCACTGGATCTCCATCCCTTTTTGTGTGCTCTACCTGATTGCTCTCTTGGGAAATTGCATCATTCTATTCGTCATAAAGAAGACCCAAAGTCTTCACGAACCCATGTACTACTTTCTGTCCATGCTAGCAGTCACTGACCTGGGGCTGGCTTTATGTACACTGCCTACTACTTTGGGCATTTTTTGGTTTAACATCCGACGGATTGGTTTTGATGCTTGTCTCACTCAGATGTATTTCATTCACATACTGTCCTTCATTGAATCCTCCGTGCTCCTGGCAATGGCATTTGATCGCTTCATTGCCATCTCCCATCCACTTAGATACCCATCCATACTGACCAAGACAACTGTCACAAAGATAGGTCTGACAATCATATTGAGAGGCACGGTCTCCCTTCTTCCAATACCTTTCTTGCTCAAGAGGTTAACCTACTGTGGGAAGACTGAGCTTTCCCATTCTTTCTGCTTCCATCCTGATATCATGAACCTAGCGTGCGCAGATATAAAAGTCAATATCTTCTATGGTATGATTGCTTTGTTTTCAACAGTAGGGATGGACTTTATCTGCATTGTGCTGTCCTACATCCTGATCATTAAAACTGTTATCAGCCTTGCAACTAAGGAGGAGTGTCTCAAGGCTTTGAATACATGCGTCTCCCACATCTGTGCTGTCCTAATATTCTTCATCCCAATGATTGGACTGTCCATGATTCATCGTTTTGGAAAGAACTTTCCTCCTCTGGTTAGCACTTTGGTGGCCTACACCTACCTTATAATCCCACCTGCTCTCAACCCCATTATCTACAGCATAAAATCCAGCCACATCCGTGAGGCTTTGTTCAGGGCACTGAGGAGGAAGTATGAATCTGACTGGTAGTTTCTGTCACCTGCCAGAAAATGCTGGTGGACTTTTTCTGTGGTCAGAACCAGTGGACTGGTTTCTTAGTGCTGTACCCATGGGTGTCACTGCCAGGCAAAAGAAATGCTCATCTCTCAACCCAGAGCTGTGATTTTCCTATTTCATCTTAGCATGATGCTTGGTCCTTTCCAACAGCCTGCACACACCCCAGGTGTGGAAGCCACACTTTTGGGGAAACAATTACAGAGAAACGAGCTTCTCCTTTTGAGTTACACAATGCAGTGGAGCAAGGAACCTCTGCAAAATATTTTATGGCACCTAGAGGTCAGATAATATGTAAGCTTCACCTGGGTTCCCTTGCATGGGATCATTGCTCCCTCATTGCATGTTGCTGCATAACTAACCAAGACCACAAACTCTGCAGGACAGGAAGAGGCCAAAAGAGTCTGAAGTCACTCTGGATATCACAGTGAGTAATTTTGTTCAACTGGAAACACCCCCACAAGATGGAGATCATTTCCAGAGGTTGAGCACAGAGCGTTTTTGGAAGATTACATCGTTTTAAGTGAACTCACAATACTTGGTTCACCTAACATATGGCTCAGCCTTAATCTTCATCTGTATTTCTAAACTGCCATACACATTTACACTGCTGCTTCTGCACCTCCTCTTGCTTTCTTTGAGCCTTACTATCCTACCAAGTCTAATGTTCAAGCCATTGTTTTTTTTGTACTGAATGTAAAGTACCATATATTCAAATAAAATATATTCAAATAAAATACACGTATCATTGAAAAGGAAAAAAAAAAAAAAAAAAAAAAAGAAGACAAAGCCTTTTTTTTCCTATTTATCTAATAGGTTGGAGTTGTTTAAAGTCTTCAAGATTTGCTGTATGTGAGTACAGTACTGTATGAGTTAGGTATGCATCAGGATGGTGCTTGGAGGTCGGGTGTGGATAGCTCTCTCACTGATGAGAGGTTTCAAATCTAAAATAGGAGTGGCTAATCTTCCTGACATTACTGACCGTGTACTGCAGTCTTCCAGCTAAGACCCACCAGGCACCAAAAGTCCCCCTCAGAGGGATGGGAAATGGAGATCTCCAGGGTCAGGTCACACATGGATGTGGCAGTATCTCCAAGCATCTTGCTCTTTACCAAGATGGATCTCAGCCAGGCAAGCAGAAGGGTTTCACCACCCTCTTGTCTTGCTTCGTCCCACAGGCAGAATGAAACTGCCCCACATTTTCCACACCTCCTGTGTTGCACTTTCATTGGTTTTAAGCCACATTTGGGGCAGATTGAGCCTTTGTGCAAAGAAGGACTGGTCTTCATTTACCCTGTGAGGGTGAAGAAGCAGAGGGTATTGGGACAGCACTGCATACCAGAACTGGGCTGTTGCTAAGCTTCTCCCACTTCAGACTAACCCAGAATTGGTGTCTTTTCCTTTTTTTGGTCTATTCATATTTGCACGTCTAATAAAGACAGAAAAGAATAATGAGAGTACTTCTCCATAAGAAAATGGAAAGGGAGAAGGGATGATTCCCAAGGGGAGGACTCCCAGGACACTCTTTGCATTGTGTTGAGCTAGTTATTTTGCAGTGTCCCCGTGGGCCCTCACATAGGGTGAAATACTGTTCAGCAGTATTTCACACCACAAGAACTTCTGTCCAAACAGTAGGCACGGCAGCTCCTGCTTGCGTTGAGTGGCATCTGGTGGGAGCTCTTTGCTCAGAATACCTACGGTCCAGCCTGGTGCTGGTAGTCATCTGCTATCGAAGGAGTAGGAGAACAAGTAAATCTTTCGGCAGGAAAGCCTAAAAAAGAGCTTTGCTTGGAGATGCTCAGCTTGCAGGATCCTCACACAGCACTGCTCCCTGATTGAAAATTTGCAGACTATTCTCAGAAGCAACAAAAGCCAGAGGAGCCTGTGCTCCATCAAGGACACATGCATTCAGATGCTGGTGGTGAGACAGAGGAAATGCATAGGGAACGTATTGGTGCAGCTGGAAACCATGCCGGAGTGAGGATGCAGTGCATTTGATGCACCTCCATCACCCAGTTCAGCAGAGCTTCATCTGCCTCCACGTTTCCTTCCCAAATGGAGTAGCTGCAGGGCACCAGGCAGGTGTTCAGGATCTGAGAACTGGTATAAGGTACTGTCCATTAGGAACACACATTCACAGATCTTAGTGGCTGCTTCTGGGAATGGGAAAATTAATTGTGGTTTGACATCTGTGTGAGTGAAAAAAAAGACAGACGAGCCACTTAAACCTACTAATTCCTGTTCTGTGACGCTCTGAGCTCTGCACTTTGTACCATGGGATCACGTACAGTACTTGTACTTGCTGATGGATTTATTTCCTCTGAATCAAGAGGGCAGTGTGAGACACATCACAGGCATGGCTTAATGAGGAAAGGAGAGGAGATGGAGGAGGAGCAGGAGAACAGGATGGAAAAAAGAAGAAGGAGTGGAAGGGGAGGAGGAAACATACAGACAGTGTGGCCTTGTAGAATTTAAAGGAGAAAAAGTTCAGATGAAAAATTCTGATCAGCTCCAGTAACAGAAGAAGACAGCAGCGAGCACTATGACAGCATCAGCCCATTCCCCAGAAGTGCCCAGGTTTTGAAATCTGAACATACAGGCTTCAAAACCCTTGGGAGACACTGTACCAGAGGTGAAGAGGTCCAGGAAATGGAACACATTCCCTCCTCACTGCTGCACGGGATGGGAAAAGCAGAGAGGACTGCTCAGTGGTGAAGGCTGTTCCACCACCTACTTTATTCTTGGGAGTTCATTCCATGGGACAAATCTGGTCAGTGTTTATGAGTCTTTTCTGAGATCAGCCACAGTGGTTGCTGTTAGTGGTCCTCTGGTTGGGATGGCTTCTCTGTCTGCATGTGCTCACCTCTTGCCAAATGCAGCCACTGGGGCTTGCTGGTGCAAAGATCAGCCAGGGAAAACAAATCTGCACTCCCTGGTGTTTTATTAAAGGTACGGACCCAGTTCTCTGCTCTGCATAAAGCAAGCTCCTTCTACGGATGGTGTTCATCACGCTAGCAGTCCAAAGTCGTTACTCATTTCTGAAACGTGGGCACATTCCTCAGTGCTGAAGAACTAAAGATCAACTGAAACGTCCAGGGAGTGTTGACTTGTTGTGTCTCTCCCAGTTGCATTCTCTCAAAAGAAATGAATAGGATGGCAGAGTTTTAGCAGTGAGAATCATGCTGTCCTTACACTTCAGTGGGTGGCAGGTAGGTTGACTCAGACACTTGCTGGCAGTTACTGAAGCGTTTTGTACATTCCACTTGCATCTTGGTGTAAGTGGTTTGCTGCAAATGTCCTTGCTAGAATAGCTTTCAAACAACTTGATACCAACAGTCTGCCTACCGTGTTTGTAAATTGTGTATAAAAAGCTGGCATATGAGTGTTATTTATCATAGAGTCAGGACAGAATAACCTCCCATCAGGGAAATAAGCTATGATTGCTATTTTAGGATGAGTGCTTCACCATAGATGTGCAGTAAAAACAGTGTTTTTTGCAAACAAACGCTACTTTTAGAATCATTTGGACTAATAACCTACAGTAAAAATGTGTAGCATTCCTGTTTTACATGGGTGGGGTGGGGAATTTGTAGTCAGAAAGCTCAGCAATACTGCAGATAGCCTTGCTGTGGTAGTCAGGCAGGGTCTGTACCTCTGTTCAAGTCTTCCCAGAGTGCCCCAGGCAGCTGGGGTTGTACAGCTATGTGGTGGTGACACTGCTGTTGTTTCAGAAATTGGTGCTTCTTCCCAACACCTTTAAATCCCAGTATTTTTAAAAATCTGATCCATATGAACGGAAGGGCAGCTTAAAGCATATGTTTCTGACAGGACAGTATAGTGCATATGGGAAAAGCTCAAGCAGAACTGGAGTTGTGCAGGAGCAATAAAAATCTGTTTTATTTGGTTTTGCCCTTGCAGCGGAGGACGTGCCACAGCATAGCATGACTGCTCTTCGCCCTGCATGCCATGCCCTTCCCCAACAGCTCTGACCTCAGCCCATCCTCCTTCATCTTGGCCAGTATCCCAGGGCTGGAGGCTGCCCATTTCTGGATGGCGATCCCTTTGTGCTCCATGTACGTCATGGCTGTAGCAGGCAACTGCATGGTGCTGTTCATCGTCAAGACGGAGCCCAGCCTGCATGTTCCCATGTACTTCTTCCTCTGCATGCTGGCTGCCATCGACCTGGCCTTGTCCACCTCCACAGTGCCACGTGTCCTCTCCTTCTACTGGTTCAACACCAGGGAGATCAGCTTTGGAGCCTGCCTTGTCCAGATGTTCTTCATACACACGCTCTCGGCCATTGAGTCCACCGTCCTCCTGGCCATGGCTGTGGACCGCTATGTGGCCATCTGCCACCCGCTGAGACATGCTGCCATCCTCACCAATGCCACGACGGCAAAAATAGGGCTGGCAGCCATGGTCAGAGGAGTTCTCTTCTTCCTGCCCTTGCCTTTACTCCTCCTGCCCCTTCCCTTCTGCAGCTCACGGGTGCTGTCACACTCCTTCTGCCTGCATCAGGACGTGATGAACCTGGCCTGTGCCAACACCACCCCCAGTGTGGTGTATGGCCTCACCGCCATCCTGCTGGTCATGGGGCTGGACGCCCTCCTCATCTGCGTCTCCTACCTCCTGATCCTCAAGGCTGTCTTGCGGCTGGCATCGTGGAAGGAGAGGCTCAAGGTGTTCAGCACCTGCATTGCCCATATCTGCGTGGTCTTGGCCTTCTACGTGCCACTGATTGGGCTGTCTGTGGTGCACCGGTTTGGGAAGGATCTGGCCCCGCTGGTCCATATCATCATGGGGAACATCTACATCCTTGTGCCAGCTGTGCTCAACCCCATCATCTACGGGGTGAGGACTAAACAGATACAGAGGAGGATCCTAAATTTCATTCACATACGCAACAATAGAACTGCCCAGTGACCTGTGCTTGGATGTTGTGTCCTATTTCCACTCATTGTCTCAACTTGTTTTACACTCAGAGTCCTTGGAGCTGGGGCTGTCCTCTGTGCAGCACTCAGCACATTGTAAGAGACTCTAAGGTGCTATCACAGGGTAAAAAGAAAATAACAGCTGTAAACTCCTTCCAAGAATGCTTACTCCACCAAACCTGGAGTGAATGTACTATGATGATCCAAATCCAACCCTGATCCAGCAGATATGGGAAGGAAAAATGTCTCAGCAAACTAACAACGTCTTGACACTGCACTTCTTTGTTCCCATCTCCTCTCCAACATTTGCACACCTGAGTGAATGCCACAGTGGTTTCTGAATGATTTACATAATTCATCATTTTTGCTTGTGATGTGCTCACTGTCCAAAAACATTTTAGCAGAGATCTTGGCTAAAATTTATTTTTAAGTAATGTAATTTTTACAGGTGGCCTTACAGGTGCAGAAATGCACTTTAAAAGTGCTCCACCTCTATAGTCTTGTTCTGATCTACTGGGTGTCCAGTTAACACAGCTCTGACCCCTCACAGCTCTTGACAGGCTGTTGACAGGGGTTGTGAAAATAATTTTCATTTATAATTATATTTTAAAAAACCAGCCTGTCAAGAGAAAAATGAGGAAGTTGTAAATGTGAGGGATACTCCCCAGCTGAACAAATCACTATTTCCAAATGGAAGGTGTTTTATACTTTGACTTCACACGTGTATGAATTTCCAAAGGAGCTCAAGATCTCCACCTTTCAGATTTTTCTTGTAATTCCAAGGTATTCTGCATTAAATCAGAATACCTCATAGCCTCTCCTCTCTGTAGTCTCACAACTCTTCTATCAGTGGGAAGCTATAAAAATCTTTAAATGTGATGGAAGTCTTCAAGTCTAGGGGCCAATGAAGATGTGAAAGATGATGCAGATGATTTCGTGGTTTGAAGTGCATTTGTTTTGACTGACCTTCACCAATCCACAGGCACATACTTAGAAATGTAGCTTATCAACAATGTTTTTCTGGAGAACAGAAAAGAAAAAAAGAACAATGTACAAGACATTTTTCATTGACATTATCTCATAATTTGGAAAAAGGTTAAAGATCTTGGGAAGGGATGTTGTGTAATCGGACTCTGCAATGAAGCACACTGACTTAAAGATGCTCTCATATCTTTTCTTTCCCTAACCCATTGAAAATCTTTATGTACTTTGTCTTTATAAAAATGATTTCTTCTTCGTAAATAGAGAAAGATCCAAGCAATCCCTTCTTTTCCCTCCTGGCTTAAACTCTTGCCTTGTTGCTTGTTGGCTATTTTAAACTGTGCTCTTCATCCCCGAGGTAGCTGTGGAGTCGTCCTCCTTGGAGATCTTCAGAAACCATCTGGGCTGCATTGCCATGGGCAGGAATGTGTTTGCTGTTCCCACAGATCGACTCCGGAGCAGCTCCTGGAATTCCTCTGGTGAGAGGGCTGGGTGATCTTTAGCTGGCTGTCTCTACACAGGTGAGTAACAGTGAGGAAGTCATTTGGGTGCGAACCCCTTCATGTTAGGACATCCCACAGATGACCAGAGGTACCAAGGACTTTCATGATCTCTGCTTCATTAGGAGGTCCAGGAGCTCTTGAACACTGCTATCTCCATCAGCAGAATATTATCAAAGAATCTATGGTGCAATTCGGTTGGAAGGGAGCTCCACACGTCTCCAGTCCAAACTCCTGATCAGTGCAGGGGCGGCTTCAGGGTCAGACAAGGAAGCAGAGCTGTTCGTCCAGTCTGGTGCTGAAAGCCTCCAAGGACAGATGTAGGTCAACATCTTTGGCCTCTAGTGCAAAGACTGACAGCCCTAACTGTGAATTTTTTTTCTCTTTTTATCTGACTTGAACCTCTCATTTCAGCTCACGCTTGTGTCTCTCATCCTCCCACTACACCACCCTGTGAAAGCCTGGCTTCATCTTCCCAGTTATGTCCTCACGGGTAGAGAAAGGCTGCTCATCTTGGGAAGAGCCAAAGCTGTTCTCCTGAAGCTTAACAAGCCTATTTTCCTCCTCAAGTATCACTGATCCCACCTCAGTCACCCTGCTAGCTATCAGATGAATATTCTCCCCATTGTCAATGCCTTTTTTGTGCTGAGGCCCCAAACTAGATTGGTTATCTAGATGTGGTTTAGCAGGTGCTGGGTAATCCCTCGAGGACATGGCCTATCACTGTCTGGAAAGGTCAGCCCAGAGCCCAAAACAATGAACACTGGGAGGGACTAGTAGAGAAGGAGAAAAGATCAAAACAAAAATGCCGGGAGATGTAAATCTGCACTGGCTCACAACATACACGTGGAATCATGCTTTGCAGTCAAAGAGTCATAGGGTGAACTTCTTTTTAGTGCTAAATGGATCAGAATCCTTGGGGAAAGCCTACATAATTATATTTAGATATGAAAAAAAAACAACAGTATTTTGGAAAACAGCGTAAGGAAAATGTACTATTTCCATCAGAGAGAATGGAAGCAAAGAAAAGCAAGCAAACACCCCAGAAGTGCAGAGGTTCAAGAGCTCTCCTCCCTCAGCGCTGCCAGGCGTGGGCACACAGAAGCAGCCGTGGTTCTTGTCCAGAGCAGCAGACCAGGGAGCTCTGTCATTCTTGAAACTTTCATCATTGTGTTGTCTTTGATGTGGTTATCACTGTGGCACCTTGTCCATCCACCACCGCCACTGGCTCTGATGATGCATGGGATGTTTATGGGATTGCATTTGCGGGGTATTAAATTCCAGAGAGAACTTTATGCCTATCTGTCCTCCTGTCCAGCATAGATCTTGTGTTGCACGAGGGGTGTCTTACATCTTGCCCGTAACACCTCGTTGTGCTGAAAGAGAATGCTCACCCAGAACACATGCTGCTTTGCTCCAGGGCCTTCAGGTGACAGATAATACTCTGGAGTGTGGCTTGGTTTCTTCTGATTGCTAGCTAACACTGGAGTAAAAGGAGTGTCCTTTTTGTAGTCTGTATTTCTGTAGCTTTGGACTCCATGAAGCACATTTTGCTATAAGCTTTTCTCCTAAATTAAAGCACATTTTATTTCAAAATAAATAATTTAAGCAAGTTACAAGTAGTTTCTACCTGGGACTTAAAAGCAATTTCATCCCTTGTCATTTTTGTCAGATTCTGTTTTATTAGAGCTTGACGTGCAACATATTTTCATAAAAATGAAAACAATCTATACCTGCCTAATGTGATCTGAGAAGTGTGAATGAATTTTTCAGATGGCTGTGACATTGAGAAATGGCTCCTGCTCGTTCTCCATATGTTCCTTATTTTGTTTCCTTTTGTACTGAGAGGAAAATTAATAAAGGAAAATGAATGAACCATCCTGAAAATGTTTTTTTGTTTTTTGTTTTTTTACTAGCCATCCATTTCTCAGAAAGACCTGTTAATAGACCCACAGAGAAGGGAGGTATGATGAATTCCTCTTTAAGGAGCCTTTTGGGTCCCTGATACACTTGTTCATTGTGGAGTCCCCAAATCAACACCATCCTGAAGTAATAGAAGGCTCCAGTGAGAGGCACACAGTGTCTGAATTCCTCTCTCCACCATGAGTAGGGCCAAGTGCCAGAGGTGGGGATGGACAGATTTTGCTGGTCTTCACTCAGCCCCAGGTACCTCACAGAGGAAGAGGAAAGAACCAAAGTCACTTGCATAAGGGAGAGAAAAGGGAAAGGAGAAATAAGGACAGAGAAGTAGGGGAAGGCAGAACGCAAGGAAGGCTTGCATACAAATGGAGAAAGAACAGGAAGTCACAGCAGCACAGAATTGGCAAAGGAGTCAACAAGGAGTGACATGAGACCAGTGCAGTGGTTGGAAAGGAACTATCAGTGTTGATATATTCACTAATTGTTTGGATTGATAGAGTTTAAGTTCAAAAGGAAAAAACAAAGGCTTATTACCTGCAAGACTCTGACGGAAATTGACATGGCCAAAGATTTGGTGCAGAAATGTAATAAGAAAGTTCATCAAGAGGAAGATGTTCCTGGCAATGATAGAGAAGGAGGCTTAGACAACCTTTAAGGGACCTGTCCAACCCAAATCAATCTTTGATGCTGTACTGCATGGACACCACAGAAACAGCACAGGGAGGTACTCTGTGCCCTACCACAGAGCAAGTAACTCAACAAACTCTGGAAGATACTGCGAGAAAACACAAAGAAAACTGACCACAGTTTTACACCAAAACTGTACCATAGACTGTGAAGTCATCAGCACTGAGGTGGATAAAAGTTGATTTCTTTTGTGTTTCTTTTTTCTCTGCCTAATTACATGATAATTGGCAGGGGAAATTCAGAACTCTCCGCTAAGATTTACCTGGCGGCTTATAAATATCTCCTGGTCCCCACAGTGCCCAGTCCCTGCCTGGAAACCTGCAGAAGGCGGGTGAGTATTGAGGGTTGGGGCAGAACTTGGCAGGTCGTGAGGCTCGCACTCTCCCTGGACGTGCCTTGCCCTCCCTTCTTTCTGCTGCCTGCACCTCTCCCACACCCACACCTGTCTGTGCTGCAGGGCTTCCCAAGCAATTCCTTTTCCCCCCCTACGGGGAAAATCCCAGGAGCTCAGCCATGTTCGGGGGCTGAGTGAGCTGCAGTCTGTGCAGGACAGGAAGGGGCACTGCCGGAGCACTTCCTTTGAGGCGGGTTCTCCAAATCCACTGCCACTGTCTCTTGGAGGGCTTGGCTCTGCAATTGCATGCTTCTCACCCATGGCAAACACCCAGTGCCTCTGCTTACAGGAGCAGGCAGCGTGCTTCAGAACACAGATTCTGCGGAGCTGAGGGTTGCTGCTAATGACTTTGCATCCCCTCTGTGCCCTGTTCCAGGTTTACTTTGGACTGCTTTGCATCTGCATCAGTAACAATCCTTTTTGCGTGCTGTATGAGTTTCACTAGGGCCAAGTGTTGGGTCCTGCATTTTGGTCACAACAACCCCAGGCAACCCTACAGGCTTGGGGAGGAGTGGCTGGAAAGCTGCTGGATGGAAAGGGACCTTGGTGGACTGATGGACAGTCAGCTGAATATGAGTCAGCACTGTGCAAAGGTGTCCAAGAAGGCCAACGGCATCCTGGCTTGTGTCAGGAATGGTGTGGTGAGAAGGGCTAGGGATGTAAATGTAACCTTGCTCCTGTACTTTGCACTGGTGAGGCCTCACCTTCAGTACTGCGTTCAGTTTTGAGCACCTCAGTATAGAAAGTGCAGTACATGGAAGTGCTGGAGCAGGGCCAAAGAAGGGCAACAAGGCTGAGAAAGGGCTTGGAGAACATGGCCTGTGAGGACAGACAGAAGGAACTGTGGCTGTTCAGTCTGGGGAGAAGAGCTGAGGGGAGACCTCATTGCTCTCTTCCAACACCTGAAAGGTGATTGCAGAGGGGTAGGGCTGGTCTCATCTCACTGGTGACAGAACAAGGGGAAATGGCCTCAAGTTACACCAGGGGAGGTTTAGGTTGGATATCAGGAAACACTTCTATACAGAAAGGGCTGTTAAGCACTGGAATGGGCTGCACAGGGAGGTGGTTGAGTCACCATCCCTGGATGTGTTTAAAAATTGTTAGGATGTGGTGCTCAGGGACATGATTTAGGGGTGGGCTGTTAGAGTTAGGGTAGGATGGTTGGGTTGTCATTGGACTTGATGACCTTTAAGATCTCTTCCAACCTGAGCAATTCTATGCTCCTAGGATTCTTAAAGCACTTGGTAAAGTGGGACAGACAGGGACAATTGTAAGTGGGAACTGACGGGACACTTGTGGGAAACGTGCTCTCCTGAAGCAGTGCAAGCAGCTGTCCCAGGCCTGGCTCTCTCGCACTTTTGAAACCACATCTCCATGACATCTATGTTTGCTGCTAACCTCATCATCTCGAGGCTGTTGGTCCTGCTTTGTTTCAGGATGTGAGAGCCCTCAGGGTAGGCAAGAGACAAGAAGGGCTTCATGTCTTCTCCGAACTCCACCAGCCCCTCCCACCCCCCCACCTTCCTCCTGGTTGGCATTCCGGGGCTGGAGAAGGAGCAGTTCTGGATTGCCTTCCCCTTCTGCATCATGTACGCCATAGCTGTGCTGGGGAACATCATCCTTCTCATCGTCATCAAGACCGAGTCAAGCCTGCATGAGCCCATGTACCTCTTCCTGGCCATGCTGGCCTTCACTGACCTGGTCCTCTCTACATCCATGCTGCCCAAAACGCTCGCCATCTTCTGGTGGGGCTCCAGGGAGATTGGCTTTGTTTCCTGCCTTGTTCAGTTGTTCTTTGTCCACAACTTCACAGCAGTGGAGTCGGGCGTGCTCATGGCCATGGCCTTGGATCGCTATTTTGCCATTTGCCATCCCCTGCGGCACTCCAGCATCCTCTCCATGCCGGTGGTGGCAGCTCTCGGGAGCCTGGTGCTGCTGCGTGGAGTCCTCATGGTGGGTCCCGCATGTTTTCTGCTCCACAGGAAGGCCTTCTGCCAGCATCGTGTCATCTCCCATTCCTACTGTGAACACATGGCCGTGGTGAAGCTGGTATGCGAGGACACCAGTGTCAATGCTGCCTATGGTCTCTCTGTGGCCTTGTCAGTAATAGGAGCTGACCTTACAGTGATCGTTGTGTCCTACACTATGATCCTGCGGGAGATACTGAAGCTGTCATCCTCAAACACACAGCTCAAGGCCTTTAACACATGTGTATCACATGTCTGTGTCCTCCTTACATTTTATGTCTCTGGACTCTTCACATTCCTTGCCCACCGGTTTGGACACAGCATCCCCCAGCACATCCATATACTGGTGGCCCACCTCTACATGCTGGTGCCCTCCACTTTAAACCCCATCATTTATGGACTGAGAACGAAGAAACTGAGGAACAAGATAGTTGTCCTCTTCCAGCAAAGGGGAATCTGACCCGTGTCTGCATGGTCTCATGCAGACATGCAATGGTTCTCATTTTCTACTGATGACTTCCATATATTTCAACAGTTAATGGTGAGACTCTTTGTTCCAGGAAATACAGTTCCTCAGTACACGGAGTACATGGTGACCATTCTTGGTAGAAATTCTTTTACTTGTGTAATTTAAGAATTCCTGTGTAATTAAAGATGGCAGAAAGACTTTCAGTCTGCCTTTTACACGGCTGGGAAGCAAAGGGGTTACATCTCCCAGAACTTAAAATCATCTATAATAAAATAATCTCACGATTGTGCAAATAAATATTATTCATATCCAAATATTTTCAGTCTGACTCTCAGACTGAGCATCTCCAAAAGACCTTTCTCAGCAGCCCTCGTTATGCCCTCACTGCGTTCTGTGGGCTGTGTGAATGTGCTCAGATGAGAATGACAGCTGTCCTTGTAGAGGAAACGGGGAACAATGAATCTCATGCTCTACATTCACCCTTGTAATTTATGTAGTTTGTGAAGTAGACAAATCCAAAACAATCCTAGAGGAGACAATTCATAAGATCCTACGTAAATGCAAACCTGCTTAAAAAAACAGACGTTCACACGGCTTAAATTACTGCTAGTGACCAATCATAGAGAGGTCATTGCTCACAAGACGCGTTCTCCCACCATGGGTCAAATATTCCAATAAGCCAGAAAACATGTTTTCCTAAACCGCTGCCTGGAATGTGAGAAAGGCAGGAGGCTGAACGCGGTGAAACTCAGATGGGGACCCAAATTCAAGTGCTGAATCTGACTTTCACGTGTTCTGCACCTCTGCTCCGTGTGCAACATGAGCAGCGCTACCAGGCGCAGAGGACATCTCCGACCTGGCCTGGCACTGCTCGGAGCTCTCTGTCTCCACAGCAGACGTGACAACGGGGGCTGCCCATGGGGGGCTCTGCTCCCTGCTCTGTGTCTGAGCAGGATACCAGTGGTGAGGCAGGAATATCGTCACAGCTGGTCAGCAAACTCACACATCATTTCTTCCTTTACATCAGGCAAGTCCATCCCGTAGCCTGCAGACTGCATTGGACCTGTACAAGGTAGTAATTAGGTTCATCCCCTGCCGCCACCCATTGCGACAGCAGCTCTTCCCTGCCAAGTGCCTCTGGCTGCTCAGCCATCACTCAGCAACAACACAGGCATCAGCCCAAGACAATTCCTCTTCACTCAACACAGCCCCGGCAAAAGGTTGCACACCTCTGCTCTGCGACTTTCCACGTCACTACTTCCACTGAGCTGGCATACGTCAGGAGTGCACTCTGCAAACTTCCACCACACGGAACATGTGCACGTGGTGCTCTCTGGAGTCTGGGAGAAGTGCTCCTTCACCTGGAGGTCGCTATTTACATCCCCCAGCACAGCTCATTCCCTCAGCTACCTCTCTCCATGGTAGCCCATGGCCCAAAGCTGCTTCCGGACCTTGTACTTTCCAGCAGGGACGGCTTGTTAGGGATGTGGAGGTTGGGGGCACCCTGGGATTTAGCGATCGTGAGATGGTCGAGTTCAGGATCTCGTGCGGAAGAAGTAAAGCAAAAAGTAGGATTGCTATCCTGGACTTCCAGAGAGTCCACTCTGATCTTTTTCAAGGCCCACTTGGAGGGATCTCATGGGCTAGAGTGCTGGAATGTAAGGGGGCTCACGAGAGCTTGGCAGCATCTAAACAGCACTTGCTCCAAGCTCAAGATTCGTGCATCCCTAAGAGTAGGAAATTGGGGAAGGGAGATTAGGGACAATGTGCGTCCCCTGCTAACAAGGGAGGTGTCCTGGTAATGGGAGATGCTGAGAAGGTGGAGATGCTGAACTCCTTCTTTGCTTCGGCCTTCACTTCAGTGTCTGCCCCTCGGGTCTCCTGGACACTGGAGGGAAGAGAGAGAGCCTGGGAATCCAAGAGCTTCTCCCTGGTTGTGGAGGGAGTGCTCCCAGAGCATCTGGGTGGGATGCACGTGCACAAATCCATGGGCCTGGATGGGATGCTGAGGGAGCTGGCAGAGGAGATTGCCAAACCACTCTCAGTCTGGGTGGATGGGGGAGAGCAGTGGACGTCAACTACCTTGACTTCAGCAAGGCTTCTGATACAGTCTCCCACGACATCCTGAAATTGAAGCTGAGAAAGTGTGGGATAATGAGTGGACGCCGAGGTGGGCTGAGAACTGGCTGACTGGCCGAGCTCAGAGGGTTGTGATCAGTGTGGCAGTGTCCCGCTGAAGGCCCGTGACGAGCAGTGTACCCCGGGGGTCAGGGTTGGGTCCGGTCTTGTTCAGTATCTTCATCTTCAGCCTTGATGAGCGGATAGTGTCCACCCTCAGAAAGTGCAGCGATGGTACAAAGCTGGGAGGACTGGCTGACAGACCTGAAGGCTGTGCTGCCATTCAGCAAGACCTGGACAGACTGGAGAGCTGGGCAGTGACAAACCAGATGAGGTGTAACAAAAGCAAGTGTTGAGTCTTGCACGTGGGAAGGAATAACCGACTCCAAGGGGGAGAGAAAACTCCTCAACTCACATGCAAAAGGCATAAAATAAGGGAAGGGGGGGAATAAGGAGAGAGGTGGAGGGGACGGAAGGGGGGCAGGATGGGTTGCACGCCGGTGAAGAGAGGGCAAGCAGTCGCAGGAGCCCCAATATGGCATCCAGGGATCATCACCCTGATGATCTTTACAAGCCCCTTCCAACCCAAACCATTCAGTGATCCCATATTGTGTGGACGCCACAGAAACTGCACAGGGAGGTACTGTGTGCACCAAGGTACAGCAACTAACTCAACAAACTTGGAAGATTCTGCAAGAAAACACACAGAAAACTGACCACAGTTTTCCACCAAAACTGTACCATGGACTGTTAGCTCACCAGCTCTGAGGTGATTAAAAGTTGACTACTTTTGTGTTTTTTTTTTCTCTGCCTAATTACGTGATAATTGGCAGGGGAAATTCAGAACTCTCCGCTAAGATTTACCTGGCGGCTTATAAATATCTCCTGGTCCCCACAGTGCCCAGTCCCTGCCTGGAAACCTGCAGAAGGCGGGTGAGTATTGAGGGCTGGGGCAGAACTTGGCAGGTCGTGAGGCTCGCACTCTCCCTGGACGTGCCTTGCCCTCCCTTCTTTCTGCTGCCTGCACCTCTCCCACACCCACACCTGTCTGTGCTGCAGGGCTTCTCAAGCAATTCCTTTTCCCCCTCTACGGGGAAAATCCCAGGAGCTCAGCCATGCTTGGGGGCTGAGTGAGCTGCAGTCTGTGCAGGACAGGAAGGGGCACTGCCGGAGCACTGCCTTTGAGGCGGGTTCTCCAAATCCACTGCCACTGTCTCTTGGAGGGCTTGGCTCTGCAATTGCATGCTTCTCACCCATGGCAAACACCCAGTGCCTCTGCTTACAGGAGCAGGCAGCGTGCTTCAGAACACAGATTCTGCGGAGCTGAGGGTTGCTGCTAATGACTTTGCATCCCCTCTGTGCCCTGTTCCAGGTTTACTTTGGACTGCTTTGCATCTGCATCAGTAACAATCCTTTTTGCGTGCTGTATGAGTTTCACTAGGGCCAAGTGTTGGGTCCTGCATTTTGGTCACAACAACCCCAGGCAACCCTACAGGCTTGGGGAGGAGTGGCTGGAAAGCTGCTGGATGGAAAGGGACCTTGGTGGACTGATGGACAGTCAGCTGAATATGAGTCAGCACTGTGCAAAGGTGTCCAAGAAGGCCAACGGCATCCTGGCTTGTGTCAGGAATGGTGTGGTGAGAAGGGCTAGGGATGTAAATGTAACCTTGTTCCTGTACTTTGCACTGGTGAGGCCTCACCTTCAGTACTGCGTTCAGTTTTGGGCACCTCAGTACAGAAAGTGCAGTACATGGAAGTGCTGGAGCAGGGCCAAAGAAGGGCAACAAGGCTGAGAAAGGGTTTGGAGAACATGGCCTGTGAGGACAGACAGAAGGAACTGTGGCTGTTCAGTCTGGGGAAAAGAGGCTGAGGGGAGACTTCATTGCTCTCTTCCAACACCTGAAAGGTGATTGCAGAGGAGCAGGGCTGGTCTCTTCTCACTGGTGACAGAACAAGGGGAAATGGCCTCAAGTGGTGCCAGGGGAGGTTTAGGTTGGATATCAGGAAACACTACTATACAGAAAGGGCTGTTAAGCACTGGAATGGGCTGCACAGGGAGGTGGTTGAGTCACCATCCCTGGATGTGTTTAAAAATCGTTAGGATGTGGTGCTCAGGGACATGATTTAGGGGTGGGTTGTTAGAGTTAGGGTAGGATGGTTGGGTTGTCATTGGACTTGATGACCTTTAAGATCTCTTCCAACCTGAGCAATTCTATGCTTCTAGGATTCTTAAAGCACTTGGTAAAGTGGGACAGACAGGGACACTTGTAAGTGGGAACTGACGGGACACTTGTGGGAAACGTGCTCTCCTGAAGCAGTGCAAGCAGCTGTCCCAGGCCTGGCTCTCTCGCACTTTTGAAACCACGTCTCCATGACATCTATGTTTGCTGCTAACCTCATCATCTCGAGGGTGTTGGTCCTGCTTTGTTTCAGGATGTGAGAGCCCTCAGGGTAGGCAAGAGACAAGAAGGGCTTCATGTCTTCTCCGAACTCCACCAGCCCCTCCCACCCCCCCACCTTCCTCCTGGTTGGCATTCCGGGGCTGGAGAAGGAGCAGTTCTGGATTGCCTTCCCCTTCTGCATCATGTACGCCATAGCTGTGCTGGGGAACATCATCCTTCTCATCGTCATCAAGACCGAGTCAAGCCTGCATGAGCCCATGTACCTCTTCCTGGCCATGCTGGCCTTCACTGACCTGGTCCTCTCTACATCCATGCTGCCCAAAACGCTCGCCATCTTCTGGTGGGGCTCCAGGGAGATTGGCTTTGTTTCCTGCCTTGTTCAGTTGTTCTTTGTCCACAACTTCACAGCAGTGGAGTCGGGCGTGCTCATGGCCATGGCCTTGGATCGCTATTTTGCCATTTGCCATCCCCTGCGGCACTCCAGCATCCTCTCCATGCCGGTGGTGGCAGCTCTCGGGAGCCTGGTGCTGCTGCGTGGAGTCCTCATGGTGGGTCCCACATGTTTTCTGCTCCACAGGAAGGCCTTCTGCCAGCATCGTGTCATCTCCCATTCCTACTGTGAACACATGGCCGTGGTGAAGCTGGTATGCGAGGACACCAGTGTCAATGCTGCCTATGGCATCTTTGTGGCTTTTGCAGTATCAGGGCTCGATCTTACAGTGATTGCTGTGTCCTACACCATGATCCTGTGGGTGGTACTGAAGCTGTCATCATCTGACACTCAGCTCAGGACCTTTAACACATGTGTATCCCACATCTGTGTCATCCTTACTTTTTATGTCCCTGCCTTATTCACATCTCTCGCCCACCGGTTTGGACACAGCATCCCCCAGCACGTCCATATATTGGTGGCCCACCTCTACATGCTGATGCCGCCAACATTAAACCCCATCATTTACGGGGTCAGAACCAAACAACTCAGGGACAAGATAGTTGTCCTCTTAAAGCAGAGGGGAATCTTACCTGTGTCTGTGCGCCATCAACTGAGCTTATAAGTGTTAGATGAAATTTACAGAGTGAACTCTCGGAATCTTTATTTTGAGAAACACCCTTTCCAAATGCATGGTGTACATGGAAAGCATTCCTGCGGAAATTGTTTCTTTTACTTTCACTGTGTAATGAAAGACGGCGACAGAAAGAGTTCAGTCTGACTTTTGCATTACACCTCCCAGAATACAGATTCCTGAGTGTTAAAATTCTTTCACTAGTGGGCAAATAAATATTCTTCCTATCACAATATAGAATCATAGAATCATGGAATCACAGAATTGCAAGGCTGGAAATTATCTGCAAGATCATCCGGTCCAACCGTCCTCCTATTGCCACTGCTACCACAGGCACTAAACCTTATCTCTAAGCTCCTCATCCAGGTGTCTCTTGAACACTGCCCGGGATGGCAACTCCACCACCTCCCTGGGCAGCCATTCCAATGTTTAACCACGCTCTGAGAGACAATGTTCTTCCTCACGTCTAGTCTAGACCTCCTCTGCTACAACTTGCAGCCATTTCCTTGGCTCCTGTTTGCTGCCTGGGAGAAGAGGCCAAACCCCTCCTCATCACAACCTCCCTTCAGGAAACTGTAGCGTGCAATGTGGTCTCCCCCGAGCTCCTCTTCTCCACACTGAACAATCCCACCTCCCTCAGCCGCTCCTCATAAGACTTGTGCTCCACACCCCTCACCAGTTTTGTTGCCCTTCTCTGGACACGTTTCATGGCCTCAATGTCTTTCTCACAGTGAGGGACCCAAGACTGAACACAGCACTCGAGGTGCGGCCTCACCAGAGCTGAGTACAGGGGATGATCACCTCCCTGCTCTGCTGGCCGCACCATTTCTGATGCAGGCCTGGATGCCGTTGGCCTCTTGGCCACCCGGGCACACTGCTGGCACATGTTCAGCATCAATCAATGCCCCCAGGTCCATTTCCACTACAAAGTCATCCCCAGGGCCATAGCATTGCATGGGGATGTTGCGGCCAAAGTGCAGGACCCAGCACTCGGCCCTGTTGAACCTCATCCCATTCACCTCAGCCAAGCCACCCAGCTTATGCAGATCCCTCTGAAGGGCCTCACTACCCACAGGCAGATCGACGCTACCTCCCAACTTGGTGTCATCTGCAAACTTACTGAGGGTGCACTCAATCCCCTATATTTATCCCCACGTCAGTAAAGGTATGAAACAAGATGGCCCCAGTACTGGCCCCTGGGGGACACCACTCGTAACGGGTCGCCAGCTGGTCTTCACTCCATTAACCACCACCCGCTGGGCACGGCCCTCAGCCAGTTCCTTACCCAAAGAAGTGTATATCTGTCCAGACCACGGGCAGCCAGTTTCCAAAGAAGAAGAGAGACCGTGTCAGAGGCTTTGCTGAAGTCTGGCTAGACTGCATCAACATCATCTACCAGTCAGGTCGCCCAGTCATAGAAGGAGATGAGGTTGGTCAGGCACGACCTGCCTTTCACAAACCTGTGCTGGCTGGGCCTGATCCCCTGGACACCACGCATGTGCTGTGTGATCTCACCCAAGATGATTTGCTCCACAACTTTCCCTGGCACCGAGGTCAGGCTGACAGGCCTGTAGTTCCCCGGATCCCCCTTATGGCCCTTCTTGTAGATGGGAGTCACATTAGCAAGCCTCCAACCCTGAGGGACCTCTCCAGATAACCACGACCGCTGGTAGGTGGCAGAGAGCGGCTCGACAATCACCCCCACCAGCTCCCTCAGCACCCGAGGTTGTAGGCTGTCCGGTCCCACGTACCAGTGAAAGTCCAGATGGAGGAGGTGCTGTCTAACCGTCTCCATCTGAATCACCGGGGGTGCATTCTGCGTAGCATCCCAGACCTCTGTATCAGGGCATAAAGTGCCCTGAGGATAAGTGATCTGACTGCCAAAGGAAGATGTAAAGAAGGCGTTGAGGTCCTCAGCCTTCTCCTTATCCTCAGTGGTCACATTCCCCACTGCATCAAGTGAAGGATGAAAATTCTCCCTGGTTCTTCTCTTACCGTTGGTACATTTATGAAAGGATTTCTTATTCTCTTTTCCTGCAGTGGCCAATCTGAGTTCAAGTTGGGCTTTTGCCCTCCTAACTTCCTCCCTGCATACCTTAGCACCTTCCTTGTAATCTCCCCAAGCAGCGTGTCCCGTCCTCCAGAGAAGATAGACTCTCTTTTCTTCTAGAGTCTCAACAGTACTTCCTGGTTCATCCACGCTGGTCTTCTTCCTCTACGGCTCACCTTACGGCATTCAGGGACAGCCTGTTCTTGTGCCTTATAGATTTCCATCTTGAGGAATGTCCAGGCTTCCTGGACCCCTTTACCCTTAGGGAGCGACTCCCAAGGGACCTGTGCTACAAGCGTCCTGAACAGGTCAAAGTCCGCCCTCTGGAAGTTGAAGAAAGTAGTTTTGCAGGTCACCCACCTGACATCTCCAAGAATGCAGAATTCTACACTTTCATGGTTGCTCTGCCCAAGACTGTTCCCAACCCTTCACATCTCCCACCAGTCCTTCTCTGTTACTGAAGAGCAGGTCTTGCAGGGCACCACCCCAGGTAGGCTCTCCTGCCAGCTGAGTAAGGAAGCTATCTTCCACAAACTCTAGAAACCTCTTGGATTGCTTCCTCTGCGCTGTTCTACATTTCCAACACATATCAGAGAAGATGAAGTCTCCCACGAGAACAAGTGCTGCCGATTACACGACGTCCGCAAGCTGCTCACAGAATGCCTCGTTCATCTCTTCATCCTGATTAGGTGGTCTACAACGGACCCCGACCAAGATGTTGCCCCTACAGACCTTCCCCTGATTCTTACCCATACACACTCAACTTCATCATTAACAACCACAGGCTCTTCAACATCAAAACAGTCATTAACATAAAGAGCCACACCACCACCCTTCCTTCCTCATCTATCCCTTCTGAAAAGCTTTTAGCCGTCCATCACAGCACTCCAGTCACGGCAGTGGTCCCACCATGTTTCAGTAATAGCAACTAGGTCACAGTAAGCCTGCCGCACAATCGCTTCCAGCTCCTCCTGCTTGTTGCCGATGCTGCGTGCATTGGTGTAGCTGCACGTCAGCCAAGTCAGCTGCCTCACCCCCCGTTCAAGCATTGATCCCCTGGGCTCATCTCTTGTGAGGCCTGTTTTGTCCCCTTCCCCAGTCGTAGCTAGTTTAAAGCTCTTTCAATAAGCCCCGCGAGCTCCTGAGCTAGGATTCGTTTCCCCCTTTCGGATAGGTGGGTTCCATGGAGGCACAGCAGGCCAAGGGCCGAGAAAACTGCCCCATGATCAAAGAACCCAAAGTTCTGGCTCCACATCAGCCTCTGAGCCAATTATTCATTGCTTGTGCTTTCCAAGCCCACTCCGTGTCCCTCACTGCGCCTGAACGTACAGAACAAAAAATCACATACTTCCAGTCTGACTCTCAGACTGAGCATCTCCAAAAGACCTTTCTCAGCAGCCCTCGTTATGCCCTCACTGCGTTCTGTGGGCTGTGTGAATGTGCTCAGATGAGAATGACAGCTGTCCTTGTAGAGGAAACGGGGAACAATGAATCTCATGCTCTACATTCACCCTTGTAATTTATGTAGTTTGTGAAGTAGACAAATCCAAAACAATCCTAGAGGAGACAATTCATAAGATCCTACGTAAATGCAAACCTGCTTAAAAAAACAGACTTTCTCACGGATTAAATTACTGCTAGTGACCAATCATAGAGAGGTCATTGCTCACAAGACGCGTTCTCCCACCATGGGTCAAATATTCCAATAAACCAGAAAACCTGTTTTCCTAAACCGCTGCCTGGAATGTGAGAAAGGCAGGAGGCTGAACGCGGTGAAACTCAGATGGGGACCCAAATTCAAGTGCTGAATCTGACTTTCACGTGTTCTGCACCTCTGCTCCGTGTGCAACATGAGCAGCGCTACCAGGCGCAGAGGACATCTCCGACCTGGCCTGGCACTGCTCGGAGCTCTCTGTCTCCAAGGCAGACGTGACAACGGGGGCTGCCCATGGGGGGCTCTGCTCCCTGCTCTGTGTCTGAGCAGGATACCAGTGGTGAGGCAGGAATATCGTCACAGCTGGTCAGCAAACTCACACACCATTTCTTCCTTTACATCAGGCAAGTCCATCCCGTAGCCTGCAGACTGCATTGGACCTGTACAAGGTAGTAATCAGGTTCATCCCCTGCCGCCACCCACTGCGACAGCAGCTCTTCCCTGCCAAGTGCCTCTGGCTGCTCAGCCATCACTCAGCAACAACACAGGCATCAGCCCAAGACAATTCCTCTTCACTCAACACAGCCCCGGCAAAAGGTTGCACACCTCTGCTCTGCAACTTTCCACGTCACTACTTCCACTGAGCTGGCATACGTCAGGAGTGCACTCTGCAAACTTCCACCACACGGAACATGTGCACGTGGTGCTCTCTGGAGTCTGGGAGAAGTGCTCCTTCTCCTGGAGGTCGCTATTTACATCCCCCAGCACAGCTCATTCCCTCAGCTACCTCTCTCCATGGTAGCCCATGGCCCAAAGCTGCTTCTGGACCTTGTACTTTCCAGCAGGGACGGCTTGTTAGGGATGTGGAGGTTGGGGGCACCCTGGGATTTAGCGATCGTGAGATGGTCGAGTTCAGGATCTCGTGCGGAAGAAGTAAAGCAAAAAGTAGGATTGCTATCCTGGACTTCCAGAGAGTCCACTCTGATCTTTTTCAAGGCCCACTTGGAGGGATCTCATGGGCTAGAGTGCTGGAATGTAAGGGGGCTCACGAGAGCTTGGCAGCATCTAAACAGCACTTGCTCCAAGCTCAAGATTCGTGCATCCCTAAGAGTAGGAAATTGGGGAAGGGAGATTAGGGACAATGTGGGTCCCCTGCTGAACAAGGGAGGTGTCCTGGTAATGGGAGATGCTGAGAAGGTGGAGATGCTGAACTCCTTCTTTGCTTTGGCCTTCACTTCAGTGTCTGCCCCTCGGGTCTCCTGGACACTGGAGGGAAGAGAGAGAGCCTGGGAATCCGAGAGCTTCTCCCTGGTTGTGGAGGGAGTGCTCCCAGAGCATCTGGGTGGGATGCACGTGCACAAATCCATGGGCCTGAATGGGATGCTGAGGGAGCTGGCAGAGGAGATTGCCAAACCACTCTCTGTCTGGGTGGATGGGGGAGAGCAGTGGACGTCAACTACCTTGACTTCAGCAAGGCTTCTGATACAGTCTCCCACGACATCCTGAAATTGAAGCTGAGAAAGTGTGGGATAATGAGTGGACGCCGAGGTGGGCTGAGAACTGGCTGACTGGCCGAGCTCAGAGGGTTGTGATCAGTGTGGCAGTGTCCCGTTGAAGGCCCGTGACGAGCAGTGTACCCCGGGGGTCAGGGCTGGGTCATCTCCCATTCCTACTGTGAACACATGGCCGTGGTGAAGCTGGTATGCGAGGACACCAGTGTCAATGCTGCCTATGGCATCTTTGTGGCTTTTGCGGTGATAGGAGTTGACCTTACAGTGATTGCTGTGTCCTACACCATGATCCTGTGGGTGGTACTGAAGCTGTCATCATCTGACACTCAGCTCAAGGCCTTTAACACATGTGTATCCCACATCTGTGTTATCCTTGCATTTTATGTCTCTGGACTCTTCACATTCCTCACCCACCGGTTTGGACACAGCATCCCCCAGCACGTCCATATATTGGTGGCCGATATCTACATACTGGTGCCACCCATGTTAAACCCCATCATTTACGGGGTCAGAACCAAACAACTCAGGGACAAAATAGTTGTCCTCTTTCAGAGGAAGGGAATCTGACCCGTGTCTCTGTGCCACAAACTGAGCTCATGATTTATACAGAACCCTGGTCAGTTTATTGGGTTAACTCTGTGACTCTTTGTTCAGAGAGAACCTCTTTCTTTGTGCTTGGAGCACACGGAGAGATCTCTAGATTTTCCTTTCCATTACTTTTCCTAAGTATCTCAGGAAGATCTTCAGCAGTAAGTCTCACGTGCAGAGTGCTCTTTGGACTGCATGAAATTTTATCCTTTAAATAATATCAGAATTTCTCTGTGATGACATGGAAAACATGTTTTACAAAATCACTGCTTGATATGTGAGAAAGGTAGGAGACTGAATGCAGCTGGATGAGGAGCTACGAGATATGGTTTTGAGGCTTGTCTTAGCAATGGTAATGGGAGCACAGTTGGACTAGTTTATCTTACAAGTCGTTCCCAACCTTGCGATTCTATGGTTCTATGATTGTATTATTTAGAGAAGCTCAGATGGGAAACCAAATTCAAATTCTGAATCTGGCTCTAACATGTTCTGGACCTCTGCTCTGTGTGCAATGTGAGCAGTGTTACCAGGTACAGATCTCCAATCTAGCCTGGCACTGCTTGGAGTTCTCTGTCTCCACATCAGCCCTGATAACGGGGTTGTCCATTGGCAGGCCCTGCTCCCTGCTCTGTGTCTGAGCTGGATACCAGTGGATAGCCAGGAGATGGGCCCCAGAAGGGAAAATATGCTGAGGGAGGGAAATGGGAGGAGAAGCAGACAAGAGGAGAAAAAAAGATTGTCAGACCCTTTTCTGGAGGATACTCAAATTTCAGCGCCCTTCATTCTTCTGGCAGTGCAGAAGCAGTGCTTCACAGACCACAGGCACTAGGCAGGGAAAGACAGGAGACTCAACTTCAGTTCGTCTAAGAGCCATTCCGAGAGCAGTCCTGCCCAAGGCAGAGCTGCACTGTTCTTCATGGTCTGATGCCCACCCACAGCCTTTCTGGTGAAGCAGGATCCCCATTTTTCTGCAGGACACAAAAAATCCCTGGTTATTCTCATTGTCCCTGAGCACATGGGAACTGTCCTCCTCTCAGATCAATGTCCACTGCTCTGTATCCTATGGTGGAAGCAGGGGAGGTCTTGAAAGGACCCCAGGGGATCTTTGTTGACCAGATACACGTCAAGGGGCTGCATCACTTACATCAGTCTTTGCTATATGCTTATGTGCCATCACCATCCAATAATACCAGACAGTAGCAAGTGCTTAGCGTCCTACTCTTGGATTCCCTTCTGTGTGAATAAATAGATCTGACTGTCAAATCTGGATCATTGTGCTGCAGGGTGGGGTGCTCACTGGGGAGAGAATCATAGAATCATAAAATCACCAAGGCTGGAAAAAACCCACAAGATCACCCAGTCCAACCATCCACCAATCATCAATAGCGCTCACCACGTCCTCAACACAACGTGCAGATGTTCCTTGAACACCCAGGCTCGGTGACTCCACCACATCCCTGGGCAGCCCATTGCAGTGCCTGACCACTCTTTTGGAGAAGTAGCATTTCCTAACGTCCAGCCTGAATCTCCCCTGGTGCAGCTTGAAGCCATTCAGAAGGGAACATGAGTCTATCCAGTCAATGCTGCCCCTTCTTGTGAGTTGGCTGGACGAAGTGGTGGGAATGCCATGTAGGTCCGTACCAAAACCAGGGACTAAACACAATTTCACGGAGTGACGTGGCTTTGGGTGATGTTTTGGAACCCATATTGAAAAATGATCTTATGACTGAAAAAAGACAAACCTGAATAGATGGGTGGGCAGCCCAGTGCTTTCAGGAAGCCGATCTCCTGAGGACAGTGTCTAAAAGTCACCACTGCCCTGACGGGGAGTTCTTCCCAACATCACTCTCTCCTCTCATTAGGATCACATTTCACTGCACCCACAGAGAGGATCCCTGCAAATGTTCATTCTGTCTCCTGTACAACACATTCAAATCCTGCTTGACTGCACACCATGTTTCTAGTCCTTCTTAGCTCCTGATGGCAGCCCAAGACAACTCCATGGTAGTCTCTGACTTGCCAGTGGGTTTTATTTCCAGCAGTATTAATCATACATAGAATCACAGAAGCATTATTGTTGGAAAAGGTCTCTGAGACTGCCTAATCTGGCCATCCACTTACCTCCATATTTCCCACTGAACTGTGTCCTAATTACTACATCCACCCTCTCCTTGAACACCTCCAGGGAAGGAGACTCGGTAACCTTCCTGGGCTGCCTGTCCCAGTGACTGACAACTCTTTCCAAGAAGAAATTTCTCCTAGTATCTAACCTGACCCTCATCTGTTGCTTCTTGAGGCCATTCCCTCTTGTTCTGTCTCTGTTACTTGGTAGCAGAGGCTGACCCTCGCCTCTCCACAATCTCCATTCAGGGGGTTGGAGAGAGCCATAATGTCTCCCTGAACCTCCTCATCCAATTCTCTCAGCTGCTCCCCATAAGACTTGAGTTCCAGACCCTTCGCAGTTTCCTTGCCCTTCTCTAGACGTGCTCCAGGGCCTCGATATCTTTCTTGTACTGAGGGGAAAATGAGTGCATCATTTCCTTTGAATTTATGGATCAGCCAAAAAAGCAGAAGCAGACATGCCCAGTGAGTCACAGAATCATTGAATCACAGAATGGTTTTGGTTTTAAGGGACTTTTAAGATCACCCAGTCCCAACCCCCTGCTGTAGGCAGGGACACCTCCCATAGCCCGGGTTGCTCACAGCCCCATCCAGCCTGGCCTTCAGTGCTTCCAGGCAGGGGGCATCCACAGCCTGGCTGGGCAACCTGTGCCAGTGTCTCACCACCCTCACAGGAAAGAATTTCTTCCCGATATCTAGTCTAAATCTGCCCTCTTCCAGTTTAAAACCATTTCCCCTTGTCCTGTTCTTATAAAAAGTCCCTCCCCAGCCTTCCTGTAGGCACCTTCATTTCCTGGAAGGCCCCTATAAGGTCTCCTCAGAGCCTTCTCTTCTCCAGAAGAAGCCACAGTTCCCTCAGCCTGTCCTCACAGGGGAGATGCTCCAGCCCTCTGATCATCTTTGTGGTCCTCCTCTGGACCTGCTCCAAAAACTCATGGGAATGCTCCCTGCTCCAACAAGTCCTAAGGGAATTGGCTGTTGTAGTTACCAAGCCACTTGCTACAGTGCTTGAAAAGTTGTGGCAATCAGGTGAAGTTCCTGGTGACTGGGGAAAAAAGGTAACATCATACCCTTTAAAAAGAGTAAGAAGGATGACCCCAGTAAATACCGACCTGTCAGTCTCACCTCTGTGCCAGGGAACAGCTCCTTCTGGAAACTGTGCTAAGGCACATGGAACACAGGGAGGGGATATGGGAGAACCAGTATGGCTTCACCAAGGGCAAATCCTGCCTCACCAACCTATGGCCTTCTATGATGGCGTACTGCAACAGTGGGCAAGGGAAGTGCCACTGATGTCATGTATCTGGACTTCAGTAAGGCCTTTGACACAATATCCCAACATCCCTTTCTCCAAATTGGAAAGACAAGGATTTGATGGGTGAACTGTTTGATGGATAAAGAACTGGCTGCAGGATCGAGCGGTGGCCAATGACTCAATGTCTGGATGGAGATCAGTGGGAAGTGGTGTCCCACAGCAGTCAGTGCTGGGGCCAGTACTCTTTAATATCTTCATCAACGACATAGTGGGGTCGGGTGCACCCTCAGCAGTTTGCTGATGACCCCGAGCTGTGGGGTGCAGTGACACAGCAGAGGGACGGGATGCCATCCAGAGGGACACAGACAGACTGAGCAGAGGGGCCAGGTGAACCTCATCAGGTTCAGCAAATCCAAGTGCAAGGTCTGCACCTGGGTCAAGACTCTGCACTGCACTGGGCATGCCTCACCTGGAGTACTAATTTGAGGGACATGGAGTTGAGGGATAGGCTATTTGGTGGATAAGGATTGGTCGGAAGGCCATAGACAGAGGACTGTGCTGTATGGCATTACGTCCAAGCAGAGGCTGGTGATGAGCGGTGTTCCCCAGTAGTCTGTCTTGGGACCAGTTCTCTTCAACTTAAGTGTTTAGCTGATGGGTTTGCTGACGTGACCCAAAGAGCACAGAGTTCCCTTCCTCAGGCAGAGCCCTCTTCCTAGACTGGCAGGATTGAGCACTGAGTTTGATAAGATCTCATAAGGCCTCCTCATTCCTTGTGAATGTCCTAAAGAAATATCAACAGCAAGGCATACCCCTGCTGCCACGCAGCAAGCTTTTGCCTGTCAGCAGTGCCACAACCCCTTGCTTTGAGATCCGTTTCTATGGGAGTATTGTCCAAATAAGATCTGAATTCTATGAGTTGCAGCTATGGTACACTCAAGAACTTGTTCCAGAAAAAGGAAGGACAAATACTGTCCAGAGCCAGAAATGTATTGCTATTGGAATGAACATCTGAACAATCTTATAAAAATACAGAAGATAGTTACTACCAATACTGTGCCCAACCTCATGTCATTTGTAAGCTTTGAGAGCTCACTGTGCACTGCACTTATCCAGGTCACTGGTGGAAGTGTAGAACAAAATGAGTTCAAGGACACATCCACTGGAGAGACTCCTGCTGACTCTTCTCTGGACTGGAAATGACTTACCCTTCATTCATCAGCCTCCCATCCCAGGATGAGGCTTTCCTCCAACCCCCTTACAAAGTGATTGCTTTAATGCAGTTTAGTCAAAGTCTCTGTGACATCCAGGTGCGTTACGTCAGCAGGATCCTCCAGCTGGAGCCACCCTCAGAGAAGTCCCACTGCCATACGAGGATTTCCCCCTGCAGCCCAGCTGACTCTAAAAGTTTTACCCATAAGTGCTTACTCATGTGCTTATTCACAATATTCTTTCTCAAAACCACTGTCATCCCATCAGGAGAGGAAATCCTGCACACCGATCAGCAGGTCTCAGGGAGAATCATATGGAGACCCCATTGCAGGTGAAGGGAAGTTGATAATCACCTGTCCTCCAGCACTGCGACCATTTGTGATAGAGTGATGCCTCTGTCCAGCAGCTCTGCAATTTCACATCCATCTTTGTTCCAGACTCAGGTGAGCAACACCGGTTACTGGGAGTTCATGATATCTAAGAGACTGATCAAGATCTTCTGAGCTATCTGCTACTAAGTACAGCTCTCATCCTTTGTCACCAAGACTTCCCTCATTTCCCAGCTGGACTCTTGCTTTTGATGCCTTTAAAGAGCATTCAGCTTTCTGAGCACTCTTTGTAATATGCTCTTCCCATTAACTTACAGATCTCATAACCTCCTGCTTCTGTTTGGGCTGGCACTTTTTCTGGGCATTTCATGCAGGCAAGAGTCCCACATAATCAGGAGACCTGAGAGTGACCTCAGTATCTACAGGGACTGTAAGAAAGAAGGGGCAGACTTTAACAGGGGCTGTGTGATAGGGCAAAGGGAAATGATTTCAAACTAGAACAGAGGGGATTTAGTTTATTTGTAAGGAAAAAGTTGTTTACAATAAGGATGGTGAGGCAGTGGCACAGGATGCCCAGAGAGATAGTGGTGCCCCATTCCTTGAGACACTGTGGGTGTCCCTGTTAACTGTGGGAGTGGGACCTGATGGCCTGTAAAGGTCCCTTCCAACTCAAACTATTCTATGATTCTAACAGTTCTGGGCATGGCCAGGCCAGGCTGCTCTCTGACACAGGAGCCCCAGGAGGACTTTGCAAATGGCCTTGCTTTTCATGGTGTAGAGGATTGGGTTCAATATAGGTGGGACAAAGAGGTAGACATTGGCCATGACAGCATGGCTAATAGGTGCAGCATTCCTTCCGTACCGGTGCATAATGGACAGCCCAGCCAAAGGGATGTAGAAGATAAGGACAGCACAGAAGTGAGAGACACAAGTGTTTAGGGCTTTGGCCTGCTCCTCTCTGGAGGCGATGCCTTGCACAGTTCTAAAGATCATGGTGTAGGACAGTGCAATGAGAACAAAGTCCAGGATTGCGACCAGCACCAAGGTTAAGCCATACAGGCTGTTCAGGGTGGCATCTGTGCACGCCAGCCGTATAATGTCCTGGTGCAGACAGTAGGGGTGAGAAAGCACGTGTGACCTGCAGAAAGGCAGCCACGTCAGGAGGCAGATTAATGGGAGAAGCGACAGTGTGCATCGGCAGATGATCCCCAGTCCAATCTGTGCTACCCTGGCACTGGTGAGGATGGAGGAGTACCTCAGTGGGCAGCAGATGGCCACGTAGCGATCAAAGGCCATGGCCAGGAGCACTGAGGACTCCATGAAGGAAAAGGCGTGGATGCAGAACATCTGGATGAGGCAGGCAGGGAAGCTGATTTCCATGGCGCCCAACCAGAAGACGCGCAGCACGGTGGGCAGGGTGGACAGAGTCAGGCCCAGGTCTGTGGTGGCCAGCATCAAAAGGAAATAGTACATGGGCTGGTGGAGCTGGCGATGCGCTCTCACAACCAGCAGGATGGTGCCGTTTCCCAGCACTGCAAGCAGGTACATGAGACCAAAAGGGAGGAACACCCAGTGGTGGAATTGAGCCATCCCGGGAAGGCCTGCCAGCAGGAAAGGCTGAGCTTGGCTGCTGTTCCTGGGGTGCATGTTCAGCGTGGGCTGAGAGCAGCCTGGGCTAAAGACTTGGTTCTCGTGAACACTTCAAAGGTAATGCAGGAGGAGATTTTAAGGGCAATGAAAACCAGCCAGTGTCTGGACACATCTAAGGCTCATTGTGGAGATCTTGCTTCTGCTCCTCTCGAAGAGCAGGAATTAACATGGTGCAGTGCCAACCCAGCCCTTGGTCCTGCTTCATTTCCACAGGCTCCTCACCTGTACAAGAGAAAATAACGTTATCTATTGCAGCAAGGCCACGTTCCTCCCAGGGTACTGCTGCAGCCCCTTCTGGTCCCCATGGATGACATTGCTCTCCTGCCCTGATAAGACGTCCGTGATCCCCACCTTCGTTAGCGTCCCCCTCAGCGCCTCCACATGGGGTTCTCCCTCCTAGGCCATGTCCCCATCCCTCTGCCTGGTCTTGCTTGCAGGCACACCTGCCCAGCCAGCTCTCAGCTTCTGTGCTGAATTTTCAGATTTCCAGTGCAGGATGCCCCATCTGCACCAACCACCGCCCTCCACCCGGCTGCTGAGCTTTCTCCATGGCCAGGCTCTAGGCAGATGTGCTTTTGCTTGTCCTCCTGTCTTCCATCTGCACCCTTTGCTGTTCTCATCCTACCCATAAGCCGAAGGGAAAGAAGAAAAGG